>NW_021703769.1:13030176-13040855 GCF_005190385.1 Monodon monoceros | reverse complement strand
AGAGAGAGAGAGAGAGAGAGAGAGAGAGAGAGAGAGAGAGAGAGAGACATCGCATGGCCTGGAGGAGGCGATGTCATCGATTGGCTCAGGATGGCAGAGCAGAAAAGAGCCTGAACTGCCCAACTACTTGGGGCCTTGTATGAAGAAGGGGACAGTGATGCCCTCTCGGCATTGCAGCTTGTAGCCAAGAGCATCCCCAACAGATCCAGTTTCGCAAGGCTGATGAGACTCTAAGTACTGACATGAAGGTATCCCTGCCTTATAACGTTGCTCAAGTCCCTTTCTTCCTCTGTGCCTTTTCCACATCTGTAACTTAAGAGCTCTTAACCACCTCACACCCATTAGGACGGCTAGTATCATAGAACCCAGAAAATAACGTGTTGGTAAAGATGTGGAGAAATTGGAACCTCTGTGCCCTGTTGGTAGGGGTGTAAAATGGTGCAGCCACCACAGAAAACAGTATGGGGCTTCCTCAAAAAATTAAAAATAGAATTCACATGATCCAGCAATTCTACTTCTGGGTATATGCCCCGAAGAACTGAAAACAGGGTCTCAAGTGGTGTTGGTACACCCATATTTATAGCAGCATTATTCACAATAGCCAAAAGGTGGAAGCAAGCCAAGTGTCTATTGATGGACAGTTAAGACGGTAAGTTTTATGTTGTATTTTACCACAATTAAGAAGAAAGTAACACCCCCCACGCACACCTCTTAAAATCCACCCTCTCCCTCACATCTGCTGGCAGGTGGTCCCTGTTGTTCTTGACTCTTCTCTGGGTTCTGATACCATATATCCAACAGACTTCTTGACATCTTCACCTGGATCTTTGGACGGCAGCTCAAGTTCAACATGTCTGACTCTGAACTCATGACCTCCCTCCCTGAACCAGTTCCTCCTGCCATGCTTGTCTTTGGGGTGACTGACAATTCCATTCATTATAAGTCAGAAATCACCCTCTTCCTCAACCTCCTCCCCCCAGCTTAATCCACTGCAAGTTCCTGGTGATCGCCCTTCTTTTTTTTTTTCGTGCAGTACGCAGGCCTCTCACTGTTGTGGCCTCTCCCGTTGCGGAGCACAGGCTCCGGACGCGCAGGCTCAGTGGCCATGGCTCACGGGCCCAGCCGCTCCGCGGCATGTGGGATCTTCCCGGACCGGGGCACAAACCCGTGTCCCCTGCATCGGCAGGCGGACTCTCAACCACTGCACCACCAGGGAAGCTCTGTTGGAAGATTTTTAATCACAGTTTCAATTTCAGTGCTTGCAATTGGTCTGTTTGTGCTTCTTCCTGGTTCAGTCTCGGAAGGCTGTGCTTTTCTAAGAATTTGTCCATTTCTTCTAGGTTGTCCATTTTATTGGCATGCAGTTGCTTGTAGTAATATCTCAGGTTCCTTTGTATTTCTGCAGTGTCAGTTGTTACTTCTCCTTTTTCATTTCTAATTCTATTGACTTGAGTCTTCTCCGTTTTTTTCTTGATGAGTCTGGCTAATGGTTTATCAATTTTGTTTATCTTCTCAAAGAACCAGCTTTTAGTTTTATTGATCTTTGCTATCGTTTCCTTAATTTCTTTTTCATTTATTTCTGATCTGATCTTTATGATTGCTTTCCTTCTGCTAAATTTGAGGTTTTTTTGTTCTTCTTTCTCTAATTGCTTTAGGTGTAAGGTTAGGTTGTTTATTTGAGATTTTTCTTGTTTCTTGAGGTCGGATTGTATTGCTATAAATTTTCCTCTTAGAAGTGCTTTTGCTGCATCCTATAGGTTTTGGGCCATCATGTTTTCATTGTCATTTGTTTCTAGATATTTTTTGTTTTCCTCTTTGGTTTCTTCAGTGATCTCTTGGTTATTTAGTAGTGTATTGTTTAGCCTCCATTTTTTACAGTTGTTTTCCTGTAATTGATATCTAGTCTCACAATGTTGTGGTTGGAAAAGATACTTGAAATGATTTCAATTTTCTTAAATTTACCAAGGCTTGATTTGTGATCCAAGATATGATCTATCCTGGAGAATGTTCCATGAGCAGTTGAGAAGAAAGTGTATTCTGTTGTTTTTGATGGAATGTCCTATAAATATCAATTAAGTCCATCTTGTTTAATGTATCATTTAAAGCTTGTGTTTATTTATTTTCATTTTGGATGATCTGTCCATCGGTTAAAGTGAGGTGTTAAAAGTCCCCTACTATTATTGTGTTACTGTCAATTTTGCCTTTTATGACTGTTAGCATTTGCCTTATGTATTGAGGTGCTCCTATGTTGGGTGCATAAGTATTTACAATTGTTATATCTTCTTCTTGGATTGATCCCTTGATCATTAGGTAGCGTCCTCTTTTGTCTCTTGTAATAGTCTTTATTTAAAGACAATTTTGTCTAATATGAGAATTGCTACTCCAGCTTTCTTTCGATTTCCATTGCATGGAATATCTTTTTCCATCCCCTCACTTTCAGTCTGTAAGTGTCTCTAGGTCTGAAGTGGGTCTCTTGTAGACAGCATATATATGGGTCTTGTTTTTGTATGCATTCAGCCAGTCTGTGTCTTTTGGTTGGAGTATTTAATCCATTTATATTTAAGGTAATTATCAATATGTATGTTCCTATTACCATTTTCTTAGTTGTGTTGGTTTAAAAAAAATTATTTATTTATTTTTGGCTGCATTGGGTTTTCGTTGCTGCTCACAGGCTTTCTTTAGTTGCGTCAAGTGGGGGCTACTCTTTGTTGTGGTGCGCGGGCTTCTCATAGTGGCAGCTTCTCTTGTTGCGGAGCATGGGCTCTAGGTGCGCAGGCTTCAGTATTTGTGGCACGTGGGCTCTAGAGCACAGGCTCAGTAGTTGTGGTACACGGGCCTAGTTGCTCCATGGCATGTGGGATCTTCCTGGACCAGGGCTTGAACCTTTGTCCTCTGCATTGGCAGGTGGATTCTTAACCACTGCACCACCAGGGAAGCCCTTGGGTTTGTTTTTGTAGGTCTTTCCTTCTCTTGTGTTTCCTGCCTAGAGAAGTTCCTTTAGCATTTGTTGTAAAGCTGATTTGCTGGTGCTGAATTCTTAGCTTTTGCTTGTCTGTAAAGGTTTTTATTTCTCCATTGAATCTGAACGAGATCCTTGCCGGGTAGAGTAATCTTGGTTGTAGGTTTTTCCCTTTCATCACTTTAAATATGTCTTGCCACTTCCTTCTGGCTTGCAGAGTTTCTGCTGAAAGATCAGCTGTTAACCTTATGGGGATTCCCTTGCATGTTATTTGTTGTTTTTCCCTTGCTGCTTTTAATATTTTTTCTTTGTATTTAATTTTTGTTAGTTTGATTAATATGTGTCTTGGTGTGTTTCTCCTTGGATTTATCCTGTATGGGACTCTCTATGCTTCCTGGACTTGATTGCTTATTTCCTTTCCCATGTTAGGGAAGTTTTCAACTATAATCTCTTCAAATATTTTCTCAGGCCCTTTCTTTTTCTCTTCTTCTTCTGGGCCCCTTATAATTCGAATGTTGGTGCATTTAATGTTGTCCCAGTGGTCTCTGAGACTGTCCTCAATTCTTTTCAGTCTTCTTTATTCTGCTCTGCAGTCGTTATTTCCACTATTTTATCTTCCAGGTCACGTATCCATTCTTCTGTCTCAGTTATTCTGGTATTGATTCCTTCTAGAGAATTTTAAATTTCATTTATTGTGTTGTTCATCATTGTTTGTTTGCTCTTCACTTCTTCTAGGTCCTTGTTAAGTGTTTCTTGTATTTTCTCCATTCTATTTCGAAGACTTCGGATCATCTTTACTATCATTACTCTGAATTCTTTTTCAGGTAGACTGCCTATTTCCTCTTCATTTGTGTGGTCTGGTGGGTTTTTACCTTGCTCCTTCATCTGCTGCATATTTCTCTGTCTTCTCATTTTGCTTAACTTACTGTGTTTTTGGTGTCCTTGTCACAGGCTGCAGGTTCATAGTTCCATTGTTTTTGGTGTCTGCCCCCAGTGGGTGAGGTTGGTTCAGTTGGCTTGTGTAGGCTTCCTGGTAGAGGGGAGTGACGCCTGTGTTCTGGTGGGTGGGGCTGGATCCTGTCTTTGTGGTGGGCAGGGCTGTGTCCGGTGGTGTGTTTTGGGGTGTCTGTGAACTTAGTATGATTTTAGGCAGCCTCTATGCTAATAGGTGGGGTTGTGTTCCTGTCTTGCTAGTTGTTTGGCATGGGGCATCCAGCACTGGAGCTTGCTGACCGTTGGGTGGAGCTGGGTCTTAGCATTGAGACAGAGATCTCTGGGAGAGCTCTCACCGATTGATATTATGTGGGGCTGGGAAGTCTCTGGTGGTCCAATGTCCTGAACTCGGCTCTCCCACCTCAGAGGCTCAGACCTGATACCAGGCCAGAGCACCAAGACCCCGTCAGCCACACGGCTCAGAAGAAAAGGGAGAAGAAAAGACAAAATAAATAAAATTTTAAAAATTTAAGAAATTATTAACATAAAAAATAATTTAAAAAAATATGAGAGCAACCAAACCAATAAAGAAATCCACCAATGATAAGAAGTACTAAAAATTAAACTAAGATAAACATAAATATCAGAAAGAAATCAGTGGCAGACAGCAAACCCCATGTCTACAGTTACTCCAAAATTCACCACCTCAATTTGGGATGATTTGTTGTCTATTCAGGTATTCCACAGATGCAGGCTACATCAAGTTGATTGTGGGAATTTAATCCACTGCTTCTGAGGCTGCTGGGAGAAATTTCCCTTTCTCTTCTTTGTTCGCGCAGCTCCCCGGATGCAGCTTTGGTTTTGGCCCCGCCTCTGCGTGTAGGCTGCCCTCAGGCATCTGTTCCTGCCCAGACAGGAGCGGGTTAAAGCAGTGGCTGATGACGGGGCTCTGGCTCACTCAGACCGGCGGAGGGAGGGGTACAGTAGTTATAATTGCAAGGCGGGGCGAGCCTGCAGTGGCAGAGGTCCGTGTGATGTTGTAACAGCCTGAGGCACGCTGTGTGTTCCCCTGGGGAAATTGTCCCTGGATCACGGGACCCTGGCAGTGGCGGGCTGCACAGGCTCCCGGGAGGGGAGGTGTGGATAGGCTGCACAGGCTTCTTGGTGGCTGCAGCAGGAGCCTTAGCATTTCATGTCCATCTCCGGTGTCTGCGCTGATAGCCGTGGCTCGCACCCATCTCTGGAACTCGTTTAGGCGGTGCTCTGTATCCCCTCTCCTCGCGCACCCGGAAACAATGGTCTCTTGCCTCTTCTGCAGCTCCAGACTTTTTCTTGGACTCCCTCCCGGCTAGCTGTAGCGCACTAGCCCGCTTCAGACTGTGTTCACACAGCCAACCCCAATCCTCTCCCTGCGATCCGACCTCCGAAGCACGAGCCCCAGCTCCCAGCCCCCGCCCGCCCCGGCAGGCGAGCAGACAAGCCTGTCGGGCTGGTGAGTGCCGGTCGGCACCGATCCTCTGTGCGGGAATCTCTCCACTTTGCCCTCTGCACCCCTGTTGCTGTGCTCTCCTCCGTGGCTCCGAAGCTTCCCCCTCCATCACCCCCGTCTCCGCCAGTGAAGGGCCTTCCTAGTGTCTGGAAACCTTTCCTCCTTCACAGCTCCCTCCCAGAGGTGCAGGTCCCATCCCTATTTTTTTGTCTCTGTTTTTTCTTTTGCCCTACCGAGGTACGTGGGCAGTTTCTTGCCTTTTGGGAGGTCTGAGGCCTTCTGCCGGCATTCAGTAGGTGTTCTGTAGGAGTTGTTCCACATGTAGATATATTTCTGATGTATTTGTGGGGAGGAAGGTGATCTCCGTGTCTTACTCCTCCACCATCTTGAAGGTCTCCTCCCCACAAGTACAGTCTTATAGACATACATACGTGTGCACACATACATGCACACACACTTATACACATGTACATATACATATTTAACTGTGTTATTCTAGGTAGTAATAGCTGCTATAAAAATCAGACAAGATATTGGGATAGAGAGGTCTTGGGGGGCTACTTTAGACTGGAGGTCCTGGAAGTCCCCTCTGAGGTGTGCCATTTGGGCAGAGGCCTGAGGAATGAAGAGTGTCTTCCATGTGCATATCTGGAGGAGGAATGTTACAGAGGGAACAACATGTGCAAAGGCCCTGTGGTGGGAGTGTGCCTGGCATGAGGGAGCAAGGGGGAGAGGAGCCACAGCTGAGATTAGATTTGGCTTTCTAGACCATGGCAAAGAAATTTGTGTCACATTTTAAGAGTCATGGAATGTGATTTGAGAGTTTTGTGCAGAAGACTTTGTAGGTTTTGACATGTTATTTGAAAGGATTCCTCTGACTGCCTGTGGTGGGTGAACTGTGGGGGAGGGAGGGGTGAGAGTCAATGCAGGGAGACCAATGGGGAGGCAACTGCAACAGTCCAGTGAGAGATGATGACTGCTTGGACCATTCCTTGTGGAGGTGGGAGGTGATCAAATTCCAGCCATAGTTTAAAGTAAAGCCAAAAGGATTGGTTGATAGATTGGATGTGGGGGAACAAGAGGAAGAGAAGCATTAAGACCAACTTCAAGATTTGGCCTGATCGCCTGGAAGGATGGAGTTGCCTTTTACTATGGGAATGACCAGCTCGGGTGGAAATGGGGGCATTGGAAATCTGCACCTGGGGCCCTGATGCTGAGGGTGTCCTCGCCCTTGGTCCCTGCGGCCTCTGCCCATCTGCAGGAGGGCCCTGGAACAGTAACCTTGGATTTAACCTGGAACTAACATTGCCCTTCTGAAACACCATCTCTGAAGTTTCCAGGGCACTTTTGACTTTCTCTTTTAAAGACTCAGCCTGCATTTTAATCTAATGGCTGGTGTTCATTCCCCCTAAGGAGGGGCAGCCCCCGCAGTTAAAGAATAAATGGGTGAACTTTCCATTAGTGCCCAGAATGCCCCAGGCCCACGGAGGAGATTTAGCGTGTCTGCCACCTGTCCAGATGGGTTGGTTGGAAAGTGCTACATCTGTTAAAGGGAGTTTGAATGTTAAAGAAGGATATCAGTTGTAGGAAGGAAATTACTGAGTCTTCAAATGCCATCAACTGAGAAAAAGACGGATGAAGCTTTTATGGACGTGCAGTTTGTCCCAATAAAATAAAACATCTTAGAACCTGTCTTTACTGGCATCAAAGTACTGCAGTGCTGTCTAACGGAACAGTTTACATCTCAGTGATGAGTTTCTTAAAAACAAAAAACAAAGCAGTGCTTTCACCCTTCTATCTGGCTTTCTAAAGCAACTGCAATACAAATATACGGTTATTTGTGCAATAACATTTACAAAGCACCTACTAAGTGCAGAGCCCTGGGCTAAGGAGGGGAGAGAGATGAATCAGACCTTTTTCTCAGCAGGTTCATGCCTGGCACACAGGGTGGAGTGGGTTAGTTCAGTGAGAAAGGTCCTGAGGTTCCGAAGGGGGAGGGATTGCTGGGTGCTGGGGGGTCAGAGCAGGCTTTTTGGAAGGGATGGTGTGTCCATTTACTTGCATTTGCCAGCATGTAACTGAAATCCGTAATGAATCTGATTTACACCACAAAGGAATTTATCTCCTGTAATGGAGGCTACCAGTCAGGAGGACTTCAGGGTGGGTCCAGCAGCTGAATCCAGGGATTCAGCGGCTATACACCACCACTAGCCTCTCTGCTTTGCCAGCCGCTGCTCTCGTTTCATACTTAAGTCAGTTCCCCTCTTGGTCACGAGATAACCACCATCGGCAACTGGGACCACGTGTCTCCTTGTCCAGGTTTACTGGCATTGAGAGAGCAAGCTCTCCTTGGAGTGTGAGATATACACTCTTCTCTCTGATACAACTGGCCATGTTGGGCCATGTGCCCACCTTGGACCACTAACAATCTCTAGGGGGTGGCTGTAGACTAATTACCGTTGACTAATAGGGGTGACCCTGGAGCAGAGGATCCGGTCAGCATCCCCTGAGCCGAGGGGCTGCATGGGCACAGGTGGCCACCAAGGCAAAGTTGGGCCACCATCAGCACGTCTCGATTTAAATAGGTGAGTTGTTTGGTGTGTGGATTACATCTCAATAAAACTGCCGTTAAAAAAAAAAACCCAAAACAAAAAATAAGGCAAAGTTGGGCTTTGTGTTTGAAAAGAGGAATGAGGGAAAGGATGTTGGTTAGGCAGTCATCTGAGCAGGGCATTGGTGGATTGGTGGGCTTTTATACTAGCAGAGGTAACAACAATCATAATTTAAGAATAATAAGCAGTAGTTTTGAGCAGTTTTTGCAATCCATTCATGGCATGTAGGGCTTTAAATGCAGAGCAGGACCTCTCTTAACCAACCTCTCTTACCTGACTCACCTGTTTATCTGAAGCTCGCCATTCCTCTGTAAACATGTATATGGACAAGCCTACAGCTTGGGGCCATCGGCTCCTGTCTGAAATGCTCACTGAGTTGCCTGTTTACTGAAAGTCATTGCTTTTGTTCCCAAACCTGTTTAGTCCAGATGCACCTGAGATTGTAATTACATAGCTTAAATAAATACAGCAAATGGATAACTAGGAGTACAGAAGGAGAGAGAGAAGCTGCTTCTATGCAAACCAAGTTGAATTGTTGAGAGAGATTTGATAAGGGAAGAAAGCTTAAGTAGAGATTGGAAAAATAGATGAGATATAATACCACTAGTGGTGCACTGCCTGATACAATAGTCACTTGCCACACGTGGCTATGCAGCACTTGCCATGTGGCTGGCGTGGCTGAAAACCTGAGGCTTTGATTTTGTTTCATTGTAATCGATTCACATGATTAAAGACAGATACGTGATTCAGTTATTGAAAAACTTTTCAATGTATTTGGGACAAGTTCTTTATATGAATCTACTTTTTCAACTTTAAATTTCCTGAAATCTAAATGCAGATCAACTGTCTCTGATAAACATAGAGAGGCACTGAGTGTAAAATACACACCAGATTTGGAAGATTTATATGAAAAACATGTCAAATATCTTGAATTTTATATTTATGATATGTTGAACTGATGTTTCAGATGTGTTTGGTTAAATAAAATATATCATTAAAATTAATGTCATCTGCTTTTTTAAAGTTTTTTTTTCAAGTGTGGCTACTAGAAATTTAAAAATTACGTATGTGGTTCACCTTCTTCTGGTCTAGAAGATTCTGCACCCAGACTGCTTTGCAAGCATCTTTAAGTCGTGATCCTGCTATCAGGAAACTAAAACTGAACACTGTATGATTATATGAAAGAAAGGAGACAATGGGAGAATCCAGCGGCAGACTTACATTAAAAAAAACTCATTGTCTCTGTTATGAAAATCTTCACTAATTAATGCACATGTATGTGTTTTCTGTTAACCTGTGTAAGGATGTGACTGTACCTTTCTAAAAAATTCCGCAGTTTAGTCAATTTAGTTTTACTAATGGACCCTCTAATGGTCCTAGTTGTTCTGGATAAGAGGGCTCCTCCTGGGTTTTACAGCCACTCTTGGGGGTCAGGGCAGGTATGATGATTCCCATGCTAGAGATGGGAGAAACTGCGGCTCAGGAAGGGAGAACAATGTGCTGAGGGTCCCTCAGGCAGGGAGTCCAGGGACAAGGGGGGCTTGAGTCCCAAGCTACCTGACATCACCCCAGGCTTTCGCTTTCCCCCCCGACACTTCTGGTGTCCTGGACATGGTGCTCTGGTTGTAAGTGGAATAAACCAATTATAACTTACCTTGGGGATTTCACCAGTCTCTCTAACTTGAAAGCTTTCAAGGAGACCAGGACTGATTTTCTGGGACTCCTGGGTTGTCATCTTGAAGCAGAAATATTCATTGAATGGAGTGCATGCTTCCTTTGGTGGCTTTAACTGTGTGCCATGTGATGGATGTCGTGTTTGTCCATCACTCACTTCATATGTTGAAGCCTTAATCCCAATGTGAGGGTATTAGGAGGTGGGGCCTTTGGGAAGCAATGAGGTCATGAGGGTGGAGCCCTCAGGATGGGGTTAGTGCCCTTATAAGAAGAGACTCCTATAAAAAGAGAGCTTGCTCCTGTTCTCCCTGCTCCGCCATGTGAGGGGACAGCGAGAAGGTGGCTTGTCTACCAGCCAGCAAGTGGGTGCTCACCAGGAGCCGAACTGGCCAGCACCTTGACCTTGGACTTCCCAGCCTCCAGAACTATGAGAAATAAATATTTGTTGTTGAAGCTGCCCAGGCTATGGTAATTCGTTATAGCAGCCTGAGCCCACTAAGACTCTATGGTTCCTCCCTTGTGCCCTGGTTGACATCCTGGGTAGATCTTGAAGCCTCTCAGACTTGCTCAGCCCTAAGAACAGATGCATCAAGGAGTCCAGTGCAGGATATGCCAACGTTCAATCTCACAACAATCTGAGCTGTTCAAATTCACCCGTTGTGAATTCCCTCCCGGGAATCTCCTTCCACACGTCCCTCTTCTCTCACGTGTGGGTGGTGGTCACGGGCTCCCAAGGATGTTTCCAGAACTCTCTTTAGAATGAGTGGGTTCCAACGCCTCTAGCTTTGGGACTTCAGCAAAAATTCCAAGTCCTCCAGGAAAGTCTCCTTCAGTGTCCAGTTGCACTGGATTCAATGTCTCAGGAGAGAAGGACCTCTTCCTGGAAAGAGGCGTCGGTAGCAATACTGGTGTCTGGGGCTGTCACTGAAGCTCCTCTTCCACCAGCGAGGACACAGTCAGTCCTTGGCCGGCGGTCAGGGGTCAGTGCTGTGGGCCGGGACTCTGGCTCTGA
>NW_021703769.1:12656344-13030076 GCF_005190385.1 Monodon monoceros | reverse complement strand
CTGGGGGGGATGGAACATAAATGGGGGAGGGGCATGGCTCACCATCCCCAGCCAGGACGATGTTCAAGCCACCGCATTTCACATGGCTTTTCTCCTCTGGAAAAAATCCTGACATTTCTTTCTTTTTTGGGGGGGGCTCTTTTAGT
Source organism: Monodon monoceros (assembly GCF_005190385.1). Taxonomy (NCBI): domain Eukaryota; kingdom Metazoa; phylum Chordata; class Mammalia; order Artiodactyla; family Monodontidae; genus Monodon; species Monodon monoceros. The sequence goes on along the minus strand of NW_021703769.1, from coordinate 13,029,930 downwards.
CTGAGGAGTGATGATGAGCCACGGGCTGTGGTGGAATAAAAACCTGGGAGATTTGCTTCCCTTGTCACATCCTGAGCTCAAACCAGGTGGCGTCCTTAGGAGCTGACAGTCGGTGGCGTTGAAGAAAAGTGTCACGGTCTCAGGAGGAAGCTTTTCTCCCAGGAGGGGACTGTGGAGAGTTTGTGCCCATGAAGTCTTGGTGGGGACCTTCCTAAAGCCTACTTGAGTCGTCTCTACCGGCCAGTGGCTTTAACTGCAGAGGTGCCTGGAGACAGATGGGCATGCAGGTCCCCGGCCTGGGGCTCTGGCCTCTTAGCGGGGTGTCCTCTGGGGAGTGTCTTGGATGAAGTCTCCTTTTTCTTCATCTTTGCAACTGGAAGAAAGGTCCTGTCCTGACTGTGTGTTGGGGAATCATTCAAACTGACGGATACCAGGACTCGGCAGTGTGTGTAGCTGCTCCACACGTGCAAATGATTCCAGAACTCTCATGTTTCTAGTCCATGACGTGTCTTCACGCCCGTTTCTAGTCCATACTGCAAAGGCCGTTTCCTCTGGCGCCAAGGCTGCTACATTACTGTTTACTAAACTCTGCACTTTTTTCCGATTTTACTAGTTTTCCCTAATGTCCTTTTTCTGTTCTACAATCCCATTATATACACGATGCAGTTCAAACTAACTTTTTTGAACGTGACCGAACATTAGAAATACATTTTATATCACAAGACAATGTACATCTTTACGTAATCCAAAACAGAATATTAAGAACACGCTACTTATTTTTGCCAACTGGGATATACTCTGGTATTTTCTATTCTATACTGTTCCATTCCCTTCCACTGTATTCCAGTTCATCCCATCCCATCTCATTCTATTCCAACATAAAAATACTGTTCAAGATGTGATAAATTGAACAACTCACAAATGGATCCGTTAGTACCTGCAGTTTAAAAACTCATCTTGCATAAGGAGGCTCTCTCATTGATTTTGCACAAGTCATAATTCTGTTTATCTCCTGGACCCACTGTGAGCTCCTTGCACTACGGGATGGTGTCTTTCTTTTTCCTTGGGACCTGACACCGCACACTGTTCCTACTTCAGTGTTTCATAAATGCCCACTGCCTGGATGGCTTGATGCCTGGGTCCCTTTTTCTGTTCTCACATTTTGTCACAACTGTCTATTTTTCCAGGGTTGAATGCTCAGTAAGTGGCATCCACTTTCTTTGGAGATGTGGCCATCAGTAATGGAATATTTGCAGGTACCCAAGCTCGGAACTAACCGGTTTGGCACGCTTGTCAAATGGTGCCATGGGGGTAGGGCAGCTCCCCCGTTGTCTTTCCCCAGGGTTCTAAGACATTTTAAGGGTTAAGATTTGTATGCAAACCCAGTGATTGGAAATGAGTGGGGTGTTTTCAGTTGTTACAATGTTTGGGGTAAAGATCAAAGTCCTTCAATGCCTGGGACAGTCCCTTACAATGTATCACCATGTACAAAGTGCTAATAATGTCCCCATTGAGACACTCTGACCAAGACCAACTGAGATTTGAAATAGAAAGGGTGATGGAGTGTCTGTTTCACCCCCTGTTAACTTTCCAGTTTTTCCAAATAATCAGTCAACAAGCCTCACACTTGGGGAGGCTAGTCCTGAGACAGCTGGGGGGCACCTTGTAGAGAAAAGCCTGGCCCTGGACAGCCAGGTTAGGCTGCAGGAGCTGCAAGTCCCCACAGAGCCAAGCTCCCAGGCCCCCGGTGGGTGGACTGCGCTGGGGGCTCTAATTACTGTGGGGAGAGAGACTCGCTCCTTTTGGGTAAATCTGCTGCAGTCACCCCGCACGCCTTCCTAATCACTACCCAGCCACAAGGGGTACATCCCGCCCTCCCTGCACACATGTGTCGGGACTCTGGGCTGTCTGGGAGCATTTCCCTGGGAACGGGGTAATGGAAAACTATCACGCTGCTGCCCTTTTGAGAGCGGGTCCTTCTCCTCCCCAGGTATCCTCAATCAAGCATCACGTGCCCAGGAGCTCAGGCCGGCACCCGTGGTCTCCCTCACCCCCTCTTTCCTTGGAGATGCCTCCGGAAGGTACATCACATGGGACCACTTTGCTCCATTTCCCTGCCTGTGCCCGGCACCAGCCACGCTTGCATCTTGACTGCCTCCCTAGTTTCCCCCCTTCTACTCGTGGCCTTTCTCACCAGCCAGAGGGATGTTGGAAGGGAGTAAATCACACCCTAGCTCTCTGCTGCAAATCCCTTCCATGGCTCCCCTGACATGTACGTTGAAATTCTTCACTCTGGTCGCTCCCTGCCTCTCTAAGCTTCCTCCACGCGGTCCACACAGGCCTTGCTCTTTCCTGAACACTCAGGCCCTCACTTGTGGCTTTTGCTGCATTTGTCCCCCTGCGCCCCGATGCTCCTTCCCTGGTTCTTGGCACTTCAAGCTCCTACTCATCTTTCGGGTCTCAGCTGAAAAGACACCTCCGCCACGAGGCCTTCTACGACTACCTCGTCTGCAGAGGCCTCTTCACTGTGCATCACACCCCCGCATTTTATCCTCTTCATCGTGTTACCAAAGCAGGTTCATCTGCATAACGCCCATCAGGTCAAAGTGCTGAGACGCCGGGATTTGCAGCAAAGTCAGGGTTTACTCATAAGGCAGCCAAGCAAAAAAACGATAAAAACGCGTCTCAAGTCCACCTCCCCAAAGGCCCGGGGCTCAGGGTATTTATGGGATAACGAAGCTGGGCGGTCCTAGGCGTGCGGAGCGTGTGGAGCGTAAATAAGAAAAAGGTGCGTTCATCGTAGTTCTGCGCAGGCGTAACTACACTACAGATCTCTTCATGGGACACGTGTTCGAAATGAGGCATTTAGCACGATCTGCGGGTGGAGTTTTCAGCCCTCTGAAGTCAAAAGGTCACGAGCAGACACTCACGCATGCCCAGTTGGAGGGTGGGTGGTCTTATGCAGTCTTAACCAGCTCAGCTGGAACTAGACACAGCTGACTCCAAGTCCCTGGAAAACAGCTCAGGCAAACATCTTATTGTTTAGGCTACGCGCTGCTTGGAGGACATGCCAGCCTGTTGTAGCAACAGTTAAAATGACCTGTGACAAAGCGAGAGAGAGGCATGGACATATACACACTACCAAATGTAAGGTAGACAGCTAGTGGGAAGCAGCCGCATAGCACAGGGAGATCAGCTCGGTGCTTTGTGACCGCCTGGAGGGGTGGGATAGGGAGGGTGGGAGGGAGGGAGACGCAATAGGGAAGAGATATGGGAACATATGTATATGTATAGCTGATTCACTTTGTTATAAAGCAGAAACTAACACACCATTGTAAAGCAATTATACTCCAATAAAGATAAAAAAAAGACCTTGATTAGTGAAGGCAGGTTACAGGTGTAATAGATTGAAGTGATGATTACCCACGGTTTCCATAGTACGATGATTACCTGTCATTGTCATATCTGTCACCCCAATAAAATGTCACCTTCATGAGGATGGGGACCACGCCTGCCTCATTCACAATTGCAGCCTGAACAGGGTTCAGTCACTATTTGGTGAATGGATAGTAATAATAATCACAAATATATCCAGGATGCATACTATATGCCACCACTGTTGTAAGCCTTTTAGGTACCAAACTCATTTAATTCCACGTGGACTCCAGGAGAGAGGCTACTGTCACGATCTCCAGTTTAGACAATGAACATGGAGTCACTGAGAAGTAAACTGACTTGCCCGAGGGGTCACCCCACTGGTCCGTGGCGGGCCGGGACTTGAACTTGGTGCTGGCCGAATGGAGACTCTTGGTGCTGCAGCCTCGCCGCACCAAGGGGATGGACTGAAAACTGGCAATCAGAGCTGTGATTCGAGAAGGAACATGTTCAAGTAGTGGAGAGAGACAAATCTGTAAATGACACGCGTGTAAGCTGGTAATACACACCGTGGGGAAAATAAAGCAGGAGGGGGACGGGGGGCTTCAGTTTTGTGGGAGGGTGTGTTAGTTTCTAGGGTTGCTGTAACAAATCACCGCAAATGTGGAGGATTAACACAGATTTATACCCTGACAGGTCCAGAGGCCAGAAGCCTGCAGTCAGTCTCACTGGGCTAAAGCCCCTGTTGTCAGCAGGGCTGGTTGCTTCCAGAGGCTCCAGGGGAGAATCCGCTGAGATTCCCACACTAGAATGTGTGGGACCCAGGCAATATGTATATGTATTTATATATAATTTTTGTTTGTTTCGTTTTGTTTTTTTGAAGGGTCTTTGTCTACATAAACAATTTGTTTAAAAAATGTATTTCAGGGACTTCCCTGGTGGTGCAGTGGTTAAGAATCCGCCTGCCAATGCAGGGGACACTGGTTCCATCCCTGATCTGGGAAGATCCCACCTGCCGTGGAGCAACTAAGCCCATGCGCCGCAACTACTGAGCCTGTGCTCTAGAGCCCTGGAGCCACAACTACTGAAGCCCACGTGCCTAGAGCCCATGCTCCACAACAAGAGAAGCCACTGCAGTGAGAAACCCATGCACTGCAACAAAGACCCAACACAGCCAAAAAAAAAAAAAAGTATTTCATAGACCCACAGACATAGAAAACAAACCTATGGTTACCAAAGGGGAAGGGGGGAGGGATAAATCAGGAGTTTGGCATTAATATATACACACTATATATAAAATAGATAACCAGCAAGGACCTACAGTATAGCACAGGGAACTATACTCAATATTTTGTAATAACCTATAAGGGAAGAGAATCTGAAAAAGAAAAAATTATGTATATAACTGAATCACTGTGCTGTACACCTGAAACTAATACAACATCGTAAGTCAACTATACTTCAATTAAAAAACAAGTATTTCAAAATTCCTGGGCCCATGCGAGGTGTAGTGATTTATCCTTAAAGGTACAGAATAATGGGTAGAGAAGAGGTGTTTACATATTTTTTTTGTCCAATCAGAGCATGTGAAGTTTTTTCATAGAGTGTAGATACCATCTCTGCCTGGTCAGGTCCATATTATATAAGAAAAATGGAGCCAACGAAATAAATGTAAAGCAGCACACCCCCATGTGAGCACCATCAACATAATTGTCCACTTAACGTATCCCATTCACTCACGTTAACAGATACTGATGGAGCACCTTTAGAGCCAAGCTGTTGCGCTTGTTATTGAGATATAGCCATGACTGAGATGGATTCATGACTGAATCCATCTGTTCTCATGAAGTTCCAGTCGATGTGCGTAGACATTATACAGGTAAACAAATAAATACACAGATAATTTCAGATTGTAAAAAAAATGCAGTAATGTAAACAGATTGGGGATGGGATAAAGAGTATCTTGGGGTGGGGATACTGCTACATTTTACGGGGTCTGGGAGGGCCTCTCTGAGGAGGTGACACGTGGGCTGAGTCCTGAAGGATGAGAAGGCGCCACCATAGGAGGTCTGAGGGAACAGTGTGCCAGGCAGAGGGAACAGCAAGTATAAAGGCCCACAGGAGGGAACAGGCCTGGAGAATCGAGGGACCAGAAATGAGGCCAGTGTGTATAAGGCATAAGGAGTAGGGAGAGTGGTGGGCGATGGGGACATGGATAGACCTTACAGAGTGAAAGGGAAGGTAATAGAGTTGTTGTTATTACTGAAATGACAGTGGTGGGTTTTTTTTTGTTTGTTTGTTTTAAGTCTCCATCCCCTTTGAGTCTAGCTGAGGGGTTTCCTATGATTCCAACTCACGAAGAGCCCTCACCTTCTCCCTTAAAGCTCCATCGGCCTCAGCAAGTTGGCTCTGGTTGTGACTTCTCTGTTTATCAGCAGCTCTTGCAGGTACATTAAAATACATCCATGGGGCCTCGAAGCAGATTGAAGAATCAGACTGTTTTGAATCAAATGGGGCTGCTGACTGATCATCATTACCTTAAAATATGCATTCTTTCTTGTTAAGGAATCAAGGCACCATACTTTAAAAAACAAGAAATAAAACTTGATCTTTCTATGGAAACAGGAGCCCGAGGGAAATACGTGTGTTATAATTCCAGCATTTGGGGCAATATTTCCGCATTCCCTTTTGTTTGTATCATTTGTTACACTTTGCAAAGATATTTTCTCCTGCCCCAGTTCATGTGTACTCACTGAAATGTGTGGAAGGTATTCACACGTCACACATATTTATAATTCTTTTCCTAATCAAATAAAAAAACAGAAAACAAGGAAACGCCTGCAAATCTTCAGTTGTGCATTCTTCCTGGTAAAGCACAATGAACTCATATCTGCATTCCTTCCTTGTCTCGTATTTCATCCTTTTCTTTCTCCATAGTGTGTGTTTAACCCTATAAATGGATTCTTCTCCCACCCCTTTCGTTCACAGTCATGTGGTGATGGATGTCCATTGTCCAGTGTAGCACTGCACTGATTTTATTTTGGGCAAGCAATCCCTCTCCTCTTCAATCTGTGTGGGAGAGTTGACTCCACTAGCCTCCAGCTCTAGCTTTGGCCTCATGACCCAGGCCTTGACAAGCAGTGTGTTCTCCCTCTCCGCCCCCACCTCAGTGACTCCTGGATGACACGCGAAACTCAATGCCAGCCACGGTTTGATTTACTGGAGAGAACACCTCGCTTCTCTCCGGATTGGTTTCTGTGAGAATATGAACCAGGCCATGGAGCAGAGATCCTCTTGTGTGTGAGGTCAATACAGAGGAACAGAGGCAAACATTGTAGAGAAATGGGGTCTTGTAGACATGATTTGAGCTCCTGGATCCAGCCATGCCTGAAGCCATTACTTTTAGAGCATGTTGTCTCAGCCTCAGAACTATTGACAGTTTGGGATTAGATAATTCTTTGTTGTGAGGAGCTGTCCTGTGCGTTGTAGCATGTTTAATGGCCAGGTGCCAATAGCACACCGCCCCTCCCCCCCCAATGACAACCAAAAATGTCTCCAGACATTGCCAAGTGTCCCTGGAGGGGGAGGAGGGGCAAAATTACCTGCGTTAAGAATCACTGCCTTTGATTGCCCGTAAGTTATGTGGGTCACTAAATGTCCTTTTTTTGCCGATTCCTTTTTGAGTTGGGTTTCTGTGCTTGTCCCCAAGGGGCTTTCTGCTCAAAGGAAAGCTTGACCTGTAATAAAAGGGGCTGGATGGCTGCAATGAATGACGGGACACCTGTTACCAAGAAGCCAGTTCTAGACTGAGCTGAGCAGTTTTATAGTCCGCAGCTGTATTCTGAGGGGGTGAGACAGAGAGCCTCATACCTCAGCCAGCTGGTGAGGAGAAACTGCTCCTGATGGCTTCCCAGGGAGAGAGGGAGGCGTGGGAGATGGCCTGGGGGCACCTCCCACACCCTCCCATTCCTATAAGACAGTTCTGCCAAGTCTCAGATGAGCTGCTGTTCCAGCCTTGTCCTTGAGGCATGCCAGACTCCAGGGTGCCATGGCGGCTACGATCCCTTGCAGCTATTATAGAAAGAAGGGTAATGTCTGTTGGGTGATTACTAACCAGTCCCAAACATGTACAGGGCTTCAGTCATCTACAAAAAATGGGGGCAAAGATCACTGACACAAGTAGATATTTCCAGACATCCCCCCAAATATAAATATTTGTCAATTTGGAGTCCTGTCTTGCCTGGAAATCCTCCCCCTTCTCCCCAGTCCCTGTGGGGACCCCAGTGTGTACACGATGATGTTGGGATCCTAGCTGATGTTTCACCTGAGAGACCCTCACCCAAAGAATGTTCTGGCACTCAACTGGTTTAAACTGGAATGAAGCTGGAGGTGTGATACCGCCCCCATCTCAGGTCAAGAGAACACAGAGAGAAGGAAAGAGTGCAGGAGACGCAAGAGGTTGGCAGGTGATGACATCGAGGTAGCAGTTCATTCGAGATATAATTCCTGGTGTTTAGAAATAAGTCAGGAGGCCTGAGTCTGTCTTAGACTCAAATTTCCCTTTTCTCCAGGGAACATCCCAATTCACCACCATCTTTGATGAGGGAAAAGTTGAGGCCCCAGAGCTCCTATCCTCAGCTGGGGACTCCTACACTTACCACTTCCTTGATCTTGAAATGAATTCAAGGCTGGGACTAAGGTAAGGCAGGTGAGGCACAAAAATGCTGGGATAATTAAGATAAATATGATTTTAATGCAATATTAAAAAAATCAAAACCGATGCCAAAAAAATCCTTAAGGAACAAAATACCAAATTTTAAAATAAAGACAGTGTCTGTTGTTTTACTAGGAATTAAAATTTGAGATGTCTGCCTCAAATTTCCTGGTTGCTAAACCAATCCTGTTTTTAAGTATCACAATGAGAACCATGGCTTCTTAAACAAACAAACAAAACCCTCAGAAGCCAGTTTATATCAGAAACAAACCTGTGATTTTTTTTTTCTAAAACAAATGAACCAGATTTTCACAATATTTTATGATCTGAATAGATATTATGTCTGAGTTGATAGAAACGCCCAATTGAGTTCGTTGACAACGGGAACAATCAAATCCTATTCCCGATTGCAGCCCTTTTGGGGTTTATAAATCCAGCTACCAAAATTCTTGCAGTCAACTCAGGATCCTCACTTCCTCGGGCCCAAAGGACCCTCCCGGCATCTTTTGACACATTCTAGAAGTGAAGAGTATTTCTCAGGTCTGCGGAAACCCAGAGAAGAAAACTCATTTTCTGACCTGAAGGAAGGTGAAAGGCATATCTTAACAGCACATTTCAAATGCATTTGTGCTCATCACAGAAGCCTCCCCAGTCCCTGCATTATTTAGAAAACTGCAGGAGAGGGAACAATGAAGGCAGAATACGCGAGTGATTCATTCTGATTTTTCAAAAATGCAACCGAGCCAGAGAGTTACACAAAAGATCTAAAGCCAGAATAAAACGTCTGCTGTTGGCAAAGTCAGGCAGTAAAGAGATGATGAAGCAAAAACAAACCTGAGATTTAACCTGAAAAAAAATTGAGCATTTACATTTTTTAAAAGGTGGAGAAAATTCCATCCAAGGGGGGTCTGAGGGTAAGGAAACTGTTCTGAAAATGGGAATTCTGTGCTCTGAGCTGTTCACAGCTCTGTCCCTGGAGAGTGAAATTAGCAACTGAAGGCAGATTTCACAGGCACTTGGGGGAGCGTGCTGGTGCCGCCCAGGATTTGCCACGGGGCCTCTCCACCAAGTCCTGCCCACTTGCAAGCTGCTGTCGTTATTCATGCAAAGCACAGATAATCCTGAGTGTCTGGAGCGTTTTGCATTTATACGGAACACGGCCTCTCCCTCCTAACAGAGTGATTCTAATGCTTGAGTGCACGTTGGGGCGGGGCGGTGGGTGGCTGGGAGCATCTAGGAGACCAGCATTGTCACCAACCTCCTATTTACTCTATTAAGAAAAAACCCATCCGGATGGATTACATTCAGTGGAAATGTGGGGAAATGTATAGAAAATAGGAATATGGTTAAAAAAAGTTAAACCTTAAAATATGTCCCAGGGCGACAAAGACTCCTCGAGTCTGGGTTTCAGGTCTGAGACAATGGATCATTGTGTCTGCCTTCCCCATCATGCCATGGTTCTGAGAGTTGGTTTGGGGAAGTTTAACAGAAGAGAGAAAATTTGGGAAATGGTGAATTGGGAGATGTGACTGTATTTCCTGATTTTCTCCCTGTCTGTCTTGGTCTTATCTATGTGGTTACACACAAGGCAACCAAACCAAGGTGGAATTGTGACTTTTTACACTTTTACCTGATTGTAGTTAGGTGGGCACAACTGAGCTTGGCCCCAGGTAAAGGGATCCTCCTTAACTCAGCTAACAGGCCCTGGAATACAGTTACCCCAATAGTCAGAGGAAACGATCTCGTCTCCAGAGAAAATCTCAGTCACACTGGCGTCTTCGGAAGCACTTTGGACGTTATGGAGTGAATCAGGTCCTGCTGCTTGTCGCTTACAAGATCAATTACATACAAACGGTAGAAAAGAAAGGTGCTTTCTCCCTATGTTCATAGCGGCACGGTTCACAATAGCCGAGACAAGGAAACAACCTAAATGTACATGGATGGATGAATGGGTAAAGAAGATGTGGTACATATATACAATGGAATATATTCAGCCATAAAAAGAATGAAATAATGCTATTTGCAGCAACGTCATGGATGGACCTAGAGATTATCATACTAAATGAAGTAAGTCAGAAAGACAAATACCATATGATATCACTTGTATGTGGAATCTAAAGTATGACACAAATGAACTTATCTACAAAACAGAAACAGACTCACGGACATAGAGAACAGACTTGTGGTTGCCAAGGGGAAGGCGGTGGGGGGAGGGATGGAGTGGGAGTTTGGGGTCAGCAGATATAAGCTTTTATATATAGAATGGATACACAACAAGATCCTACTGTATAGCACAGAGAACTATATTCCATATACTGTGATAAACCATAATGGAAAAGAATATGAAAATAAGAATGTATATATATGTATAACTGAATCACTGCTGTACAGCAGAGATTAACACAACATTGTGAAACGACTATACTTTAATAAAAAAAAAATTAAAAAGAAAAGAAAGGTGCCTTTAATCAGAATGCTGGCAATCTGGAGAGATGGTGTGTGCCATCAGCGTGCCCCAAAAGCCACCTCTGAAGATTCGGCTTGGCCATGAAGGATTTTAAAGGGAAGCAGAGAAGTAGTCTCGGTTAATCACTGAGATGGGGTGTCAGAGATGCCGCCAACCCTGCTGCGTGCAGGCTTGTGTGCGGTCTCTTCGACTTCTTGTTATCTTCCTCTAGATGTTTTCTTATTCACACAGTTTGGTCACCCAGTTTGTTTGGGAGATTACTGAAGGGGAAGCTAGGGAAGAGGTCTGGTCATCTGTTAATTACTTATTCTTCATTTCTACTTCTTTGATCTACGGAAAGAATTGACAAGTTAGGCGAGGTTTTGTGTGGTTCACAGATTTGAAAGGTGTGCTTGGGCTGGAGATGAGTAGAGCATGGGCGTGCCTGTTTAAAACAATATAGTTTTGCTAAAGTGACAAGAAAAGGGGCTTCCTGCTGAGGGTGGTTTCCGGCAAAGAGCTGCTTACATGGACTCTTTTATTGATTAACTTTTGGAAGCATTGTATTTTCTAAATAAAACACAGCATCAGTGATGAACAAATCAGTTCTCTTTCACATGGAATCTCTCTTTCATAGCCTTCTTGGGGATGGTAGGTGCTTGGTGGCTCCCAAACAGGATTTGAACTTTGAACACTCTTGTGGAAAATTTGAGATAAAATAAGAATCAGTGCAGAGCTCTCCAACACAACACTGTAAATCAACTGTGGGTCAGGATGCTTTTGGAACAAATCACAGAAACTCATACTCAAACTGGCTTAAACAATTACAAAGTATGTTGGTTCCCATCAGTCAAAAGGTGAATCGGCTATCTGAAGATGTCTTCAAGGAACAGATCATTTCCTTCTCTGCCCTGTCCTTCTGCATTGGCTTCAGCCTGAGGCTGGAAATCCTCCTGGGTATTGGAGGCCACTGGTGTCCAGAAATCAGATCAAAGAAAGCTTTGGAGGTGTCTCAGAAGAGCAAGCAGGATCTTTCTTAGAAAGTGCCAGCATCTTGAATTACCTTGGGCCCAACTGTATCACATGTCTGCTCTCGACCAAGTCACTGTCAAGGGAAATGGGTGGGGTTACCCTTAGACCAGCACTCTAGCTGGGGTGGGGTGGGGTTGGCTTCTCTGCATTCCATGGATTGGCAGGGGAATGGGAGGTTCCTGAGACGTCAAGGAACTTGTTCTGTGAGGCTGGGTTGTAGATGCTGGTAGGCATCCATGATATCCACTACTGTCTAGGAAAAACTCACTGTTCCCTACCCTCACTGAAGGAAAATTCTTTTTTCTTTTCCCACTCACTACTCACACAGATGCTTCTGTGACCAGATGTGTGGGTTTTTGTTTTTTTTTTCCCACACTGACCAATTCTTCGACACCAGCTGCTTGTCCTACAATTCAGTTCAGTTCTAAAGCCATCTGTGTGGCATAAGTGGCAGACCCCACAGATTAAGGGCCCAGTCCCACGGCTGCTGCCACTTCAGATGCCAGTCCCAAGTCCCAAGTTGTCATCTGTACTTCTGGCCAACGGGCTATAATTTGGGGTTCTTACAATCCCCTCCTTGGGTTTGATAATTGGTTAGCGTGGCTCACAGAACGCAGGGAAATTCTTACTTTTGTTCACTGGTTTATTATAAAGGATATAGTAAAGGATACAGATGAACAGCCAGGTGAGGAGATACATAAGGGAAGGTCCACTGAGTGCAGGAACTTCTGTCCCCGTGGAGTTGTGAGGTGGGGTACACTACCTTCCCAGCATGTGGATGTGTTCACCGACCCAGAAGCTCTCTGGACTGCACGGTTGAGGGATTTGTTAATGGAGGCTTCATCATGTAGGCGTGATCAATTATTAACTCAATCTCCTGTCTCTCTCCTCTCCCCTGAGGATGGGGGATGCCACTGAAAGTTCCAAACTTCTAATCATGCTCGGTCTTTCTGGTGACCAGGTCCCATCCAGGAGCTATGCAGGAGCCCACCAAGAGTCGCCTCATTAGAACAAAAGGCACTCTTATCACCCAGGAAATTCCAAGGTATTTAGGAGCTCTGTGTCAGGAACCTGGGTCAAAGACCAGCTATTAGGACAAACCAGGGAGAACATCCCTTTCAGAATACGCTTCCCCCCTCTGGGTTGGTGTCTGATACTTAAAACTAATTTTACTTTCCTTTAAATTTTACAGTGTGTGCCTCGTGCTCTGAGACAAGGACAGATGCCAGAGTTCTGGGAAGTGGATGAGGGCGAGGAGAGCCTATGGGAGGAGCAGGGCCCAGGGCAGAGGGGGAGGGCATAGACCTGGCTCCCACATGGTTGGGTACCAATCCTGGCTCTGCCACCTCTGGGCTGTGGACCTTGGGTGAGCCAACTCATTTCTCTCCTCCTCAGTTTACCCACCTCTAACCTGAGCATAATTAATAACACCTGACTCAGAAGTTTGATGTAAAGATTATGATAACTTATATATGATACTCCCCAAACAGTGCCTGGCATATAGAAGGCATTTTATGTGTCTTCTACAAGCACTGTCTTACAAAGTGAGGAGACATGAGACACTTCCTAGCTGGACAAAGAAATAAAGATGTTCAAGTATTGCTCAAAATGACAAGCGATGACTATTCTTATTGTAGAATTATAGTAACTCACATGTATTGTTCACTACATATAAGACATTCTTGAAATCGGTGCTCTCAACAATGTTATGGGGTAGGTACTATTATTATCCCATTTCACAGATGTGAAAACAGAGACACAAAGAAATGCAATAACTCATCCAAGTTCCCACAGCTAGTAAGGGATAGAGCTGAGCTTCAAATCCATGCAGTTTCTCTTCAAACTCCATCTTTCCTATTTCTACAGTAGGAGGGAAAATTTATGCAGCTGGGGCGGCGGAGCGGGGGTGGCAGTAGTGGGATCAAATGCTCAGTCTTTCAGATGTTAAGGCAGGAAGCCAGCAGCCAATGTCTAAAGCTGATAAGAGGAGGATGTGGAGCAGAAGGCACTCCCATACGTTGATTGTGGGAGTGTAAAATGGTACAACCACTTTGACGAACTCTTTGGAAGTTTAAAAAAATTACATGTACATCTGTCCCCCGACCCAGTAATTCCACTCCTATGTAAGATACAAGAGAAATGAAAACGCAAAAAGATGTGAACAAGAATACTTATAGCAGCTTCATTCATAATAGCCCCAAATAGAAACACTCCAAGTGTCCATCAACAGGTAAATGAATAAACAAACCACAGGATATTAGTACAATGGAATACTACTCAGCTATAAAAAGGGACCCACTACTGACGCATGCCACAATGTGGATAAGGGCTATTATTAATTGGCAGTCTTGCTTTCAGAAGTACCAAAGTTCAGAAGCCATCAAAAGTGGTTGATCCTGGATGTGGACTGAAAGTCAGGAGGCGGACAAGTTGCTACATTTTCAGCCTTTCTGTACTTTTGGTAATTTGAAAAATCATGTACTATTTAATTTTCTAGCACTAAAAGGGTCTGTTTCCTCTCTCTGCCCATGGACCCTCAGTCAAAGTTTGGTTAAGGAACTGGAAGCTCCACTCACTCAATTTCAGCTTGGAAATTTTGAGTCCAATTTGGAAAAGATGGAGATCAAATACATAGAATTGCAAAACTCAGTTCAAAGCCAAGGACATTCATCATCTAAGTGACCAGGACTTGGTGGCTCTATCCCAAGAGAGGCTCGGCAGAGATGGCTCATTCCTGGGAGGGACAAGCTGGGGGCATCTCACAGGAAAATGGCCTTGAGAATGAAGCCGACACCCAGAGGTCATGTGTGCCCCCTGAAGGATGCTGCTATCAGCCTTGACAGAGCCCCAGCCTGGAGACTGTAAATGAACTAAAAATGAGGAGTAGAGGAAGTGTGCTGTTTTTCATAAATGAAGGATCCTCTAAGCAAATTGTTCCTCATGCTGATGGGCACTGCAGTCTCTAAAGGATTTCAAAATGCAAATGAAAACAAACTTTGCTGAACCAGGGCACTCCGCTTTTGGAAATCTCCAGAGAGTGAATCCAGAACTTAACAAAAAGAGACTAAAAAAAAAAAAAAATAGGGGTTTGCCATTCACATTACGTAAGTATTTATCATTTGACAAAGAAGCAGACCTTAGGATGTGATTTGTTTGACACAAATTCTTTTTAGACACCTCCTTCCATAAATATCCTAAGGTCTGTCTGCAGGATTTAACCTGTCCGTTGTCTGTGTCCAACCCACATCCTGGAGGGGGATGGGATCCTCCCCTGGTTGGTCACTGTTTTATCCCCACTGCTCAGGGCAGGGCCTGCCACATACAGGAGTCCAGCAGATAATTCTTGTGTGAAAGAATGAATGAAAGGTTTTTTTTTTGTTTGTTTTGTTTTTGCCCCAAATTAGTTTTTTTTTAAGCGCTATATTATTAATATTTTGGGTATACATTTGGTAAGACTTGGGTAACCTTTTCCTGGTTTTCTGCTTGTTTGTTTACTTTGTTTTGTTTTGTTTTGGGGTCACAGGAACTGACTCTGGCTGCCAGGATAAACCCGCTTCGAGTGCTTTCGATGTTGTGGTCTCACTGCTTAAGACTCAGCTGTAAAACGTGCCTTTTTTTTTTCTTAAGTTTTTTTTTATGTGGACCATTTTTAAAAGTCTTTATTGAATTTGTTACAATATTGCTTCTGTTTTCTGTTTTGGTTTTTTGGCCACGAGGCATGTGAGATTTCAGCTCCCAGACCAGGGACTGAACCTGCATCCCCTGCATTGGAAGGCGAAGTCTCAACCACTGGACCACGAGGGAAGTACCAAAACATGGCTTCTGAGAAGAGATGGCAGGTTGTCCAGGCCTGGGTCAGTGCCCACCCCTCAAGGGGGATGGGGCGTCTTGACTGACAGGTCCTCCAGACTGTATCCAGTGGGGAAAGCTTTGTCCCCCCAAAGAGAAGTGGGATGCTGTTATTGGAGAAAGAGAAATAGCGTTATTGCCTGAAAACAGTGTTTCTCAACCCAACTGACTAACTCAGCACTTCCTTTTATGACCAATATTGTCTAATGCTGCCTTATACTCCTGGAATGAAATTCATGAATAATATGACTTACCTATATGCATACTTTAAAAGAAAATCAGAATACTGTCCTGGATGTAATATCAAGGAGAAATAGAAGGAAACTAACTGCTTAGCATAAAAAATAACAAAACAATAGAATTATACAAAATTCAAGGATAATAAATACGTGCTTAGGAGTGGCTACCCTATGAGATTTCAAGAATCAGTGAGATGTTTGCTTCTGCTGTTGAAGAATAAGTCTGGGTTTAAAAGCAGCGAGATGATCAGAAGCCACAACTTGTACAAGAAATAAGGGAAATGAAAGAACAGATGTGGAGTGGAGACTGAGGTAAAAACTATTCAAGGTACATTAACAGCTGCTAAGAAATACTTTGTGATCTTATGGAGTTGGGTTTGAGTTACAATGAATTATCCACAGTGTTTATACTTGAAGGAATATCTAGAGGGGAATTAAAAAGTCATGGGGGACACAGTAGGACTGTCTTGTATGTTGCAGGAGTTGGAGCATCCCTGGGCTCCTGTTCATTAAATGTCAGTGGCCTCTGTAAGAAAGAAATTGGGAAAGATTTTGAAATTTAGAGGGTATTTTGACTACCTCATCAACCCAGGTAGTTTTTGCCTCCCATTGGCTTTGACTAGGCTATTCTACAGTCCTGTAATGCTACAAGTTAATCTGTAGCAAACTGATAGTAACGCAAACAATTCCTGTCCATAGAAATGCACATTATATCCAGTAGGTGTTTATGGACCACCCTCCCCCTTTATGGAAGAAGCCAGTTTTGCGTCCATTAATCAAGTTCATTTCAGCCTAGAAATGTGTCTACACTTTGGATTTTCCTTTGAACTGGTTTTAAAACCTTGCTGGTTCCCTCCTTCATAACTGAGTTAAATAAAACCTTTGACATATTCACTTCATGTTTGTAGGACATTCATGATTTTACCTTTTTTAAAAAAAATATTCTTTAACAATCTCTATCATTGTGTAACCAAAGACTAACTTCTTAACTTTGCAAACTCCCCAGACTGTATGCATTGTGAGTCACTGCATTCACACACACACACACACACACACACACACAGCAAACCTAAAGGGTCTTAACCCATTTTTTCTTGTCTCTACCTTGAGGCCTTGTGGGGTACTAATTGACTGATCGCTACATTGCCCCTAATATACAAGTGTCCCACTTGGAGCTTTTAGGGTTTGAGACCCCAACCTCAAATTGGGGTCCTTGAGATCACACTATATTCAGAGCTAATATTTTTATTTAACCAAAATCCTCAGCTTTTTGCCTCTTATGTGAAGAAAATCACAACTCCAGAGATTATCCACCACCCCTCCACATTTATGCGAAGGGGAATTACATCCTGTGTAATTCCAATCTTCTCTGTCACGGTTGTCTCTTTGGTCTCGTGGGGTATTTTTAAGCATCAAAAGGAAAAAGAAGGAGAAAATCCAAAGAGACCACCCCCAAAGTCTGAAATCCCGTTAAACCTCAGACAAAACCAAACCCACCAGGGCTTGACGGAGTAAGCTTATAAACAGAAAAGACCAGGGTCTTAGTGGTGAGATTCTGTGGGTTCCTTTGTAACCCTGATTCCTTCCGTCTGACAGCAGGGGATGGGGAGAGTCTCCTGTTTTCCTGGTATTCTGGTCAGGCTACTTGGAATGGAAGGAACCCTCCCTTTGATCTTTTTAGTGCTCATTTGTATAGCCCTGGGCCTTTTAAGGGGAAGAGGCAGAAAATCATCACCAAAAGCAAAGAGCAGAACAGGGAAAGGTGCGTGGACATTTCTGTGCTCTGCTATTTAAAGTCAGCGTCCTGACAAGTTAGGGTCGTGCCAACAGATCAGGAGGTCTGGGTGAGGAGAATGAGATCTTCAAATCTTTTTTTTTTTTTTTTTTGCGGTACGCGGGCCTCTCACTGTTGTGGCCTCTCCCGTTGCGGAGCACAGGCTCCGGACGCGCAGGCTCAGCGGCCATGGCTCACGGGCCCAGCCGCTCCGCGGCATGTGGGATCCTCCCGGACCGGAGCACGAACCCGCGTCCCCTGCATTGGCAGGCGGACTCTCAACCACTGGGCCACCAGGGAAGCCCTCTCCTTCAAATCTTTACGCCCTCCTCAAGTAGGACATATTTCCAATACAGAGAAGAGTGTCTCTGGAAAGCACTTTGCTGGAGGGCTTTACGATATTAGAATAGTAATAATTGCTGTCAAGACTCAAATACTAAAAAATACTAAAACATAACCCAAAGTGTAATCTGAATGCAAGACAGTGTATGACCAAGGCGTTAGTTCCCATATATTGTGTATGTGGGCCTGCCTGTGCTCCTGGCACATCTCTCAGGCTGCATCTGCTTCCCCTCCCGGTCTCCTCCACTCCACTCAGCTGCATGCCCCGCCCCTCATTCATTCAGGTCTCTTCTCTAACATCCTCTCCCTTGCGAGACGGGCCACCCATCTAAAATAACATCTCCATCCCTCTCCATCTTCTTATTCCGCTTTATTTCCTCCATAACATTTTCACTTCTGACATTATATTGAATTTCTATTTTTTTTTATTGCTTCTTGTCATTCTTCCCATTCAAGGTCAGGTCCAAGTGGTCAGAGATTTTGTTTTGTTCACTGTTGTAGCTCCAGTGCCCAGGACAGACCTTGGCGCATGGTCCTCAACCAGTATTTGTTTTTACGTGGGTCCACTATTCTTTAAAGTACCAGCCTTGGACTCACATCCTTCTTGAGCCTTTGGGGATGGTCATCAGAGTCAGTCCCTCTTTCCTCAATGGCCTCATTGGCCTCATTGTATTCGTGCAGCCCACACATGCTTTTTCAGCCTCTGGGCATGAGGTTTTACACTCAGCCAGGGGACCAGATCAGGAAAGACAACAGAATCCCTGCCTCACGGAGCCGCCATCTTCCAGAGGGGCACTGGGGATGAAACATGTTACTTGTATCTCTGTCTAGTTCTTAGATGTCCTTCTGGCTCATCTTATAGTTGCTCTGATCATTTGTTCAAAAAACAATTTGTGTGGGGGAGGGGCTGACCATTTGCCAGAGACTGAGCTAGGCACTAAAAAATGAACAGGCGATCAGAATTAATTTCAAAGGACTCACAGTATACTGAGTAGTGAAGTGGTAGAGGCAGACACGACAATGCAAACAGTAGTAAAGTGGGATGTGTGCTATAATAGAGATGGAGGCATTAACTTTTGGGCCAAGGATGGTAGTAGAACAATGAGGGAGAAATCAGAGAAGGCTTCACGGAAGAAGTGACAGATGCAGAGAGATAAGTAGGAGTTAGCAGGGAGAAGTGGGACTGAGAGGGAAAGCCATTTGGGCAGAGGGAAGAGTTTATGCAAAGTCTATGGAGATCAAAGAGCCACTATTGATGAAACAGTATGATGCCTGGGAAAGCGACCAAGCTTTTTAAATGATGCCTCAACTTCCCATGGCCCTCTCCAATCCAATTCAATCCAATACTGAGTTATCTTTTAAGAGCTGGCCAAGTGCCATATATACACTACCAAATATAAAATAGCTAGCTAGTGGGAAGCAGCCACATAGCACAGGGAAATCAGCTTGGTGCTTTGTGACCACCTAGAGGGGTGGGATAGGGAGGCTGGGAGGGAGATGCAAGAGGGAGGGGATATGGGGATATATGTATATGTACAGCTGATTCACTTTGTTATAAAGCAGAAACTAACACACCATTGTAAAGCAATTATATTCCAATAAAGATGTTAAAAAAAAAAAAGAATAAAGGGGGTGACTTAAAAAAAAAAGAGTTGGTCAAGTGCAAGGCACTGGGGAGGCTGCAGACAAGCACAAAGCACATCCCCTGCCCTCAGGGGGCTCTGAGTCTAGCCAGGAAGGCAGGCAGGCATGTAAAAGGAAGGGAGAGTCACAAGATCTGCTTCACGTTCAAGGCATCACTAGATGAGCACTGAGCACACATGCTGTGGATTTGTGCCCAATTCAGTTGGTAAGGAAAGACTAGCAAACCTCTTTAGATAGTGACCAGGTCATTCATTCATTCATTCATCCATTCATTTACCCAACAAAGATTTATTGAGCACTTAACATTATGTGCCTGACACAGTTTAGTTATTTGGGAGAGAGAGGTGAATAGGAAAGGTGAGATCCCTGCTTTCATGAGCTTACACTGAAAATTCACGCCAAATACGGGTCAACAGATGAGTAAGTAGATCTTTCCAGCTGGTGACAAGGCTACGAGGAAATCCAGCAGGCCGGTGGACCGGCAGAGGGCGGGGGCAGCATCGGGGCCCCTAAGACACTGTGTCCCTCTGAGCCGCTGTTAGAGCCGAGGCCGAGAGTGGAGGTGGAGGCCGGCGAGTGAAGGTGGGGTGGAGGGAGCATCAAGGACAGAGTCTGGGGAGGGGACATCACCTGGCTGTGTCTCGGGGAACAGCAAGGCGCGCAGGGGAAGACGGGGAGGCGGCAGGGCCAGGGTCAGGCTCGCAGCCCTGGTGGCGAGACACTCTGTCCCCAAAGGGAAAACAAAGGACCGAATCCTTCCTTTTCAACTCACTCTGGGAGGTGCCCACTCCTCCTCTGACTGGAAACTTCTCACAAGAAGAAAGCACTCCCTGCATTTAATTTAATTTGGGCCCTTGGAGCCTATCAAGTTATTCTGTTCCCATCCCCTTGGGTCCTTCTCCTTCCTGCCCTTGACCCTCCGTCTTCCACCTGGTCTGTCCACACGGTGACAGCACACCCCCTGATGCCGCATCCCTAAGCTACCCAATTTCCTGTGCGTTGTTAAAATTGTGAAAACACAAGATCCAGGTGCAGCTGTTATCTTACTGTTGATCCGGACAGGAAAGGAACAGGCAAAGGAAAGAAAAGAATAAAATCCCTTGACGTTGGGTCATGTCAGCCCAGTGCAGGGAGACAAAGGCTGGCGAGTCTCTGGTTGTGACCGTTCACTTGGCTTTTGGAGCCAGGACTCTGTGAAACAATGATACCAGCGTGACTCTCCTTCAGGAAGGCAGGCAGTGGAGTCAGGGAGGGGCCCGCTTATCCTTGGGGCAATAATTATATCAGCCAGCAGGTATTGAGCACCTACTGTGTGCCAGGCCTGGCTCTAGCTACTCACGGGTCTCATCTCATTTAATCCTCACAACAGCCCTTGGTGGGGAGGATGCTCGTTGGCCCCATTTCACAGATGAGGGCCCTGAGGCCCAGAATGGTGAAATGTTTTGCTGTTTGTCACAGAGCTGGTAAGAGAAGGAACCTGGATTTAGCTGCAGCCTGCTTACTGCCCACACTGAAACTGAAAAGCCCAGCACTGGCAGAACAAAGCACATGATGTGCTGGAATTATGAAAATCAGGATCCCAAGCTTCCTTAGCCCCTCCTTACATAGGCAGAAGTCAGAGGGCTCTGAGCAGGCGAGTAGCATGATTTTATTGACTTTAAAAGGGCACGCTTGTCTTAGTCTACAGTTTACATTTATTTGCATGGCTGTTCGGTTAATATCTGCCCTCCCCACCTCTACCTCAAATGATGTGCCCCAAATAGGGAGCATGACTATGTTTTTCTCAGCACATTGCTGGGCACACGGCAGACACTCAGAAATGATTTGTTATGGAAGGAAAGAAGGAAGGGACAGAAAGTTTCATGTAGACACTAGGGCAGCTCTTTCTTTGCCTGTTTCCTGCTTTCATACGTGCAAACCTGGGTGGACCCCGTGATCCCCCAGGCTGTGTCTATGTCTGATGTTTAGCATATAAAACTCTTTCAGGCACAGCCACATTGACCCTGAGGTTTACTCTGGCTGAGCAAGAATAAGTAATGATCAGAGCCATGCTGACAACAATTCGACCTTCTCCTTGTTGCTTCAAAGGAAAGAGGCTGAAAAGACAAAGGCCTTTGGGGGAAGTCGTTATAGCACAGTCTGTCACTGCAGAGGAGAGAGATAACCAGAGGATGATTTATTGCAACCTTCTGGTGTGGTAAGGGCCAGCGGCTTAAAGGAGAAAATAGCTCTGCCATGGCCACGTGCCTGAAGAGTTTAGTGGGCATTTGTACTTTATTCAGCTGTACAGAAACTGTGAACGACTTTACTGTGTTCAACAAACTTTACACCTGATAAATTGCTGCATCTTACCATGACTCCAATTACTCAGCTACCCAGACTCCCTTGCAGCTAGGGTGAGGGCAAGTGACTGTGATTGCACTTGTCATCTGCACCAGTATATGTACATTTTGAATTGGAATCTTGTCACTTTAAGAAATGGGAACCTCATGAAGTCAATTCTGGGGATGGCCCGTGAATGGGAGGAGCTATTTATTAGGGCTTTGAGTAATGGAAGCCATTGAGTCTCCAAGGTACCAGAGGTATCTTCATGTGAAGAACTCTGTGGGATGATTTTTGGACCAAGTTCTTAGCTATGTGGCCTCTAAGTTTGATTATCTGGCCCTTCTGGGAAATCTCCTAGCCACCCACTATGTTTTAGTAAATTTCTTTTTGGCTTAAATGTACTTGTGTGAGTTCTGTTGTTTTCAATGAACCGCCCTGACTCATACATGGTACAGATGTACGGAGCTGCCTGCCAAGTACCAGAGAGGCAGATGGTAAATAAGAGGGTGTGTGTGCTCTGGACTGGGCACCTGGAAACAGGAACCAGGTAAACAAGGCAGGCTGTCCACAACTGATCACACTTACTTTCTCTTAGTCATTCAACAAATACCTATTAAGCTCTGACGATACCAGGCACTGGTACTGGCTGGTGGGGCTAAATCACTGAACAAGACAGATGAGGTCTCTGTCCTCATGGAGCTTCCATTCTGGTTGAGGAGACAGCAAGAGATAACAAACAAGTGAATAGATGAGATATTTTCAGATTGTGATAAGTGCTATGAAGAAAACGGGATGAGGAGACAGAAAATGATGACCATGGAAGGTTACCTTTTCCAGGGTGGTCAAGGTAGGGCTCTCTGGGGAGGTGATCTTAGGGATGAGATGCAGCCAGCCAGGATGAAAGCTGGGGAGCACTTGTCTCGAGGGTGGGGTGGGGGGAGAAGTAGTGAATGCAATGGCATTGAGCAAGAAAGGACTTGGCTGTTAAAGGAGCATTAAGGGACCAGATCATGCAGGACCTCATGGGCTACAGTACAGAGCTGGATTTTATTCAGTGGGAAATCATTGGAGAAATTGAAGCAAAGGAGTGACATGATTTGGTACGTACAAGTGGGGGTCGCAGGCAGCAGGGAGACCCAGCACACATGAAGTGTTATCTACCAGGGAAGCTCATTAGAGACTCAGCACCCAGGGTGTTTATTGGGGGCTGGTCACATAGGCATCCCCTGCTCAGCCAAGATTCCAGACATGCTGAAGGAAGGCAGATGTTCGGCATAAGGCACCTCATGTGCAGTGCGGAAGCTGTTGTACTTTTCCTTCCACCTGAGATGATGGTGGCTTGGGAAAGGTGGGGAGAGGTTGAGAAGAGAGAAGTGAGTGGACCCAGAATCTCCTCAGGAGGTAGAGCTGTCAGGAGGTGCTGATGGATAGGGTGTGGTGATGTAAGAAAGGGAGGTGCCAGACTTAGGTCATCATCAGAGGAAGAATCGACTATTATCACTAAGCACTTCAGGGTCTAGAAAACAGTGCTGCATCCCTCTCTCACTTCATCACAGAAATTTCACAATGGAAAGGATCTTAAGGAAAAGATGCTCCACATGGCTAACTATTAGAGAAATGCAAATGAAAACTATAATGACGTACCACCTCACGCCGGTCAGGACGGCCATCATTAAAAAGTCTACAGGGACTTCCCTGGTGGCACAGTGGCTAAGAATCTGCCTGCCAATGCAGGGGACATGGGTTCGATCCCTGGTCTGGGAAGATCCCACATGCCGTGGAGTGACTAGGTCCGTGTGCCACAATTACTGAGCCCGCGTGCCACAACCACTGAAGCCCATGTGCCTAGAGCCCGTGCTCTGCAACAAGAGAAGCCACTGCAATGAGAGGCCCGTGAACCGCAACAAAGAGTAGCCGCCTCTCGCTGCGACTAGAGGAAGCCCGTGTGCAGCAACAGAGACCCAATGCAGCCAAAAATAAATAAATAAATAAATAAATAAATAAATTTTAACAAGTCTACAAATAACAAATGTTGGAGAGGGCGTGGAGAAAAGGGAACCCTCCTACACTGTTGATGGGATGTAGATTGGTGCAGCCACTATGGAGAACAGTATGGAGATTCCTTAAAAAACTAAAAATAGAACTACCATATGACCCAGCAATCCCACTACTGAGCATATATCCAGAGAAGACCATAATTCAAAACGATACATGCACCCCAGTGTTCACAGCAGCACTATTGACAATAGCCAGGTCATGGAAGCAACCTAAATGTCCATCGACAGACGAATGGATAAAGAAGATGTGGCACATATATACAATGGAATATTACTCAGCCATAAAAAAGAATGAAATAATGCCATTTGCAACAACATGGATGGACCTAGAGATTATCATACTAAGTGAAGTAAGTCAGAAAGGCAAAGACAAATACCACATGATGTCACTTATATGTGGAATCTAAACTATGACACAAACTAACTCATCTATGAAACAGAAGCAGACTCACACAGAGACATAGAGAACAGACTTGTGGTTGCCAAGGGGGAGGGGGGTGGCGGAGAGATGGAGTGGCAGTTTGGGGTTAGCAGATGCAAACTATTATATAGAGAATGGATAAACCAGGTCCTACTGTAGAGCACAGGGAAGTATATCCAATATCCTGTGATAAGCCATAATGGAAAAGAATATGAAAAAGAATGTAGATATATGGATACCTGAATCACTATGTTGTACAGCAGAAACTAACACAGCATTGTAAATCAACTATACTTCAATAAAATAAATTTCAAAAAATGAACTAATAAAAAAAAAAAGAAGAAAGGACCTTAAGGGGCATGTCGTATACTTGCTTGCTTTGATAGATGAGGAAACTGAGGCCCAGGGAAAGGAAGTGATTCACTCAAGGTTATCTAGAGACTTAGTTGTAGACACAAGACTGGAATCTATGTTCTTGATTTCCAAGGAAGCGATCTTCCAATATGCCATTTTGATGGGATGACTTGAAAGATCAGAAGTAATATAATGATTAAGCTTGAAATGATCCTGTGAGGTTATTAAGATACTATTTTTTAGCCTCAAACCCAACCTTCTCAACTCTGTTCTGTAATGCTGGGGTTGAGACTCTACAAACTCCAATGATCCTTTATCTGTGGGCTTCTTGCTGGGTTCCACCTACTGGGGATGGTTCCGCCATCTTGGGCTCAGTCAAGAGACAGAAACCATATAGTGATTTAAACAGGGGCAATGGGGAGACGCAAGAGGGAAGAGATATGGGAACATATGTATATGTATAACTGATTCACTTTGTTATAAAGCAGAAACTAACACACCATTGTAAAGCAATTATACTCCAATAAAGATGTAAAAAAAAACAGGGGCAATGTTATATAAAGAATTATTAAACTATGATAAAAGAGTAACTATATGGTATAAGAAAAGTCTGTATGGTTCCCTAGGGCTAAAGGAGATTGCCCAAGGAATGACAAACTTGGAGGGGGGGGTCCCTTCCCCAGACTAGGGTTCAGATCTCTTTGTAGAAGGTAGTTGGCTGACCCCTGACTTAGCTCATTGGTATCCTGGAGTAGCACCTAATGAAGTCACCAACATTCTGAAGTCACCAATTCCTTCTCTCCACCTTAACTGTTGCCACTTTGGTCCAAGCCACCATCATCTCACCTGATTATTGCAATAGTCTCCTAACTGGTCTTTCTTTTTGTTTCCATCTTGGCCCCGTATTAGGTCAGGTCCCCTAGAAGCACAGCCTATGATGGAGATCCTTACACGTGTGATTTACTGAGGAGATGCTCATAAGTGAAGGGAGTGAGGGTGCAGAACAGGGCAAGGGAGGGAAGCTAAGCAAGGAAGGACAGTAACTTCAGCCTGATCCCACGGAGAGTCCGGGAGCATGATCTATATCCCAGCGTTGGTCCCGACTTGGGGCAAAGGGGCTTGCATTTATATCTCTATGTCACTCCATCATTGCCTATGGGCTGCCCTAGGATGTGCAAGTGGGTTATTACCTCTTGGGCAAGGAAGATCCCATTTGGCTGAGGGAAGGGGGCTCCTGTGAGCCTTTATCAGCCTCGACTCAAAGCAGCTGGTCCATGAGGTCAGGAAAGGGGTCCAGGCAGGGCACCAACAGCATCGCTCTTTCTTCTAATGGTCTACTAAGAGGTGGGGGGTCAAGGTGGTCCTCCTTTTCAGTTTCAGGGAAAAGGCAGAGATGGAATCTGTCGGTCTCCTGCTGGGGGCTTCAAGGTTTCCTGGGCTGCTGCAGCGTGTGCCAAGAGGTGTGACCGAAAATGCAGGAAATCACCCTGGAGGTAGAATTAGACGTCCATTCCAATAGCATTCCATTGAAGCCCCGACCTTGCCCCTCTCCAGCTGTGGGAACGTGGGTGAGTTTGTTCCTCTCTCTAGATTCCTTTCCTGGTCTGGAAATGGGAGCCGGACACCTGCCTTAGGGACTAATTCTGGGATCATCCCCTGCGCACACCCCTACTTGTTCTTCATGCATTGGCACTGATTTTGAATGCCCCACTGGATGTTCGTGTAGGTTAAAAAGCTCCTTCACACGACATGATCCTGAACCAGATTCCATTTGACGTAGACACAAAAGTACGCTTTTCATTGTTTTGAAATATACCGAGTTTTTCAGGGATGAAGCCATGGTGTTAAGTAAAGGAAGATTGTAGTACTTTGTTTTGTTCAGGGCTCATGGAGGTTGGTCACCAGTTAGAAACTTGCATTGCTAATAGCAAAGCCTCTCTTGGCACCTGAATCGCCCCAAACAGCACAGCTGTCACCGCTCTGCGTTTGAAGTTTCTTTCACTGGGATTCTACATCCAGGTCCAAGCATGTGATGGCTTTATTACATCTTCTAGTTGAGTTGTGCCAGAGCATTTCCATGTTGAAATGTTTTATTTTACTATGAATTCCTTTCCTTTTCCCTTTATATTATAGTTGGGATTTTACGCTGATGAAAAAAATATGCGTGTAGGTAGGTTATATTATCTCTGAATTTCATTCCAGTTGAGAAGAGGGGAAATGGTAAAATATTTGTTTTAAAAATCAGGCAGTGGCTCTGACTGAGTCGCGAACCACATGTCTGAACAGAATCAGCAACGCCTTCTCTTTCCCCAGGGAAAGTGCAGCCTCATTTAGAGACAGCTTCGAGCTATTAGTTAGTTTGTGCCGAATTTCATAATGAAGGGGTTCTCTCCCATCTAGCTCTCCTTTGCAAGGATCAACACCCCTTTCTAAACAAGTCTGCTGGAGGCCAGTGCAATTTTTACCCCCATATCCCTGGGCCATGTAAACTCTCCTGGAATGGTACCTACTAACGGCAGTAGGGCTGTCTGGCTCCCCTTGGCCAGAGGTGCAGGCCTGAGCTTGTGCCACATTTACATCCCTGCCTGGTGAGCAAGTAATTTCTTTCCTTCATAGGAGACAGAGCAACAATCAAGAAACAAACAAACATCTTTAAAAAAGGCAGAAAGCTTAGTCATGCGAATCAGGGCGGGGGCCGGAGGGTAAAGGAAAGGACCTCATTCTTATTCTGCAGCTTCAGCAGGGCCCTGGCCCATCCGCCGTTTCTATTAAAGCTCCGGGCCCAGCACAGCCAACGCGCGGGCAAACCAGCGCACAGCAATGAGGGCTCGTCCCAATCAGAGTGAACACCACCCGTTCCCAGGACACCGGGAAGCAGAAAATGAACCAGAGGTTAACGGGGTCATTGGCTGCGGCACAATGTGGGTCATTCTAGATGTAATTTAGTTCCCTTCAACGGGAGGCCCCAGTACGGCCACCGGTTCTCACAGCGGGGATGGTGACTTAGCAGCAAGCCGAGGTCTCTTGGATACCAGGCCCGGAGCCGTTGCTGTGATTCACGGCGCCTCTGACATCACTGGGCGTTTCTGTCATGCAGAGTGACATGTTGTCCAGACACACAAGGGGACCAGTGAGTCCGTGTGGTGCTGTATGGGCGTGCCCGCCAGTGGGACACGCAGAGGCTTACTGTCAGGTAGCCGGAATTTGTTTTAATCAGGTAGACACAGAAATGACTCTCACAAAGGAAAAAGTTTACTATACTCACAGATCCATAGAGATAGGAGGCATGACCTTCCATGCAGGGCCACATGGGGAAGCACCAGGTCAGTCAGGAGGCAGAGGCAGGAGGAGAAAACAGTGGCAAGAGTCTGTATTGTGGCTTCTGTGGAAGGAACAGGATCTGTGAGGCAGGGTACGTGGGCTTAGGATTGGCTGTTTGAATGGCTTCAGCAGGCTCTGGGGCATAGGGGCTGTTCCTAGCTGTCTGGTGCGTGGCCCTCCAGTGATTAGGGCAGGTGGATAGTGGCCTGGAGCGTGAAAGCCCGATAAAGGAGGTGGTTGGGGGTGTGGGCTGTGGATTGGTTGATTTACAGGAGAAAAGCACACACACAGGTGAGTTGTTTATTATCTCTCAAAACTGGCTAACTCTGGGAGAGACAGTCCCTCCAGGGGCAGCAAGATTGTCCGTGTCACCGCCACTGGCACAGGGAAGCCGGTCACAGGCCGCCTCCTGAGTCAGGAGATTTGGAGGCAGGTGTTCGCAGTGACAGTCACACTTCCTGCTCCTCATTCTGAGGTGCCCCAACCAGACGGCGGAGGCCTGATGAGGAAGGACCCAGCCTGGGCTGAGGCGGGCGGCTTGGGCGGCCTGGGCTTCCCCCAGGGTCATCAGAGGCATGTCCTCTACATCCCGCACTCCCTCCCCGTCCACACAGGGCGCCCTCCCTGCCCCACGTGGGAGTGATCTCTGCCTGGAAAATATGCTTGAAGACACAGAGATGCTTCCAGAAGCGCAGGCCCTGAGGTCGAAGCGCAGGGGGGGGCCTGTCCACCCTCCCCCACTCCTTCTCCTGGACTCACTGCCCTTCCTTCTGTGCCACTTACATAGCAGGTTCATCCCCACCCAGGGCCTTTGTCCCGGCTGTTCGTCCTGCTGGGATGCTGTCGCTGGGCGAGCCCCTCCCGACCACCCTGCCCACAGCAGCCCCCTCCCCACTGGAGTGTGAGCTCCAAGGAGGCAGGGACCTGCCTGTCCTAAGCCCCGTGTGCCCAGCACCTCCAGCTGCCCCTGGCACGGGGCTCTGCCCAGCAAGTGACTGGGGACGACTCAGTGGGTGAGCCTGGCCTCCGAAGTCCTGGGCTCACGTCCTGGCCTAGCGGTTTACTGACCGCTTGACTGTGGGACAGGGACGCCTCCTCTCTGGGTCAAGGTTTCCTCCTCTGTGAGATGGGGATGGTGCCAGAGTACTCACCTCTCATGACTGTTGGGAGGCTCAGAGACAGAGAGACGTGCATCAAAGTGCTTTGCCACTTTGAGCACAGAGAGCTATGGAAGTGAAGCCACTGAATCACAGTTCCTGCTCACACCTGACAGGAGTCACGGCTTCGGAAGAGCCCAGGGCGGCCGCCCCCAGGCGCGCGCAGCACGTATATGCGCATGCGCACATAGGCACACGCGGCGTAATTGCCGCTTGGGCCCCGTAAATAGTAACAGCTAATGATTACTACCTGCCGAGCGTGTATTCGCTCACTTAATCCTCGCAAGCACCTGTACGTAAGTGTTGCTATAATCATCGTCATTGCTGCTCTGCAGAGAAAGAGAGCGAGGCACAGGGAGGCTGGATTACCTGCCTAACGTCAGGCAGGTGGAGAGGCTTTGGATTTGAAGCCAGGCACCTGGCTCCAGTGCTGCACTCTCCCGCTTCTATTCTCTGTGTCTTCTCTATATGTTCTTCTTCCTCCCCCAACGGGGCTGTGGGTGGAGTAGGCTGTACCCCTGCAAGAACTGGGTAGAGGAACACACTTCATCCCTGTGTTCACCCATAGAGGCTCTGTGTCTCTGGCCCACCGTAAAATCTGTGTGAAAGTAGTCTTTGTAAGCCACGTCATTCCTCCCAGGTAAATCCTTTGACTTTTCAGTGAATAAGGATGTATTTGAGAAAGATTTCACTGCCTATGAAACAGGGAGTGTGGAATGTTCCAGACTGATGTTCTGCGTGGGAGGGGAGACCAGTTGGACTCCACTGGGAAAGACTAACCCCTCCACAGGGTAACATTTGCTGAATTTTCCCCTCACTCTGGCAGGGCCAAGCTTCCTGTAGTTCAACCAGTCAGAAGCTTCTGTTCTGAAGACTGCTGGCTATTATTCCCCAATATCCATTCCCCCTTCTTTAAGAGGAACAGAATCCGGCTTTGGGGACCGGGCATCGAGCCACTCAGGATAAAGCCTACATTTCCCAGCCTCCCTTGCAGCAGTCTGTAGTCATGTGACCAAGTCCTTTCCAGGGGGATGGACAGAGGAGGGAGATGTGCATTTTTCCAGGCTGAGCCCTTAAAGGTGAGGATCTTCTCCTTTTACCCACTTCCTGATGGCCAGATGCAAACATGGCACTGAGTCATGGTGGACCACGTGGATGGGAGCAGACCCCAGGGGATGGTGAACCACCTGGACCTTGACACTGTAGAGCTGCCATGCCAGCCCTGGGCTGCCTGCTCTCAGATGATTCCACGAGAGAGAAGGAAACTGCAGCTGACCAATATCTAATTCACAGAGGTGGATTCCTCACCATAGACGCTCATATCTCAGACTCCAAGAGAGGGGTGGCTCAGGCCTGTGTCCGTGTTATGGCAGCCCCTCCCGCATTAGGCTTTAGCAAAAACCATACTTTGAGCTTTGTTGATGATGCCCCATCACCAGCTGCCTTTGTTCTTCAGGCTCTAGAAGAGAATTTAGGCACTGGAAGATACAACTATACTCTCTCTAGAATTTATTTCTGAGCCACAAATGAAATCTCCATGTATGACCACATTGTAATTGCTGAAAATATTTCTGTTATCATCTTACACAAGTAAGTAAGAAAAAAATATTATAGCAGACTGACCCAGATAAGACTCCCCCCTCTTCCCTGTGTGCGGGTGCGCACACACCTGCTCCCCCAGTCTCATGCTTCCCACCCTGTCTCTTTCACTCCAGAATACAGTAGTGTGGGACAGGATTCTGTTCAGGGCTTTAAATCTGGTCTCTGTACCTGGTTCACCATCTGGACTGAGCCTCTTCCTCCCTCCTCCCTGGCATCCTCCCCTGCCGGCCCCGCCCCAGGGTTAAAGCCCTGCCTCCTGCCCCCCTCCCTGCCATTTGTCCTCTGAACCACCACGGTCCCTGCTCCAGGGGACTGTCCAGCCTGTGTGCAGCCTGTGGCCCGAGAGCCCTAGAAGAAGCCTGGGTGTTCCCTCCCTGCCCCTTCCCTGGCCATGCCCGTGGCCCCCAATCTGGGACAGGAACCCAAAAGGGACCTTCGTTCCAATCTGCAGGAGCCTGCACCTCACCCTCCAGGGGTCTGGGGTGGAGAGACTCCTGAGGGTCCAGGCAGCGCCCCCCCCGGCCTGAGCATAGTGCCCACGCCCCCAAGGGCGGCTCTCATGCCTCCCCCGGGCAGGTTTGTAAGGTTCGCTGCCCACTTCGATGAGGACATGATTCGTGAGGGACACGACAGGCAGACCTGCTGCAAACCACCCAGGGGCCGCGCGTGGGAAGCCGGGCTGCACGGTGGGGGAAGGGGTGACCCCGAGGGCAGATGTGGCTCCACGCAGAGGAGGGTGGACTCCGCGAAGGCAGTGGGCTCGGCTTCTGTCTGCGCCCCACTCTCCTGGCCAACCGACCGGGGCCCATCGGCTAATGACCGCCCGGGGCACGGGGCCCCCAAAGCAGCGGGTGGCTGCCCTCGAGTTCTGCATACGGGATGGAGGGTTGCCTGTCCTGGTCAGTGCCCATGGGCTTGGGGGTCGGCGCCAGCCCGGGGGGTCACAGTTCTCGGAGCCCAAATCATGGCCCGAAGCTACGGGCAGTGCAGCTCCAGGATTTCTCTAGGGCTGGGGCTGGGGGCGGGCAGTCCCACTGGAGGGGGGCCCGGGGGTCCTGCAGAGGCTGCCCCCATAGCAAGCCCCCTGTTTGATAAGGATTCCAGGCTCATCTGGGTGGCCAAGAAGGGGAGTAGAGATCATGACTGCGCCTAAAACGCCCTCCCACACCTTGGTCCCTCCCTGGTGTAGGGAGTGGCCAGGGGGGAGGACTTGAAAGTCCCTGTAGCCTGGGTGTGTCTGTGGTCCATTCACCATGAGGTGGCCTCCAAGATGGCAAAGCCCCCAAAGAAAGATCCACTCCTACCCATTTTGCCCACCACACAGGGCTCAGTGCAATGCACACAGCAGTCACTCGATAAATGCTTGTGCAGGACAGGACAGTGTTTCCCTGCGGCCCCGTTTGTCCCGTCAGACACCACGGTGCTCACATTGGTCTTGGTGAGGGGGGTGACGGTGGGGCAGTGGGGATTAGACTCAGCAGAGCCGGGAATTACCCACTTCCTGTGCTTCCAGACCCCTCTCCGCGTTTACAAAGAACACGTACCACTTTTAGTTTTGTTCAATTATAAAACTAACATGCAAATAAATGACTGTAAAAAACCGCCCAGCAGAGCACGGTGTAAAGGAAAAGTGAAATTCTTCCTTTCCCAAAGGCTGTTTATTTCCTCATAGCTTCTGCTGTTTCGGGGCTGCCTGGCGGTTATTACCACTATTCTAGATGACACGTACGCCGATTTCTAGGGTTGCCATCGCTAGGTAATATATATTGGCTCTCCTGCTATGAAAAATGGAAATTTCCATTCCTTTGTGGCAGCTCACCTTTCTTTCAGCATCCTGAGATGTATTAAGTGCACTTTTATTCTAAATTCTTCTGTTGACCAACTTTACAACCTCGGTAAATGGAACCCCCTCTTTCCCCTTCCATTAAGCTTAGACGTGAGGACCATCTGCCCACAGCTCTCGGTGGAGAAACTGGCATCTCCACGCTGTTCTTGGTCTTTC
The DNA here is from genome assembly GCF_005190385.1 of Monodon monoceros. Taxonomy (NCBI): domain Eukaryota; kingdom Metazoa; phylum Chordata; class Mammalia; order Artiodactyla; family Monodontidae; genus Monodon; species Monodon monoceros. The sequence continues at coordinate 12,997,276 of NW_021703769.1, read as the reverse complement.
CTCAAATCCTCCCTCCGTGCCCCGCCCCCACCACTGTCGGCTACATGTTACTGTTAAGTCCCCCAGGTTTATAAAATGCACACAACACAGGATGTCTCTGTGCTCTGAACATGGGCTCCACGAAGGGAAAACCAGAAAGTGCATCGATGGGGCCGGGATCATCTGGGCGTGGGGCCCCCGCTCACCTCCCTCCCTCCACTGCGAGCCTGGAGAGGTTAAGGCCGTGCTGTCACTCACTTCCCCATCTCCAGGGCCACTGCTGCCCAGCAGCAGCTCAATAAATACCTGTGGAAGGAGTGGGAGGACAGAGGAGGGGTTTAGAGAAGTGAGGGAGGTCATGTCAGGGACACCATGTAAAGGTGCCCACGTTTGACCACTCTGACCTTCAAAGTCCATCTGCTGTAAGTAAAGCCTGGAGCACAGAACTTGGCCCTCGGAGGCCCCAGACACATGAACACCCCTGCTTCTCACTCTCACGTGGGCTGTGAAGTGACCGGGGCCTCAGATTGGCTTGGACATAAACACACTGCATCCTGAGAGCTGTTAGGACCGACCACCTTTCTCCCAACAGGTGGCAAGAACCCCCCGTGAGCTGTGAGCATAAGTGCCTTTGGGTGGAAACGTCCTCATGGCTGCACCCTCCTTGTGTCGTCTGTGGTCAGGACAACGGCGCCAGTCCTACGGAGCGAGGGCAGGGGGGCAGGAGGTGGAGAACAGGAGGGGGAGCGCTGTTTCCATCAGGAGGCGTGTCTGTGAGCCCAGCTTGTCTGATCTGCGTCAGTCCCAGGGCTTTTGCTCGAATACTGGGAAAGAGGCCTTTCTTTTTACTGTCCTTGCTGGACCAGGGGGATGGGACTCTGTTGCTCTGGGGCATCTTTGCCCCCTCACGAGAAACATGTGACCAAGAATGGAGCCGACCCAGGAGGAAGGGGCCTGAAGGATGGGAGAGCCACTTCCTGATGACGTCATTTCGCCCCAGGATCCGGCCGCACCTGCAGCCAGGTAGCGCTGGACCATGCCGTGCCTGCAGTGAGCGGATTTTTATTTCAGCTCATGTCAGTTTGCACGGTGTTCTGTCCCTTGTGATCCAGAGTCTCGGCTGACACACCTCAGCCCCCCTCTTAGTCTCAGAGACTTCTAGAGTTTTGGGGTCTTTTGTGGGGAAGCCCAGACTGGCAGAAGGAGGTTCCTACGTGTCCTGTATTCTCGGGAAACCTCTGACCTGAGTCCAGACTGAGATGGCCTCGGAGGCTCTCATCAGCTTGGGGCCTGGGCACCTGAACCGGCCCTGAACCACAGGCGAATGAGGGGCCCGCCTGGCAGGAGGCTGGCGACCCCCAGGCTGAGGATGGGGGATGAGAGCTGGGAGCCTGGATGGGCCAGGCAGGCAGACAGAAGGACAAGATCTAGAGAACACGGCCAGGAATGACCCCGAGGATGGAGTCCTGTGCCGTCCTCCACGGTAGCCACTGGCCACTTGTAGCTATTTAAGTTCATATGAATAAAACGAAATAAATTTAAAAATTCAGCTCCTAAGTCACACAGGCCACATTTCAAGTGCCCTTAGTCAAATGTGATTAATGGTTACCATATTGGACAGCACGGATATGCAGCATTTTCATCATCACAGAAAGTTCTCACGGACAGCACTGGCCAGACAGAGTAGGTTTTGAGTCAGCAAGTTATCAGGTTGGAAGGAGGCACCAGGCAAGAAGGAAATGAGAAATACACACCAGAGCTTTGACCAAAGGTCCGCTCTCACTCACTCCTGTGTTCACTCCTTCTGTCAGTCGTCTGAGTCATCCCACATTCGCTGAGCTCCTTCTGGGTACCGACCGCTGCCGTGGGCTCCAGGGAAACAAGAGAGAAGGAGGCAGAGGCAGCCCGACCCCGGGGAGCTCGTGTTCTAGTCTGGGAGGCGGACAATAGAGAAGGAGGTAAATACATCAATACCCAAGACAACTGCAGAAAATAACAAATGCCACAAGCAAAGAGAGCAGGTAATGTAACAGTCGCGGGGTCTGCAGGGGGAGTGCCAGGCCTTAGTTCAGGGAAACATGTCATCTTTGGGCGACCATAAATTATAGGGCCTGGAATAAGGTGAGGCCGCTCAAAGGGGAGGAGTGTGATGCTCTAGGGACCCCTTGCTCCCAGGCTGGGAGAGGCCTGGTGCCCGTGAAGCACCGAGTTCTAGAATTAGAACGTGGACCCCGCCCCAAGGCCTGAAGTGGACAGGGGCCCCCAGAAAGCAGAGAAGCAGCGACTGCAGAAGTGGCCACGGGCCGTCAGCGGAGGTTATTCCGTGGACAGAAACAGAGGGGCTGTTAGGAGTAAGCCCACCCAGCCTCGGCCGGGACCTGATACTTGCAGTTTGTGAGGGTCAATCCTTGAGGCAAGTCCCAGAGGCGTTTGCATCTCTCCTGTTGGCGCCTCTGCAAGGACCATGTCTGGGCTCTCGGCTCATTTTGCCCCTTTAGGGAGGCAGCGGCTTCCATTTAACAAAGAGACAACCAAGACCCCTGCTCCTCGGAGCTCTGCAGACAGAGCTGCCGTCATCCCCGCCTTTTTAATCCCCAGAAATAGAGCCTTTGGTGGTGGCGCAGGGGGAGCTGAGAGACCCGGGGAAGGGATGGGGCAGAGCCCTGGATGCTGGGATGCAGGGATGCAGGGATGCAGGGAAGGGCCCCACGGAGCAGCTGCGACCACAGCCTCTGGCCTCCTGGCACAGGGGTCCGAGGTAGGCTTGCTTGCTTACAAACCTCAAAAGTCAAGGTGCGTACAATTCCCTCTTCTAGTAAGAACACTCCATTTCCGCACACAGAGGGCACGATGATATTATTCAGGTTCTAAAACAGACCCAAGTGTGTTCTCCTGGCAAGAAGTGGGCAGAGCCAACCCCAGTTACGGTTCCCTGACAGCTCCCTGAATTCAGCCAAAGAAGCTGACTCCACGTGGCAGAGGGCAAGCCTCGCAGAGGAAAAGACTGAGCAGGTGTAAATGTCCTCCTGGTTTCTGGGCAGATTGTAGGTTTCCCAAGTGGCCAGGGAAGTCCCTGCCCCTAACTGAATCTTTTCCTGCAGGATTCTCTCAGTGACAAGGGACAGAGACCTGACTCGGGTGGCTCAGGCCGAGGGCATCAACAGGCTGGTGCATGGTGCTTGGTCTTCAGGCAGAGCCGGGTCTGCGTGTCACACGCCGCCCCCTGGACTCGGCTGAGTGGCCCCAACCCCCAACATGGCGCCGGCTCCCGCCAGGCTCTGCTGGGGCCCGGGGGCTGCAGGTGCCCCGTGCGGCTCCAACACAGCTTCTGCCCTGCACTCGCTCAGGTTCAAGTCCAGGGACAAGAGCAGGTGCCACGAGAGCCCCAAGTCACTGGCCAGCTTAGGTCCCATCACTGAGGGCCGCTGGCCAGGCCTGGGGTCCTGCATCAGACCACCCCAAACACACAGTCTGAGGTGAGAAGGCGAATTCTCAAGTGATGATCAGGTTCTGTTCATTCAAGAAGGGGAAGTGGATGCTGGAGGATGCACGGGGGACGTTCTCTCCACGAAGGGAACGTGCAGGTATCACACTTCCAGAGAGTCCGGAAGGATTCAGATGGCGGGCGCAGAAAAAGTTTCCCTAATTCTGGGTTTATTTTTGAAAGCTTCGGCTGACCTGGGAATTTATGCCCGTGAAGGGGGTCGCTGGGTGTCCCGTGATGCTGCATTCTGTCTCCATCCTAGGACAAATGAGTTTGGGGACCCCCACTGCTGTGAACCCAGTTCACAGGTGAGCGGACCTCAGGGCCGCCGTTCTCAAGGGCCAGCTGTGACCGCTTCCAGCCAGGACTGCGCTCGGCTCGAATCCACCAGTTCCAGTGGCTTAACCCAGGGTGACTGGCCTGTTTCCGGGTCAGTGAGGCCAGGGGGCGGCGGTCCAGGCCTGGTGCAGGGCTGCACGATACGCCAAGCGCGTCTCCTTCCGCCGTTCTGCCTCCGCCCTCGGCTTGCGCCTTTCCTGCAGGGTCCCTGTGGCTGCGGGTGCCGCTGCTCCTCGGCGTCGTGTCTGCCCCCCGCCAGGAGGGAAGCAGGAGCGGCGAGAGGAGGAGGGGGCTGAATCGGGGCAGCCGCGCTTTCCCAGGATCGCCAGCGGCCGCCTGCCTCCACCTCGGGGCGAGAACGGGGTCACACGGGCACAGCGGCTGGAGCGCGTGGCCATCAGGGTCCTGTTAGTGAGAAAGAAGGGCCCTGGGTGGACACCTGGCGGTGTCGGCACAGGCCAGTTAACTGGCGAAAAAGGCTTGCGCTTGTGTGCAGCTGTTTTTAATCAAAGGTACATCACGTGCATCTTCGCAAGCACACATTCCTGCTCCAGAGAAATGAAGGCGCCCAAACCACGTGATTCTGCCTGCAGACGTTCCACCTGGACTCTGAGTCACCCAGTTCACCATCATGCGGTTCCAATTCAACAGAAATTTCCCAAATCTCCGCCCTCCGTGGGGTGCGTTTCTCTGCCCGGCGCAGGTCACCCCAACTCCCGGTCACCCTGGCAGGCGGAGCCTCGCTGTCCCCCCTCTGCAGACAGGCCGCCGAGGCATGAACAACGCCCCCCCGGCCAGAGCCTGGGATTGTCCTCCAGCAGCTCCGGCCTGGATGCCGTCCCGGAGATAAATCACGTCTCTTTAAAAAGCTGCAGCGGCCCATTATTTCTGCTTGCAAATACCCCTGGATCTTCACTTGAGAGCTGGGTGACAGGCCCCGGCTGTCGTGCTCAGCTCTGCATAAAATCGCCGTCAGCCAGTGGACTTCTGTGATGAGCAAGTTGCTAGCTTCAGATGGAGGGTAAATAAAATCCCTCCCCGGCGGGCGGGGCTTGGTCGAAGGTTCCAGAGTCCTGTCTGCGGAAGGAGCGGGAACGTGTACAGTCACGGCTCAGGCCCGGGGGAAATGCCCTGTTCTCACGAGTTCACGTGGGGAGGAGTCGAAATGACAGAACGGAGATCCCTGTTGTGCGTTTTGCAGTGTCGTGCAATTCTTCCCCAAGTAAACAGCAATCACATAATAAACTGAGTACAATCAATTATTATGGATATTTCAACCAGAATATGATGAACCGCCACGTACCCATCACCCAGATTCCACAATTACCGGGTCCCGCCCCACCCCCTCCAGCTCTCCCCTCTTTCCCGAAATGTATTGAAAGCAAATCCCGGACGTCATGTGGATGTTTTCTAAGGCGGCTGCAACTTCCTCATCACCTCTGAAGTTCAAGTCCCTCCAGTTGTCTCACAGACGCCGTTTTCTTATTGCTTTTCCAGAATCAGGATTTAAACAAGGGCTGCCCGGCATGTGGTGAAGTCTGTAAAGTCTCTTGGTTGACGTGACCCCCTTCCTTCAGTTGACTTTTCATGCCCCTCCCTTGCTGATTCCAGGATCAGTGGTCCCGTGGGTGCCCCCCTTTCTGGATTTGTCTGTCTGCTGCCTCACGTGTCACATCCGAATTCCCTCCACCCGGAAGGAGAAGTGGCTGCCACTGGGAGGCCTTGGAGGGGGTCAGGTTTCAACTAAACCCAGCCTGGGGTGTGGGAGCAACGGAGCCAGCTTCAAGCAATTGCTTGAGAAAGTGAATGCGTGTGATTTAAGAACATTTCATGGATTATTGTTGAACTAGCAAAGCGGGTGTTTGCTCCCAAGCATTACCACCTCGTTTGACATCAGCTCCGTTCCGGGTTGAGTCACATGAATTAGCTGCCTGCCTTTCCCAGGTGAGACGTGGATTGGAACTCAAGTCCCAAAGCCATGGCCCTGGGCTCAAGAGTGCCTATGAGGAATTGCGAACAGCTGTGACGGAATGAAGGCCTCATGAAAGGGGCTGTGTTAGACAAGCACATGTACTTAGCCAACCCAAGGGCCTGTTATTCTGGCCTCAGTTACCTTCTGGGTCGTGGGCGTGAGTCTGGGAAGGTCAATGTTCACTTGCTGTAGTTACCGAAAGACACAGATGCTGTGGGCTGGGCTCCACCACGGGCAGCACCTTATAAAATCCTGGATCATGATTCCTTTATTCCACAGATGAAGACGCTGAGGCTCAGAGACGATAAATTTGCTCAAGATCACGCATCTTAGAGATCTGGGGATCAGCCTATCACCTCACCGTGGGTTCCGCCCAGCAGCCAGTCAACGGCTGTTCAGTAATGAAATCAGCCGTGACATCATGCTGTGTAAACTCCTCCAGCCACTCCCCACAGTTGCTCCCAGTTCTTGGCCTCTTCTCTGTTCCTTGCACTTGTCTAGCCCAGTCCTGCCCCCAGGCCGTTCTGCACATGCTGTACCCTTGGTCTGGAATGCTCTCCTGCCGGCCTCTGCCTGCTGGAACCTTCTGTGTTCATCTCAGTTCAGATGTCACCTCTTCAGAGCGGCCATCCCCGACCTCCCTGTGTAGCTCGGCCTCTATTCCCTTCTTCCCCAACTCCCAGCTTATTTCCTGTCGAGCAGTTTCACCTTCTTTATCAATCTTGTTTATTACTTCCTTGTAAATGTGTCTCCTTTACTAGAAAGTTTCCCTCTGAGGGCAAGGACCAGGTCTGCGCGTTCAAACCTCTACCCCCAGCGCTAAGAGAAAGTGATCAATAAATATTTACTCAGAAAATAGTGGATAAGTAAATGAAACAGGTTCAAATAAATGAATAAAATTCACAGTAAATGTAAATGATCTTTCTCAAGAAGTCATTAAGGAAAAAAAGAAAAAAGGACAGAAAAGAGAGAGTCTGTTCACAGGAAGCTGGGCTGTATGTTTACTTCATTCTATTTGAAGAAGCAGAAATGGGACGTGAGGATTTTAACAGGAAAGTGGCATCTCATAGATGGTCTCTCTTTCCGATCTGGCTGCTGGAGCAGTGAGCCACGTTATAAGGGACAGGACCCCGCCTGCCCTGCTGGGAGCACGACCATCCACTTTCTGGCCCTCGTGGGGCATCTGGACCCTTGGCCGTTTGTTCTCTTCTTTTTTGTTAAATTCCAAAGGGCCTTGGAGAAACGCTATCTTATTTTTCTGCTCTTCATCTCAGGACCTTCCTTGTCCCCTGCCCACCCCGAGGGCACGTGCTCAGGGCTAATTAAGTCACAGGGACACTGACCAGGGCTCTCATCCCTCGGAAGGAGTCGCAGGGGAGCTGGGGCCTGGGAGGTATTTTCTTTTCCTCCCGCCCCTGCGTTTGGAGGCAGATAAGGGCGGCCTTTTCTTCCTGCTTCACTTCAGGTGTCCCTTCTGTGAAGCCAGGTTCACCCGCTGCTTTGTGTCAGTGACCTCCAGTCGTTTTCATGATGCTTTTATCCCAGAATCACCTCAGCACCGGAGAGAAAGGGGAACTGGTTATAAAAAGGATACACTACTCTTAATTACTCTGAAACTCCAGAGTGACTCGCCCAAGGGCAGGGAGCCAGGCTGCGAGGTGTTTGTGAAAGCAGGGGCCGTAAATCCTGCTGGCCCTGCTGTGGCTAAGCTGCCCCTGGTGGCGTTTAATCAGTGGCCTCTGTGGGACCTCTCAGGGATGCTGTCTCCTATGAAATGAGAATCCACCTGCAGCTGCCTCTGGAGGGAATGTTCCAGAAGGTGGTGGCCCCAGGTTCTCCCTCTGCTGAGTCAGGGAAGAGGTTAAGGGAGATGCTTTGGCTTGTGGGGCCTCCTTGGGATTCTTCAGACTCCGCGTACACAGCAACACCACAGAATATTCTGTAGACCAGACCCCCTCCAGGTGGGCAGAAGGGGGGCACTGACAAGACCCCCAGCTCCCTCCCTGTCCTCTCATGGTGCTGCTCTGCCGTCACCTCCCTGCAGACCAGCAGGCTGTTCTCATTTCCCCCTTTGTCTCTGTTCAGGTCAATCTTTGGAGGAAACCCAGGGCCCAAGTCCACCTCATCCCGACTCGAGCCCCCGCTTAGCCAGTGAGAAGCGCTCTCCCCCCTCCCCTCCCCTGAACCTCCTGGTCCCCGTCTCCATTTGCCCCTCCCCCCCACCCCTGCCCCGCTCCCCACTGTTTTTCTCCCCACCCCAAGTCCACCCCTGCGCACACTTGGTAACTTACTCATTTACTCGTCTGAGTTCTAGAAGGCAAGTTCCTGCCCTCAGAGCTTTTGTCTGCAGGTTTTTATCTCATGTAAATGGGCAGCAGCTCAGGGAGGGGAGCAGCCCCATTTCCCCCATTTTTTTTTTTTTTACATCTTTATTGGAGTATAATTGCTTTACAATGGTGTATTAGTTTCTGCTTTATAACAAAGTGAAGCAGTTATACATACATATATCCCCATATCTCTTCCCTCTTGCGTCTCCCTCCCTCCCATCCTCCCTATCCCACCCCTCCAGGCGGTCACGAAGCACCGAGCTGATCTCCCTGTGCTATGTGGCTGCTTCCCACTAGCTATCTACCTTACATTTGGTAGTGTATATATGTCCATGCCGCTCTCTCGCTTTGTCACAGCTCACCCTTCCCCCTCCCCATGTCCTCAAGCCCATTCTCTAGTAGGTCTGTGTCTTTATTCCCATCTTACCCCTCGGTTCTTCATGACATTTTTCTTTTCTTAGATTCCATATATATGTGTTAGCATACGGTATTTGTCCTTCTCTTTCTGACTTACTTCACTCTATGACAGACTCTAGGTCCATCCACCTCACTACAAATAACTCAATTTCGTTTCTTTTTATGGCTGAGTAATATTCCATTGTATATATGTGCCACATCTTTATCCATTCATCTGTTGATGGACACTTAGGTTGCTTCCATGTCCTGGCTATTGTAAATAGTGCCGCAATGAACATTGTGGTACATGACTCTTTTTGAATGATGGTTTTCTCAGGGTATATACCCAGTAGTGGGATTGCTGGGTCATATGGTAGTTCTATTTGTAGTTTTTTAAGGAACCTCCATACTGTTCTCCATAGTGGCTGTACCAATTCACATTCCCACCAGCAGTGCAAGAGGGTTCCCTTTTCTCCACACCCTCTCCAGCATTTATTGTTTCTAGATTTTTTGATGATGGCCATTCTGACCGGTGTGAGATGATATCTCATTGTAGTTTTGATTTGCATTTCTCTAATGATTAATGATGTTGAGCCTTCTTTCATGTGTTTGTTGGCAATCTGTATATCTTCTTTGCAGAAATGTCTATGTAGGTCTTCTGCCCATTTTTGGATTGCGTTGTTTGTTTTTTTGATATTGAGCTGCATGAGCTGCTTGTATAATTTGGAGATTAATCCTTTGTCAGTTGCTTCATTTGCAAATATTTTCTCCCATTCTGAAGGTTGTATTTTGGTCTTGTTTATGGTTTCCTTTGCTGTGCAAAAGCTTTGAAGTTTCATTAGGTCCCATTTGTTTATTTTTGTTTTTATTTCCATTTCTCTAGGAGGTGGGTCAAAAAGGATCTTGCTGTGATTTATGTCATAGAGTGTTCTGCCTATGTTTTCCTCTAAGAGTTTTATAGTTTCTGGCCTTACATTTAGGTCTTTAATCCATTTTGAGCTTATTTTTGTGTATGGTATTAGGGAGTGTTCTAATTTCATTCTTTTACATGTACCTATCCAGTTTTCCCAGCACCACTTATTGAAGAGGCTGTCCTTTCTCCACTGTACATTCCTGCCTCCTACAAGCAGGGTCTGGAGTAGTGGGCGGCCTGCGTGGAAGAAAGGGCAGGCCCGGGGCGTGGCCGAGCTCTGCACGTCCTTGTCCTTGCTGACCAGGGATGGGAAGGGTGAGGGGACACTCATGGCCTGCAGTGCTGCTGGTCCCAAGAAGGGCCCTGCCCTGAGCACGTGAGGACGCCAGGTTTCCCTGCAATCGGGTCGCTCATTAATGCAAAAGTCCATCATCCCCAGGAGCCAGGACATCAGTGAGGGGAAAGGGCTCTGAACTCCCAACATGAAAGGTGACTGTAACCGCAACGCTGTCACAGGGCCTTGAAAGCACAAGCCCCCAGCGATCCGCGCTCTTGTCCGCTTGATTCTGAACAGCCGAGGGGCAGCCTCGCCCTGAGGAGGTGAGGGGGCAGCTGTGCCCTACGGTGTGGCCCTGCCACGTCCTGTGCCCTCGCAGCTCTGCACCCACCTGGAGGGCCTTGTTTCTGTGGCCCTGATGGCCCTGGAGATGCAGTCGAGAATGGTTTGCTCCCTTCACTGATAACATGAGTAAAGAAGACTCCAGTCCCCGGACTCTACAGGGACAGATGGATGCTTTAGCTTTTTCTTTCTTTTTTCCCTTTTTCTCTCTCCCTGTTTTCTTTTGTGGGTTTTTTTTTGGGGGGGGGGGCGGGTTCTCCCAAAGGAAAGGTCTATGTAGAAGGCTGCTCACTGGGTCCTATTTTCTAATAGCAAAATGCCCAGAACAATCAGGATGGGAAACAGGGGGTGAGGCTCGTGCAGCTACTCGGTGGGCTTTATGTAAACTGTGAAGTGAAGTGGACTAATATGAAAACTGTAAAACTCAAGCACGAGAAACAGTGTTGTTACGTGAGAAATAAGTATAACGCGGCATGAACCTCCGTCAGTCTCCAGGCTGCACTCAGCTTCTCACCCCCACGTGCACATGAGCCACCTGGGAATCCTGTGAAAATTGGACTCGGACTTAGGGGGTCTTGGATGGGACTTGAAAGTCTGCATTTTTAGCTTCCAGGTGATGAAGATGCTACTGGTCTGCAGGCCACACTTGGAGAAACAAGGGCTAAATTCATTTTGACTTTGAACCTTCATAACAATCCTCAAACTGCCAGAAACTGGTTCGGAGAAGGTAAGTGACCTCTCGGGTGAGTGATATTGTCAGGTAAGTGATGTCCTTGCGTAGGTGTCCCCCCCAGAGTCACACAGCAGGTGCGTGATGGAGCCAGGATTTGAATAGGGATCGCCCTGTTTCCAAAGCTCCCGGTTTTAATGACGCCCTCCTGTAACTGTAACTACACGGGTGATCTTTCTATAACTTTTCCTTAAAGTCAGTTTTGCATCATTGTATTCTTAATTAAAAGTTGGTTATAAGATGACTTCCCCTCCCCCAAGGGCTCGACTATGAAAATTGCTTTCCGTCTTACACTGCTCTGGCTGGATTCGGAGGTGAGGGAACATCCAGGTCGCTTTGGACGGAGGGTAAAGGCTGAACATCGCTCACATAAGTTCTTACTGTCAATAGCTCAGCAGAAACCGAAAGGCATTTACAACGGCCTAAAGTTGCAGTCGTTTTTACCATAAAAATTCAACACAGAATCTGTCCTGGAAGAGCCGCACAGACCTGAAGGGGCTGCTATTACCTTGATGAGCGATTTCAACCAGGAGAAGCCCTGGGAGAGAGAACTGTCACCCGGATGAGACATGGACCTTGACAAAGCTGCAGCCTCTCGCCTGGTTCCTGGCTTCTTTGCCCCCAAGTGCTGCACAGTGACCACGCCCCACAGAATCCAATTTGGGGTCTGCCTCTCACGGTCCCCAAGAGAGTAAACGTCAGTCCACGTGTCCCTGCCTTAGGAGAAATTAGGAGAGAGGCGATCACCAAAACAAACAGATAACAGCAACGGAAAGAAAATCCCAATCAGCGTCTGAAAGGGAGTGAGGAGAGGATAAAATGTATGTTCATAATCTATTCTCCATTTGTGTCTCCTTTAAAATTTTCTTTGTGTACGTGGGAACAAGTGCTTAGCCAAGCCCTGCAGATCTATACCCAAGCAACACAGTAGCAAATAAAAAACGATTAACTCATCTGATTTAGCAGAGAAAAGAAAAAATACCAGGTAGACAAATACTAGAGTCACCCTCCGATTTATAATCGGGACTGTCAGGTCTGTGGGGCCGAGGAGGGTTTCTTGCTAAATGGGCTAGGGCTGTGGACATTTGTCACTTCATTTTGGGAGTGCAGACATGAACTTCGAGTTGATAGATGGAGTCCAGGCTGTCTTGTGTCAGGCGGTCTCCTGTACCGTGCTCACCTAGACACACAAGCAGCAGCGGCAGAAGGCCCAGCGCTGCCGCCCCCTCCCTTGTGACCTGGGCTGGTCACTTCTTCCCGCCCTTCCTTGGCCTACGGGGCTGTGCTAGGTGACCTTTAGGGATCTTCAGTCTGACGTTTTGATTTCAAGAACCAGGCTGGCTTTGAGGAGGTGTGCCTTGCACACAAGGAGTCAGCAAGGGAAGGCCTTGGTTTTATCATCTACCACTTACTATTGTGTGACTCTGAGCAAATAGACAGATGGCTTGGCGTTGCAAGGAACAGAGGATTCGATGCAAACAGGCTTGAACAATAAAGGGATTTATGGGCTCAAGCCTTAGAAAATCCCAGAGATAAAAGGATTCTGGAATGACTGGATCAGGTTGTGGCTCAGTTTCCCCGAAGTTTTCTTGTTTCCTCTCTCTCTCAAGGGTCAATGCTGATTTCAGACTGCCTTCCCTCCCGGTAGTGGGGGAAGGCTGCCGTGGTTCTGAGAGCTGCCTCCGCAGCCCCCTCGTCCAGAGAGAACCTCAGAGGAGCCCACGAGTCCAGGCAAACATCTCCTCACAGCCCACTGCCCACCTGGGCAGGTGCCTCCCCTTGAGCCAATCAAGGTAGGGGGAGTGCCGTGAGCTCACTGGTTAGACCAATCATGGGCCTTTTCTAGAGCTGGGGCCGGGGTAGCAGGCCCCTGGGGCCACTGGGCTGAGCAATTCAGGGTCGCATGAAGAAGGGGGTGGTGAAAAGTGGGCTGTAATCCCTTGACAGGTGCCCATGACAAAGTCACTGGATTTCCTTCTTCAGCAAAACAGGAATAACAATAATGACAATAATCATAACTTCTTCCAAAACTTCCAATGTTGTCAAATAATCAGGAGGTCACGGGAGGAAAGTCCTTTGGAATCAGCAAAGCTCCGTATAACTTGGCAGGAGGAGCAGATGTCGTGGTTATTACTGTTACTTTTATTAATGCACCAAAATTCGTTTGTTTACTGTGAAATTGGTTCTTTTGGGATGACAGAGTGCTTGATATCAGATATCTCAATCAAGGAAGCTGAAAATTCTGTCTCTCTATTGTAAAGTCGATATTGCATGACATTGATTTTTAATTAAAATTAATTTTCATTACACAACCAGTACCAAAGTATATTCCCTCTGTAAGAACATCAGAACATCAGAAACAAGCCCAAGTCACTATTGACCTCTTGGCGTCCAGCCACTCACACGTAACCACTGTTATCAGTAAGTGTGATGAAAACCCTTACAGGGGTTTTTTCTATGCAATTGTCCATATGGACACCCAGATAAAATATGTAAATATTCATTCCTTCAATAAATGCTTATTGAGTTCCCACCCTGTGCCAAGCACAACGTCCATGGAGCATACATTCTACCGAATGAGGCAGAAAATGAACAGCTGGATACAGAGCAGGGTAAAGAAATGGAGGGAATTGGTGGGTGGACGGTAAGGGAAGCCCTCTGGAGGAGGTGGCGTTGAGCAGAGGGAGGGGTCATGAGGCTACCGGAGGAGGACTGGTCCAGCAGAGGGAAAGGCAGGAGAAGAGACCTTGGGACAGAACACGCTGCATTTCCAGGGAGCAGAGACAGAGAGGGTGAGAGGGGTGGGAGGGGATTAGGGAGTAGTGGGAGGGGCCGGGTCGGAGGGGCTCTGGGCTGGTAGGTGAACTCTAAAGGCTTTTGGGAAATAAATGTTTTTACCTAGATGTGTATAGGTCATAGAACTGTGGGTTTTAAAATACATACATATATGTACGTGTATATACGTATGTGTATGTGTTTATATATTGTTTGTACCCTTCTGCACTTTCCCTTTTCCCACGGACTCTGTCCACGTCCGTTCTGTGTCACCACGTTCTGCCTCATTCCTCCCTGTGCGCAGTGTTTCTCAGGCACGTCTACCGCAGCTGGTTTAGCCCCTCCGTGTTGACGGGCGATTCGGTGGGTTCGGTATTTCTGCCATTAGTCTGTTCTTCACCCACGTCCTCTTGTTCCGGGAATCCCTGAGACCGGCCACCAGGCAGTTATCTCAGAAAGAGGGAGCTTTGAGAGCTTCCTTCACCGCTGGGGGCCCACAGCCCAGAGCTCCCTGAAGAGCATGCGTCAGCAGGCCTCCGTGAGTCCCTAATGAACCCGCCTGTCCCGACTACACTGGACAGTGGGCAGGAGGTGAGGTGGCTATGGCAGAAACTAAGGAACAGGAGTCTGGACCGATTATCTGCTCATAACGGGACATCAAAATGCTCTCTGAAGGCTTTGGAAACTGACAGGGTTTGCGATAGCTAAAAATAGGTGCTCCAAGTCCCGGATGGGACCTGAATAGAGGCGGGGCCATGCTGTGTGCGGGCCAAGGCAGGGGCGAGGCCAGAGCTGCAAGTGGGGCCAGTTTAGGGTGTGTGGCCACGTGGGGGCGGGGCCAACCTGGGACTGGAGCCGTGACAGGGGCGGGGCCAAGCTGGGAGCAGGGCCAGGCCAGGGGTGGGGCCAGGCTGGAGGCAGATCCGTTTAGGACGTGGGGCCGTGGCAGGGGCGGGGCCTTGCTGTAGGCTGGTGAAGGGCTGAGTCCAGGGTCTCACGTTTACTTTACTGCTCCGCTGATAATTTTCATCAGTCTTAACAATTGTCATGACAACACGTTTCTTTAAAAAAACACTATTGAAAAGGAGCCACTTTAGAGACTTTGCTCGTGAGAATAACCCGGCCCAGAAACTGCTGCTTTCTTTTTTGTCTGTGTTGGGTCTTTGTTGCTGTTTGCGGGCTTTCTGTAGTTGCGGCAAGCGGGGTTGGAGCACGGGCTCTAGGTGCATGGGCTTCAGTAGTTGCAGCACGCACGCTACAGTAGTTGTGGCTTGCGGTCTCTAGAGTGCAGGCTCAGTAGTTGTGGCGCACGGGCTTCGTTGCTCCGCGGCATGTGGAATCTTCCCGGACCAGGGCTCGAACCCATGTCCCCTGCGTTGCCAGGTGGATTCTTAACCACGGCCCCACCAGGGAAGTCCCTCAGAAACTGCTTCTATCCTTTGCTTCTTGTGAGGGCCTGACCTGTGAGGCCCGTGAGTCCCCTGCATATCCATTATACAGTGAATAACAAACACCATGACAGCTCCAGAGAGAGACCGGAGAAGAAAAGAAAAAGCTTAATTTTAGGACTTTTAATGGCATTTGGGTCCTGCTTGTGAGCACATTTTCCCTTTGCCCGGGCCACACAAATTATGTAGTTGGACCTATCTGGAGAGAAGTGTCACTCACTCACTCTGTCTTCTCTCCACTCTGTTTCTCACAGTCAGCAGAGGAACTCTATGGAGGCACAATCTCCTCCCAGCCTGCCCCAGCTCCGTGCATATGGCAGCCCCATCCTCATGGCTCTCAGGCCAGCCCCTGGGAGTTGTCCTCCACTCCTTTCCGTCCCCCCTTCTCATCCAGCAGCACACCCTTCCTGCTCTACCTGTATCTACCTGTTTCACTAGCATCTGACCCCCTCCCACCGCCTGCACTGTGGTTACCTGGCTCAGGCCATCATCACCTCCTCCTGGCACCCCCCAGTCCCCCTGCTCCAGCCCTCCCCCCTCCCCCCCAACCTATTTTCGCCCAGACAATCCAGTTGAAATATAAACCAGATCCTGTTTCAATGACTCTCACTTCCCTCAGAGGAAAAGCTGACCTTCACAGTGGTCCACAGGCCTGAGATGATCTGTCTCCACTTCCGGCCACCACCTGTCGCGTCTCTAGACTTATCTTCCCCTTCGCTCCCCTTCACCCACTTGGCTCCTGCCACACGGGCCTCCTCACTGTTCCTCAAACGTATCCCTCCTCTCCCCTCCGGGAGGCCCTTGCTGTTCCCTCTGCCTGCAACACCCTGTCCCCACAAACCCCAGGCAGCCCCCTCCCCTCCTTCCAGCTTCAGCTCAGATGTCACCTCATCAGCCAGGCCTTCCCTGGCCTCCTGGCCCACCTGGAACCCACCCCTGCGCCCCCCTCCCGTTATTCTGCTTCATCGTCTCCATGGCATCGACCTGCATCGGGTGTGGTGCCTGTTCCCCCTGTGATCTGTCATTGTCCCTCGTCCTGCCACAGTGTCAGCTCCACGGGACCAGGGCCACCTGCTCTGCTCAGGGCTGAGTCCCCAGTGCTCAGAGTAGGCACCAGGTGCATACGTGCTGCGTGTTTGGGTGAATGAATGAATGAGATCGTGTGCTCACAGCAGGGCCATACTGCTCCCAGGGGGGCAAACTCGGTTCTTGGGCATGATAGGATCTTACTGTCTTATATAAACACACAGATGTACCTACAGTACATAAACCATTGTCTGGTAGTTCTGTAGTATTAAAATTTCATGAGGGGCAATTAGGAGAAAAATGTCTGAAATGGCTCCTTAGGGGGTGATAATGAAGTAGAGTTTGAGGAACACTGAATTAAAGGAAAATCAGTCAAAACTGCAGCCTTTTCCTCCCACATTTTGCCAAGGCCCTGGTAGGAACTCAAGATAAGTGAAAGTATGTAAAACAGTCCCGGGCATTTTCCTGGTGGGGAAAAGAATAGAAGGGCCTCGTCGCTTTGGGGAAACATTTTTTTTTTCCTGCCAAGGGACAGACTCACAAAGGATGATATTTACATTTTCCTGAAGCGTCTAATTTCCTCATTTATCATGTGTCAGCGCCCGAGGCCCCTCCACAGCACGTGGAACGCTTGCACACATCTATTGATCCCTCTACCAAACAATGTCTGGGTCACCGGGAGAAACTCGTTACTGTTGCTGAGGCTGCTAATTTCATCCATGAAAGCCACACTGCGCTGTCCTCGCAGGTGGGATCTGGGGGCGTCTCCTACCACCCTGAGCTCTGCGCCCCCGAGCTCGGGCTCCTGTAAGACAAGGGAACCGTGGAAACCTTCCCTCAGCCCGTTCCTGAGAACGTGAGCCGAGCGGCTTGCATGAGGGTGGGTGTGGACCAGGGCTTCGGGAGTGAGGCCGGGGCTTCTGGAACTCCTGACCCCGCTTGCTGGACTCACCCAATGGGGACCTTTACATGGAGGGGCTTTAGCCAGCCAGAGGGAAGGCAGAGCAGGCTGGTGCCTCTGCCCCTAGGAGAGGTCTCAGGGCGCCAGGGAGGGCTTCCCCAGGGTCCCTGAGAACCCTCTTCCCTTTCCTCACCATCAGCTCACCCCAAGCCACTGACAAACACCAGCCTCTTTAGAGAAATTCAGTTCGACCCTCAGGGCACTGGTTCCCGGGTTCCAGCTGCCCCTGTGGCACTGTCCCCACTTCACAGGTGAAGGACACGAGTGAGAGAACCCCCCGAGGTCACGCGGAGCTGGATGTAACATGCTTTGGTGCCTGCAGATTTGAGGATGTACATGAAGGGGTTTAAAATCTCCAGCCAGAATGAAGGTGGAGATCACTGCATCTGGGGAACCTCCCTTTGCTCCCTAGAAAGTGTGAGACACAGTCAGTAAAGACACCATGTCCCCTTAAGCTTGGGGAGAGAGCACAGTTTAGTAAAAAGGAGTAGTTCATCCTCCCCACTGTTCTGAGATGTTATCCTCTCACGGTCTACAGTCTACGGAGCATCTGGTCCACTTCTGGACCCTCTCGGGTTCCGTGGGGCCCAGGCTTCCTGGGAGCTGCTGGATCGCATAGGAATTCGGGGTCACTGGAGCGCACCCACCGCCCCAGACTCAGTGGATGCTCAGGATGACCTCTGACCCAAAGCCGGAGGTGGGCATTTGCAGAAACCAAAAGCCAGTGTGCATCTGAGTCAGGTGGTAGGGGACAAAGAAGCTTTTGTGCAGATGCAACTGGGGGAGGGGCCAGGGCAGAGGGGGTGGGGATACAGGGCTTCCCTGCAGGGTCTGCAGCACAGGCCTTAGTGAGCAGTTTCAGAAAGGGACCCCCAGAGGTCGGGCCGCAGCACAGCAAAGGAGGTGCTGCAGCAGGCATCTGCCGCATTAGATGCGGCAGGTGCTCAGAGATGCTGCTCTAGGAGTCAGGCCAGCCCAGCATCTGGTGGCTTCGTGCTGTGCCCCCCATGGTGTCAGGAGCTGGGACAGCACCTGCGGGGGCCTCAGTGTTTTCTGGGCTGATGTAGGTTGTTTGTGCTGTCCTGAGAGGACATCTGTGCTCTGACTCCTCGCCCGGCTGCTCTGCTGCTCCCAGGTCCCTCACGTCACCTTTCCCAGGTGGACATGGATTCCAGGGACAGGCCACCCACGGAGCCACCAAACAGAAGTCAGTTCCTGTCGGGCACCGTGCTCCCCAAGCTTGGGTCACTCAAGGGCACCTTCACAATTGTTGCTCACTGTGGCGTCCACGCTGTTATCTTATTTAATATTCACCTTTAAGCCAGACCAGCTACTAGCTTTCTTAAATAAATCCATTCATTTTTGTGCTACCTACTTTAAACTAATCCCCCATCTTAATGGAATCACAGGTTTGAGGAGCAAGCTGGAATTTCCCCCCTAAATCACATTTAAGTGAAAAAATAACAATTAAAGCAAAAATGTACTCTCTCACTTATCGCTGTATAAGCTCACTGGCCGTTGCCGATACCACCCAATACCAGTGGCTTAAATGAGGCAGAATTTTGTTTCTCTCCCGAGGCATGGCCCTGGCATCGAGGCCTAGGGCTGGGTGGCAGCTCCAACGGGATTGACCTTGACCTTCTTCTGTCTTGCTGCTCTGTCTCCTTTGGACCCTATTTTTGTCCACCTGGTCTAAGGGAGTGCAGGTCACATCAGGCAGGAGGGGAGGAGAGAAGGGGGGGTGTATTCATTGTTTGAAGGTGCACTGGGAGGATACACCTGCAAGATGGGATAGGAGATTCAGTTACAGCCTAGGTGGCCATGTGCGCAGCTGAAAATAGGGATTTCTACTATTCCAGGAAGGGGATGATGGATACCGAGGGACAGCCAGCTGCCTCTGCCCCTTCTGTGGGCTCCTGAGATCATCTCCTCTACCACCAGGGGCGTGAAAACCAGCCTTTTAGAAGAGTGTCCTTTCTGCTATGGGGGTGGGGATCAGCAGTCCTGTGAATCGTGGCTACAGGACCTCACTCAGCATGGGGAGCAGAGGCTGCCCACGATTCCACCAGCACCGATGGAACCCACACGCATTTCCTGACGCCTGCTCTGTGCCTCGTGCGCATGGTGTCGACATTACCTGACATAGAGACAAGGCGAGTCATGCTCAGCATCCCGGGCTACTTCACAGCAAGACGCAGACCCACAGGGCTGAAGGAGAGGTCGACATAATTCGGTCCGACCTCTAGAGACTGCTCACCTGGGGTCAAAAGCTGGGAAGGGACGGGTTTGAGGTTACACAGCTGTAAGTGATGGAACCAAAAGCCACTTCAATCCTCGGACTCGTTTCAGAGACCCCACCACACGCTCACTGGTCCTGTTCCCCTGCCTGTGAGCCCCCTTTAAAATAAATAGATACGTGATGACCAAATCAAACACTGTTGAATCTGTCTGTTCCCCGCCCGTCTCTTTCCAGAGACATCTACAGTATTCCTTTAGCCGTTTCTGCAAGTTTCTTCCAGGTCTTGTAAGAGTGAGCTATTGGTGGAGCTTTCAAGCTGTGCTGGTGTCTTTCAAATGTCTGCACCCTTGATGAGGGGTCAGCGTCCCTCCTCCACCCGCACCCCACCTCCCACCACCCTCCACAGGCTAATCATGATTTTAATTACGTCATAACCAGCGTTTATGTCACGTGACCAGGTAGATGTTATTCACTGCAGAGCCCATTTCTGTGATGTGGCTGCATTTTCTTTCTTCTGCATCTTTTGTTTCCCCAGAGTTAATAATTTCCTTGTTCTTTTTACTTGCAAAATTGCTTACAGATACTTCGTTCTCTCCAGATCCTCCATCATTCCTTCCAGTCCAGTGTTTCTCAAGCTGTTTTGACCACAACCCATGACAAGAAATCTATTGTACAATGAGGCTGGTGCGCACGCCCGCCCACACACACACACACACACACACACACACACGCACACACGATATAGGAAGCTAGAATTTCACAAAACAATATTCAGTTTCACTGTAAGTGATACCCTTTGATAGTTTCTACTCAATTCTGTTATTTCACAGTTTAAAATGCTGGTCGAGACTCATGAATTGACGTCAGGCCCTGCTAAGTTGCCTCGATCTGCCCTTGGGTTGAGACTCATGGAATTGACGTCAGGCCCTGCTAAGGTGGCTCGATCTGCCCTGGGGGAAGCTCTGCACTAGCCCCGCTCAGCCCCGCTCTCACCGGGCCCCCAGCTCCTCTCTGGCAGCGGTGACTCTCCTGTGACCAACCAGCTGTCATCTGGAGACTTTTCTTTGCTCCTCTCCACTATTTGATGACTACTTTTTCATCAGTTTTCTGCTTTCCACAAGCCACTTCCAAATTATTTCTTTTTCACTGAGGAAAATAAAATTTGTAGTGACTCTTCAGCCTATTTGATTTTTTTTTCACCTTTTCTCCAGTAACAGAAAAATGAAAGTGTGAAGGAGAAAATTATAATAGGAAGAAGTCAGAGAGCAAATTGGGGAATTGATTTATGCATGGTTTTGGTTCTGCACGAAGCCAAGGATATTCAGATGAAAAGCCAGGCCTCCAGCCATGTATCATTTCTGGCGACACCCAGACGATGGAATGAAATGTTCACTGGGGCTGTAAATCAAAGTGTCTCACCTCAGCAAGCTTGACTTTGGGCAGATGGCTCTTTGTGGTGGAGACGGTCCTGAGTGTCGTGGGATGTTTAGCAGCATCCCTGACCTCTACCCATGAGATCCCAGTAGCCTCCCTCCCTTAGTTCTGACAACCAAAAGTATTTCCAGAAACTGCCCGATACGCCCTGAGGGCAAAATCACCCCTGGCTGGAATCTCTGCTCTGAAGGTCTGGGCTCTGCCTGCGCCTGTGATTCCAGGCAGCATCATGGCCTATTGACGATGCATCGGGCGGAGGCTGAGTTGGTCGAGCGCATCCTCCAGAAGCCGCAGCAGGTGTAACGAGCAGACGCCTGTCCTTGACCGCCTTGCTTGTGTGTGGGCCGCCACGGGGACTCGTGCAAACCGGCAGCCCAGGGCCTGTTCCAGGCCAGCGCTCCACTGACTCGGCGCTCCTGAGGACTGATCTCGGCCTCCTCTGAGTTCTTATAAAGTCATTAAAAACTAAAATCACTGATGGCCCGGAACTGACTCTGCCTCTTCTTTATAGGCTCACTAGCAAATTACAATAAAAATAACCTGGGGCTTATGAAGCTATTAGTAAAATGGGCCATTTACCGTCACCTGGGGACATGTTACTGTACTGTTTCAGCATCAATATCTGAGATGAGGTCCATGGGAAAAGGTGACCAGAGCTGCCACTGAGACAGTTAATTGGCCAAGATGTGTCACTCGCCGAGCTGAAACCAAAGTCACAACTACGGGTCTAACGTTGACCTAGGAATTCCTTGCAAAAGAGGCAGGAGTGGTTTACTGCAGTGCTGACTGTCCCCTGGGTTCAGAGCGGGCCTGTCCCCGCCCAACAGGCTGAGGCGCGGGGAGAGCGGCCGGTCTCTCATCAAGCCAGTGCTGCCGAGTCTGAGTCTGGAACACCAGCGGAGGGACCAAGTCACTCACTCTAATGACTGGGATTTCACCACCATAAACCAGCAGGAGGGCTGATCCGTCGCAGATCAGCGAAAGCGGCATAAAAACGTCGGGCAGCTGCTTCGCAGGGATGCACGGGTGTTTGTTTCCTCCTCCTGAGAGCTGCCTCTCAGCCTCCTCCAAACAGTGTTCCTGCATTTCCTTTGTCAGCCCGGGGGTGGGTCCCTGGGCTGGAGGCCAGCTTTGGGCCCCTCCACGTGTCACAGTCCCGCTGCCCCTGCTCGGTAATCCCGGGTAAATCCCGAGTCTTCCCGGGTCAGGAAACACACCCGAGACCTGATTACATAAGATGCAGGAGGAACCCTGAGCAGAGATGAAATGTGGGGATCGTCCACGTTGTCATTCGTCATCCTGTCTCAGCAAGTTCGTTTTCAGAGAGTAACTTGACAGTCCTTTCAGAATCTGGAACAGCTCAACATCATGTGCCTAGAGGGAGGTATTAACGGATGAGGCGGCAGCCCCGTGGTTCATTTAATTAACATCACTTGCTCCTGCAATACTCATGGGTTGAGCACTCATCTTGCGATTCCTGCGCCCAGGGCAGGGCTGGAGGGGGTCCTGGGCTCTCTCTGCAGGAGCTGTTTCACACCTGGGCTCCCCACATACTCGGGACACGTGGTGCTTCAAGTCTCCGTGTTCACGCCTGCACGTGAGTGCGTTGTGCCGCTGGGAGAGGCTTCACAGGTACGTGCCGGCAGGCGGGTGCTGGCAGGGGGCTGGGCGGCGGGCGGCCTGAGTTCACGTGGTTCTCAGCTCTTAAGCCCTGAGGCTGGGAGACGATAACGTTCCTTCTCTGCCATCGAGCAGAGCTCAAAGCCAGGCCCACGGACCTGCTCGTTCAGCTCTCCAGTCCTTCCCTGTCCGGATTGGCAGAGAGAAGTCCGTTTGTGGCCCCAGGTCAAGCTGCCTTGTCCAAAGCAGCCTCGGGAGAGACACCGTGTGTCCTCGGCCCCCATGCGATCCTCGCATCTCTCCTTCTGGCTTCTGGACCAGGAGCGGGGAGGCACGTGATTCATTAGCGTCCACAGACCCCAACACACATTTTAAAAAGTTAAAGACGATTCCCAGGTTCTTCTTAGAAGAGTTATTTATGTGATCAGTCCGAGTGCAGTCTAGTGAGTGTCCGTGGTTTTCACAGTGTGGGTGGTGGGGTCTGGGAGGAGAGGTGTCTTACAGAGACGGTCCTCGCTGGGGAGGAGGAGCCCCGGGGCGGCGGAGCCCAGCTCTGGGGAAGGAGGGCCTTTCTGGCGGGCGTGGGAGGAGCCACCGCTGCCTGGCCGGCTCCGCTGCCCGTCCCGGGTGGGATGTGGGGTCCTTGGGGACGTCACTCGGGGGAGGGCAGCCTCCGAGCGGCAGGACAGAGGAACAGAGGCTGCACCACAGCTGAGCTTGACCCCTCCCGTTTGTTCTCCGAGAGGCCCTTGCAGGCAGAGGTCTAAACGCCCGCCTGCAGGCGGAGAGAGGGAGGCGCTCAGTGAAGAAAAAAACCCCTTGGAAATGTTGTCTGTGAAACTCAGCCTTTGTTGCAGAAATGCGTCCAGGCCTGAGCTAAACGTGGCCGCCCCTGGCCCCTGGGGGAGCCTGGCCCCGGCCCAGCGTCTGTCCTTCACTGAACACAGTGGGCCGTGCCCAGATCGCGGAATAAGAGGCCACAGGAGAGATGCAGGACATCCGACTGGTCCAGCCACCTCCTTGCATGTGGGGCAGGTGAGGCTCAGGGGGCAGAGGGACTCCTCCAGGCCCGCGGGTGACGGGTACAGAGCCGAGGCCCGAGGTCGCAGCCCCAACTCCTCCCTCAGCGCTCTCTCTGCCGCCGGCATCACTCACCGCAGGCCAGGCCTGTGCTGAGCACTTTCTACCTCAGCGAGTTTCATCCTGACACAGGAGTCCGAGATGATCCCCATTCTACAGACGAGGAAGCGAGGCTCTGAGCGGGCCCGTGACTTGCTGAGATCCACAGCTGCTCGTGGCAGGGGTGGGACTGCAACCCGGGACTGTGTGACTCCACAGGGCCCCGCCTTCTTCTGCACCCTCCTCAGAGGGAGTATTCCACCCCGTGACAATCAGGTTTTCCTCACATTAAAGAAAGGAAAATGTAAATTGTCAGGAGAGTGATTCTCTAATGAGATGCTCAAGGGAATTTCTACAACTTTGAGCATTAACAGAAATGCTAATAGCTAATATTAACATCTGCCCCTCTGCTGTAAGCACTTTGCTGGGATTCACTGTTAAACTTTACACAAACTTATGTGATGTGATTTTATGTGACATCATTACCCCTCTTTTACAGATGTGGAAATTTCATCAGGGAGAAAAGAAATCACTTGCTCCAAAACCCCGCGTCCAGAATTCTGTTCCCTGGAAATATGCCCAGGATGGGGATTTTCACACCTATGGGAAGTTGCATTGTTGGGCATCATTGTCCTAATTCTTCACCCTCCCTTCCCTGGATCCTTGCCCTTTGTCACGTGACTTTGTAGGTTTCCCCTCTAGATGTGGAGCCTCTTGTCTCGTTGAGGTTGGATTTGGTTATGTGATTTGCTCTGCCTGATGGGATGTGGGCAGAGGGTTGAATGTGCTTGCCCAGCTGGTCCTGACCTCCTGTGCTCCGCCTTCTCTACGAGAAGAGTATGCCTCTGGTGTCACTGGTCCTGGGAAGATGAGAGACTCGTGGACAGACCCGGACTCAACCCTTAGCTTGAAGCCAAGTAAAGCCAGGCCCGGCCTGGATGTGATGAACCCCCGCAGACGTGTAGACATGAGAATGAGAAATAAATGCTTATTGTTGTTTGCAACTGAGTTTGGGGGGCGGTTTCTTATGCAGCTTAGTTGGGACGATAGCTAACGGATACAAACCCCTGTGGGTGATCACACTGCAGCCCTCGGAGCATCCACACCACTTGCCCTCAGCACCAGGGAAGGAGCCCATCTTCCCCCCCACGCCACATGCCCCACTGCCCCCGAGCACCTTCACGTTAGACGGCATGTCCCTGACTGCTGTCTTGTGTTGGCACGCATTGCAGGGGACAGGCACCGGCACCTTCTTGTCTGTGTTCAAAGAGCTTTACTGTCACGCACATGCAATTTATGTCCAGTGTGGGCTTGGGTTTTTCCTCTTCCCCATTCGGACCTTAAATCATCACAAGAGTGATTCAAGATTCCTAACTAAGGATGTTCATGGCAATATTATCTGTACTATCCAAAAACAAAGAGAAGAAGAAGGGAAAACAACCTTACAGTCCAACAATAGAGGAATCATTGTACATCTATAGCATGGATTATTTCATAGCTGTTAACATTTATGTTTCTGAAGACTACTATATGGTACTGAGAAATGCATACAGTATACTGTGAAGTAACAAGGCAGGATCTGAAGACTGCATATTCAAACTAAATCATAATTTTAAAAAATAAGTAGACTTTTTATATATGCAGTAGAATACTGGAGTTGGATTTTATTTTTTCTCTATTTTGTAGGAATATTTTATAAACTTTGTTACCTTTTGGATCAGAAAGTAAATGAACATAATTAAAAATAAAAATATAATAAAGGCATAGAGAAGCCTTGAGCCATGACATTTCACTTTCTCTTCAGCTGGAACAATTTTTTAGCCTCACAAACTGTCCCTTCCTCCCTGGCAAGCCCCCAGGGCAGGGACCCTGTCTCCTTTCTGTCTTGGTGACACCGGGAACATAATCAGGGCTCAGTAAATAATTGATAATCACAAAGACCCCAAAAGGAGCCCATTCACTTCACCCGGGTGGACTGGTAACTCCTCAAGGCATTCTCTTAAGTGCATTTCATTTCTTTTTAATTTTTCTCCAACTTAAATGGATGGAAATGAAAGCCAGGAGAGAGCTGCTGGCTTGCTGAGAGCTGGAAAAGAGAAAAATAAGTGAATGAGAGCAGTCACTGCAGGGCCCCGCGTGGAGCCTGAACCCCAGGCAACTGCAGGGCTGAATGTCCCTTATCAGGTGGGGGAGGGGCCTTTCATGCCCATCCCCACACAGGCGAAGACTAGTTTCCTTTTTGAAACGAGGGTTTTTTGCCCAGCAGTTCTCCGAGGCTCTATGATCTAAGAATCAATAAAGAAGTGGGTGATGTAGGAAACACCATTCAAAATCAACAGGAGAAAGAGCGACCTATGAAATTAGAGGGAAGGGCTCTGCCCTGAGTCACTTACTAATAGGTATTTACTGAGCACCCGTCCCTGCTGGGCACTGCTCTGGGTGCCGGGACAGGGCAGGGAACCAAAGTCCCCACTCTCACGGAGGTCACTTTCTAGTCTGGAGGACAAGCAATAGCCATTGGACCAACCATTGTCTGACATGTAGGGAGGTGATAGTTGCTAGACAGGAAATAGAACTGATGGACAAAGTCGTATAAGTGGGCAGGGATGGCCTCTCGGAGGAGGTGAGCAAGCCCTGGGAAGAACTCCCCAAGCGGAGGGAACAGCAGGTGCAAAGGGCCTGAGGCAGGAGGGGGTCCTGAGTGAGGCAGAGAGGGACTCATGCCCCTGTCTCAGGTGGACAGGCTTAGTGGAGAGCTGTGGTTCTCGGGGTGTCATTCCAAGGTTAGCAGCATCAGCCTCCCGGGACCCTGTTAGAATTGCAATTCTCTCGCGTCACCCCAGACCCGCTGAATCAGAACCTCTGAGCTGGGACCGGCGTCTGAGTTTTAACAAGCCCTCCAGAGTCTCACTAGAGTCTGAGAAGCCCCAGTAGTGCTGGACCCCTGGCTCCAGTCTTCCCCCAGGAGACCGGGGGAGTTAGTGCTGAACCGCAGGAGGGCCCGAGGGTCACCCATGAGCAGGATGGAAAACGGTCCCAGGAAAACAGTCAGGTAGAGGCTGTACATTTGTTTGTCCTGAAATCTCCTTTAGGGGTTTCTCGGGTGGGAAGTGATGCTCTGGGTGAGGGGGTGACCTGGTCCTCTAGGAGGCAGGAGAATGGACAGAGGGAAAGAGGGTAGAAGGGCTTGATTAGAGCTTCTTAGTGACAGAAACTTGGAAAATCAACACACAGCGACCCCCTGCCCAGGGCTGAGGGGCAGAACGAACGAGGGGTTGGAGCCCAGGCACGTCCTGTGGGGCCCCTGTCATCACTCCCCCGGCCAAGGGCCGTGTCCCCACCCCTCCATCCTCGGTCCCTCAGCTTGGACCCGCCCGAGCCCTGCCATGTACCGGGTGTGGGCAACGCAGTGGGGAAGGGGCCCCGTCCCCTGGGCTTGTCCACAATGGAGTGTGACTCAGGGTGATGGTCCAGAGCCCCCAGGACGGTGTCCCCAACCCTGAGGAGCCCGAGAAGGAGTCTCTGAGGAGGTGACATCTGAGCTGAGACCTGATGGATGAGTAGCAATGAGCTGGGGGCATCAGGGGCTCTGGGACAGGAAATAAAGACCCAATCAAAGGAGCCATTGTCCTGGGTCAGAAGTTCAGATAGATGCAGGAGGGTTTCGGGGCAGCTTGGCCATGTCAGGGTCCAGGGCCAGCTTCCCAGCCTCGCCCTCAGTTTCCACTTCCTGTCACAGAGGCGGCCTCAGCCTCAGGCACCAGGCGTCCCGTGGGACCCTCTCACCAGGAGGGGGTCCTGCATGGATGTCACCCTCACCAGGAGAACTTCCCAGCTGCCCCCTGACTTCCCCTGGGTCTCGTTCCCTCCCTGAGAGACTCTTCAGGTCTGCCGGGGCGGCCCCCCCTCGCTGTCCCTGTGCCAGGCTTCCGTCTCCAGCCGCCAGGCCTGCCTGTCCCCCTGAGGGTCTGCTCTGGCCGCCTGTGTCCACCTCCCACGGCCAGTGGCTGTGAGTGTGGGAATACCTGCCCCAGCCCCACGGTGAGGGGGACCCTGGGTGTGTTTTCTGCACAGACTCCCCAGTTCCAGGGGATTAAGTTGGGGTGGGCTCCAGAGGAGGGACCACAAGACCAGAGGCAGGGGAAGCTGGGTGCTCAGGGAACTGCACAGGCTTCCACGTGGCCACAGTGCCGGCTTGGGGAAGGAGAAGGGTCATCGGGGTGTGACAAGTGGTGACTTGTGCTGCCCCATGAAGAAGCCTCCAGCAAGGCCCTTAGGAAGCAGCTCTCACCCACCCTTCCTTTTCAGCGAGCTTGGGAGCTGGGAAAACCTCACCAGGAGGGAATAGCACGTTCCCTGATTCAGTGTCAAGAGCGTGAGGCCGGAAGCTCAGCAGCTCACCCGCAGAAGCATCGGCTCAGCTGCCGCGTTCCCGGAGCCTGTGGCGCCGGAGCCTGTGGGGCAGGACAGACCCGACATCAATGTCACTTTAAAAGGAAGCGTGATGAAAGCTCTCTTGCTGGCTCTGGATTGAACACACCAGGGGCCCAAAGAGCTACACGTGACCCTGGGTCAGAGCAAGCGCTTCTAAACATGCGAGCAAGTATCCACGGACAACACTGAATTAAAGACGTATTGTTCCTCCTCCTTTCTCTTCTCCAACTTTCTCAACAACCCCAGACTTGTCACAGCAGCTTCCAGCTGCCATGCGCCGAGCCCGGTGTCAGGTGGAGGCAGGGTCCCATTGAAGACCTCTTGGTGCCTATCTCTGCCCATGGTCCCCTCATCCCAGGGAGGGAACCAGGGGTGGCCCCCCCTTGTGGAAGTTACCTTCCCGGGACAGGAGCAACAGCCCTTCCTGTCTGGGAAAGACTTTGCTCACTGGAGAGTTTAGGGAGCTTGTTGGGAGTGGGAGAGAGAGAGAAAGCCAGGATGAAAGAAGATTCTGGAAGAACAGAAAGGGGATGTTCACTGATTCCTAGAGGAAGTGCCAACCGCAGAGGGTGGCTGCGAGGTCCCCATATTTGCAAGAGGGAATCCTTTGGGTCCTGCAGGTGGCTGACTTGCTGAACAGTGGTGCGAGCTCCATTTCTTTGGTAGAATCGGATCTGGTCGTGGCTCTCAACCCGGGTTGTATGTTAATTAGTCCTGGGAAGCTTGAAAACTTCCTGATGCCCAAGTCAGATCACCTCTGGAAGGGGGACCCAGACTTTGATAAGTATCTTTAATGCCCCTCAGGTCACTGGAATGTATAGTCAAGACAGAGAGCCCTGATCTGAACTGACGCCCACCATCCCAGGAGCCATTATGAGAAACTCAGGACCACAGACTCCAGAGCAGGAGGGCCCTCAGGACCACCAGCCTAACTTCTGCTCCTCACAGAGGAGGGAGATGGTTTCCAGAGAGGTCGTGTTGTTTGCCCAGTGCCTCACAGCACACGAGTGGCAGAGCCATTTCAAATACTCCCTCCACTACTCAACCTCCCTCAGAGATCAGATGAAGCTCTAGACTTCTCGGGAGCTTTGGGTATGAGTGGCAATGGGATCTGTGACTTCCAGGAAGGAATCCCAGGGCATCCTGATGGCTCAGCAAGTCATCCTATTGCAGAGACCCTGAGGCCCTTCCTTTGTAGGAAAATTCCAGGATGCTTGGAATGCTTTCCAAGATGTAGAAAATGGAGATGTGCCTGGAAACCTAGGAAAAGATAGGGCAACAGATGACAATTTGGGTTTTGTGGGCTTCCCCCCCCAAAAGAAATAAACATGGCAAAAATGCCCTTCATAGAAAGGGCATCTGGGTCTCATAAATATATGATAAAGAGGCAACAGAAGAACCAGAAGAGCCCCAAATCAACATCCGTCCCCATCATCTGGTTCGCCCTCCATCACCGACATTCTCTCTCTCACCTCAGCTCGGAACAAGCATTCTTGCCTTTTGGAAGGAGGACCAGTGTCTCCTCCTACATATGCCTGTCTCTTGGCCCCTCCCACAGGTGGAGGAGGGCGTATCCAATTGGTGGGAAGGTGAGGCCTGATCTCCATCCAGTGGGCAGGACTAATATGCAAATGGTTCCGAGTCAGGATAGTTCTGGCAGCAAACAACAGAACACCCATCTAAACGTGGCTTTCACCCTTGCTACCCAAAGTGGGGTCCATGTGTCAGCACCATCAGCCTGGAGAAATCTGGAATCTCATGTTCTACCTCGAACCTACTGAATAAGAAACTGCACTCGCGTGAGAGCCCCAGATAATTCACGTGCACATTGAAGTTGGAGAAGCACCGACCGAAGTTACAAAGACATATTTTTGCTCACTTAACGAGAAGCCCAGAAAAGGCAATTCTGATCTGTTCACCTAAGTATCTCAAGGATCTCAAGTCTTGTCTCACTGCACGTCTCTCTGCATCTCTGAGGTTCTCTGGTTTTCACCTCAGGGTTTCAAGGTGGCTGCTGTGGCTCCAGTATCATCAGATCATGTCCAAATCAGAGGATGGGAAGAAGTACTGGGGGATTTTCCTGGGGTGTGGGTGGGCATCAGGGCAGCTCCTGGGGTCTCCTGTGCCACCATCACAGTGAATCTGTTCCAAACTTTTAGGACCTTATATCACTCTGCACATGATTCAGATCCCCAGAGAAGAACCTGACTGGTCTGTGTGGGTCACATGTTGACCCCTGGGCTGGGGAGGATGTGCTTGTTTGCTGAAAGTCCCACCTGGACCACAGCAACAGGGAGGGCGAGTTCCTCAGTGGAAGCCTGAGGACCTGGTGTCAGAAAAGGGAACGGTGCCAGCAGAGAAAACACACAGCCCTCTGCCCATCCTCACCTGCATCACTGCCCGTTCAGGGGAGGCCCCCGCCCTCTTTCACACTCCCACCTCTTCATTCTCGCTGGTGCTGTGATCCCCTCCTGGAAGGCCTCCCTCTCTTGAAAGTTGAAAGGACTTCCATTATCTTTCAGTCTAATCCACCACCCTCTCCAATAAGCACCAGCCATTTCTGCTTCTCTTGTCTGAGGGCTTCTGAACCTCAGCGCTGCTGGCGTTTGGGCTTGGATAATCCTCTGCTATGAGGGGCTGTCTTGTGAGCTGTAGGATTTTAGCAGCATTCCCGGTCTCTACCCAGCAGATACCAGTAGCATCCTCTCCAGTTGTGACAACCAAAAATGTCTCCAGACATCGCCCAGTGTCCCCTGTCTGGGGAGAGAAGGAGCAAATCTGTCCCTGAGAACTTGCAAAACTCTGCCTCTTCCGAACACAAGTCACTAAGATTTCCTGCCGCAGCATTTAGTGCCATTTTAACATTTATTTGACTTTTCCTCTCTGCTCCTTGCCTTCACAAAGGGACTGTGGCCAGCCAGGAGGGCCCCCCACTCTGCACTTGGAGTTGCCCTCACACCGCGCGGTGATGGTCGGGGAGAGGAGGATACTGTGGCCCCACATTGTGGCTGGTTGGTTTTGAAACCACAGCTAGACTGGGGGCAGGGGTACTCACGGTCTGGTGTTGCATCTGCATGCATTGCCAATCCCTGACCCAGGACGGTCCTTCTCAGGATGGCATCGCTGATCACAGCATACAACAGAGTTATCAATAGAACCAGTGGAAACCCACACCTGCCATGACCCTGCAGTAGTGACAGCCACCACTGTCCCCTCTGTGCTCCAGACACAGCTCTCAGCAGCTGTGGATACACGCTGTCTCATTTACAACGAATAAGGTACGAGTGCCCAGTTATCTGAGATCGGGAAACTGAGGCACGGAGCGTTTCTTTGTCCTGTGCACGTGCAGAGTGAGTAGGGGGCAGAGCCGGCTTTGTGCCGAGGGCTCTCAACCCAGGGGCAGTGTTCACCCCACGATTCTCACACCAGGACCCCAGTCTCCTTGAGTCAACTTGCAGGAAATGAAGGCGTTTCCCACCTTCACCTGCGTCCAACGCTACCTCATCTCCTAATTAGCACAAAGCCTTTATTAGAGGTGCCTAGTGGATGCACTACTTTGCTGCATCATCCCTACAGAGATCAGATCTGCGTGTGTCTCAGAGTCTACAGGATTCTCGATCTTCTAGCAGGAACTCGTCATTATTTGCCTCATTTCATGGAATCGCATTATATTTCTTTGCACACTTCATCACACCTAACAGTGTTTTGCACAGAGTAGTTGTTCAAAAAAATACTTAAGTGGTTAAATCTTTGATCGATCAATAGGTTTTCAACTGAGCATCCTTACAAGTGAATATCATAAAGTGACAATAAAAGCGCTTTTATTACCGTATGTTGATGACTCCAATTAAATGCTTTTCTGAGCGCTGGAGAACAGGATGATTCAGTTCTGCTTTTAAGCTCAGGTCTTTTCATTTTTGATATATGCATGTTTGAAAACCTGTAAAATTTATGCTATGGATGCTGTTAAACTGTGTTGCTAGTGGCCAAATTAAAAAATTCTTACGGAGATTTACATTCATTAGAAATGATGGCAAGCTGTGGAATTGGGATTCTGCAGAGTCAGTTTAAGGAAATTTGTTTCAGGGAGAGCGGCAAGCTGAGCGGCCAACTTGGATGTGACTCCCGAGAAACAGGCTCGCCTTGATGAATGGTGCCGAGTTCCCGTCCCAGAGGGGCCACCTATTTTCTGACAATTGGCAGCTCTGTATTGTGGGACAGCGAGGAAAATTGTCTTCAGCCTTTAGAGTATAAGGCAGTTGTCCTCTTGATTTCCACACGATCCTGCTTCTAAGCGACACTTTGGGATTTATCAGGGTGAGATCCTTGGGTATTCATTCGGGTCCACCACCACAACCAGGACTGTGATATCCAGAGGGGAAATATAGATGGGAGGCAGGGAGAAAGGAAGCTGGGAGATTGTTTTACCCTGGGCATATTCTCCAAAAAGGGTACCTTTGCAGCAACGATCTTCTTGAAGTATTATGTTGACGTGAGTGATATTAATAGGATGATCAAAAGACTTTCAAGAAAGCTTTCTGACATATGCCATTGCGGCAGGAATGGTCAGGCTGGGAGACTGTCCGTGAAGGAGTCAAAGGTCAGCAGCTCTGTGCGTGCCTGTGCTCACTCAGCCACCTCCCAAATGACACAGATCCCGTCCAGGTCTACGCTGAGGTTCCCTGACCCAGGAGTAGAACCAGTTTCTGGCTCTGAGACTGGCGAGGGGAAAATGCTGGAAAAAATCACCCCTTTGGAGGAGGAGGAAGGTTTAGGGACGGGAGAGCTGCAGGCAGTTTCCCCTCTGGGGCTCCACCGATGCTGTTCACGCCACAGCCTGCGGTGACTTTCAGAGCCCGAGCTTGTGACTGCTTAGTCCCTAGAGCTGAGGTTTCTTTGCAAGGGGTCACCTCTCCTGTTGGGAGTGCAAATACATCACACCACCCTCCAGGCAGGGAGTGAGAGGATTAATAGCTGCAGTCCTGGCTGCAAATCACTTCACACAGGCAACAGAACCACAGAAAAGTGCTTTGAAAGTGGAAATGAATGTCATGCCCAAATCACAGAGAAAGTCCTTCCTCGTCCTCGGCAGTGTCACCTCTGTGCCGGGGCGATCAGTCAGCTAGGACAAGCCTTTGTCATTGTCTCATTCTGCAGTGGGCATCAGCCATGCTCTAACACCATACTCAAGTTCACGGGCAGATGGCTTTGCAAGGGTGAGCTGAGCTGGAGCTGGAAAAGCACTTAGTTACGGAGCTTAGTCATTTTCTTTGTAGAGGGAAGTTTGAA
This sequence comes from Monodon monoceros, assembly GCF_005190385.1. Lineage (NCBI taxonomy): Eukaryota > Metazoa > Chordata > Mammalia > Artiodactyla > Monodontidae > Monodon > Monodon monoceros. The sequence continues at coordinate 12,964,172 of NW_021703769.1, read as the reverse complement.
TTTAGAGGCAAGGTGACTCTAGGGGCAGAGACCCCAAACTTTAAAAGGTAGGTGATTCCTCATTCCAAGCCTCTATTTACTCATAGAACCACTAAAAAAGGGTGGGGGAAGGGCAGATTGGAGAAGGAACATAGTATTTGCTTCAGACTCCAAGAGTGAAGACCCCCCACAAAGAGCGTTGAAGCCCCTCACGTCATACTTGGAAGCTGGACCACAAGGTAGGTGGGCCCAGGCTCACAGCATCAGGCCTCATCCCCTCCCATCTGCCTGGAGCCCTCCAGGTACGTTTCCCCGCCCCCGCTCCCCTGCTGTAAGAGTGAATCTTCTTTTAAGATGACTTTCTCACTGGACACCATCTCAGCTTCCAGTGTTTGTCCAACAGTTTAGGAACCCCACCTCTTTTAAAGTTTTCAGAAGTGGACTAGTCCACATACAAGATTGTCACCCCACAGCTGAACCAGCGGTGGAGACATTACGAGTTATTGTGGGCCTGGGGTCCCAGGAAGTAGAGGATTATCATCCAGACCCTCCTTACCCAGGTGTATGTGTGCACTTGTGCGTGTGTATTGAGATGTGTGTGTGTGTGTGTGTGCGTGCGCGTGTGTCCTGGGATGCGTGTGCCTGAAGATACTGGGGCCAGGCCTCTGTATCCATTTCCTCCCTGAGTTCTGTTAGCTACAAAACCAGCTGACAGAAGGATTAATATTCCATCACTGAAAACTTTTAATAACCTGGAGCGGGGCACATTCCCCCCATCACTGTGATTGGTTCAGGGGCGACCGATAAAACAGGGCTAAGCCAATGAATGTGTGGCATTCCCCTCGGCCAACAGGACTGGTTCAGAAGTGGGCATGTGACCAGGGTGGTCCAATCAGAATGAAGATTGGACATTTAAAAAAGTAGACTTTATTTTTTAGAGAAGTTTTATGTTCACAGCAAAACTGAGCAGAAGGTACGGAGATCCTGACCCCACACACGCACAGCCTCCTTCATTATCAACCTCCCCCACCAGGTTGGTACCCTCGTTACAACGGATGAGCCTACACTGACACATCGTTGTCACCCAGAGTCCATAGTTTACATTAGGGTTCACTCTTGGTGTTGTGAAATCTATAGGTCTGGGCAAATGTATAATACCATGTATCCATTATTATAGTATCGTACAGAGTATTTTCACTGCCCTGAAATCCTCTGTGCTCTACCTAATTCATCTCCCCACTACCCAATCCCTGGCAGTTACTTTCTTCATAGTTTTGCCTTTTCCAGAATATCATATAATTGGAATCATCCAGTATGCAACCTTTCAGATGGGCTTCTTTCACTTAGTAATATGCATTTAAGCTTCGTTCCTGTCTTTTCATGGCCTGAGAGCTCATTTCTTTTTTAGCACTGAATATTATGCCACTGTCTGGATGTACCACAATCTATTTACCCATCTTCCTACTAAAGGACATCTTGGTTGTTTCCAAGGTTTACCAATTATGAATAAAGCTACTATAAACAGCTATGTGCAGGTTTTTGTGTGGATATGTTTTCTTCTTTGGGTAACTACCAAAGAGTGCAATTGCTGGGACTTCCCTGGTGGCCCAGGGGTTAAGAATCCGCCTGCCAATGCAGGGGACATGGGTTCGAGCCCTAGTCCGGGAAGATCCCACATGCTGCAGAGCAACTAAGCCCGTGTGCCACAACTACTGAGCCTGTGCTCTAGAGCCTGCGAGCCACAACTACTGAGCCGGCGTGCCACAACTACTGAAGCCCATGTGCCTAGAACCTGTGCTCCGCAACAAGAGAAGCCACTGCAATGAGAGGCCCGTGCACCACAACGAAGACCCAACACAGCCAAAAATAAATAAATAAAATAAATTTTAAAAAAAGAGTGCAATTGCTGAATCATAAGGATATGTTTAGTTTTGTGAGAAACTGCTAAACTGTTTCCAAAGTGCTGTACTATTTTGCATTCCCACCGACACTGAGGGAGAGTTCCTATTGCTCCACATCCCTGTCAGCATTTGACGTTGTTCGTGTTCTGGGTTTTGGCCATTCTACTAGGTATGTAGTGACACTTCATTGTTCTTTTAACTTGCATTTCCCTGATGACATATGATGTGGGGCATCTTTTCATATGCTTATTTTCCATCTGTATATCTTCTTTGATGAGGCGTCTATTAAGGTTTTGCCCATTTTTTAGTTGGGTTGTTTTCTTATTGTTGAACGTTAAGAGTTCTTTATATATTTTAAATAACAGTCCTTTATCAGATATGTCTTTTGCAAAATTTTCTCCCAGTCAGCGACTTATCTTTTCACTCTCTTGACTGTGCTTTCACAGAGCAGAAATTTTTAACTTTAATAAAGTCCAGCTTATCAACCCTTTTGTTCATAGATCATGGCTTTGGTGTTGTATCTAAAAAGCCATTGCCAAACCCAAGGTCATCTAGATTTTCTCCTGTGTTATCTTCTAGGGGTTTCATAGTTTTGCATTTTACATTGAGGTCTGTGATCCATTTTGGGTTAATTTTTGTGAAGGGTGTAAAGTCTGTGTCTAGATGGATGTCCAGTTGTTCCAGCACCATTTGTTGCAAAGACTATTTTTGCTTCATTGTATTGCCTTTGCTCCTTTGTCAAAGATCAGTTGACTATATTTACGTAGGTTTACTTTGGGGCTCTCTATTCTGTTCCATTGATCTATTTGTCTACTCTTTTGCCAATGAAGCATTGTCTTGACTACTGTAGTTTTATAATGTTTTGAAGTAGTATCAGTCATCCAATTTTGTTCTTCTCCTTCAATATTGAGATAGCTATCCTGGGCCTTTTGCCTCCCTGTAAAAACTGTAGAATCAGTTTGGTGATATTCACAAAATAACTTGCTGGGATTTTGACTGAGATTTCACTGAATCTATGCGTCAAGTTGAGAAAAATTGATAACTTGACAATATTTAGTCTTTCTGTCCATAAACATGGAATATCTCTCCATGTATTCAGTTCCTCTTTGATTTCTTTTACCAGAGTTTTGTAGCTTTTCTCAGAAAAATCTTATACATATTTTGTTAGATTTATACCTAAGTATTTCATTTTGGGGAGTGCTAATGTAAACAGTATTGTGTTTTTAATTTCAAATTTCACTGGTTCATTGCTGATATATTATAGGAAGGTGATTGACTTTTGTATACTATTAATCTTGCAACCTACAACCTTCCTATAATTGCTTATTAGTTCTAGGTTTGTTTCTTTATTGTTTTTACTTGTTCTACGCTTTTGGATTTTTCTACAAAGAGAATCATGTCAGCTGTGAACAAAGACAATTTTATTTCTTCCTTCCAAATCTGTATATTTTTATTTCCCTTTTTTGTTCGATTGCATTGGGTGTTGAAAAGGAGTGGTGAGAGGGGGCATCCTTGCATCGTTCCTGATCTTAGTGAGAAAGCTTCTAATTTCTCACCATTAAGTGTGATTTAGCTGTAGGGTTTTTGTAGCTCTTCTTTATCAAATTGAGAAAGCTGCCCTCTATTCCTAGTTTACTGAGAGTTTTTATTTTATCATGAATAGATGTTAAATTTTGTCCAATGTTTTTTCTGAAGCTATTGATATGATCTTTTGATTTTTCTTCTTTCTCCTGTTGATGTGATAGATTACATTAATTGATTTTCGAAGATAGGACTTTTGATTAATGTTGGGGAACAGGAATGTTTTCCCTTCTAGAGAGCAAGGATGCAGACAGCAGTCTGTGACCATGAGAAAAGCCAGAGAGAGTGAAGACTCCAGAGGACAGAGCAGGACCATCACAAAGAAGTAGAATTGAAGGCTGGTCAAACCTGCCCGAGGTCCATGCTACCCAACTGAAGAAGCCAATGCCATCCCTTTAACGTTTAATTCAATTTGACTTTTCAGTTATTATTTTCAACCCCAAACGTGCTAAGTGATACACTCCCAGGATGCTCAAGGAGAGAGAGACTGAGAAGATGTCAGGGATGTTGAGGAAGGGATTTCTGCTGTGGGTAGAAGATGGGGCTGTGAAAAGCTGTATAAAATTCCTCCAACTCAATGACATGACAAATGACACGTGTTCTCTGGAAAATGTGCTTGCGTGTGCCTGTGTGTGAAGGTGGGAGACTAGATGTCATTTCTTAGAGGAATAAAAGAAACACTAATGTGGTTTTAAAATGTCCATCAAGCTGGTTGGGAGAGGAGCTCAGACGCTGCTTCTTGCTGTAGGATGGGGCACACCTGTGGTTTATGGGAAAGCTCCTGGCCTCCTGCCAACCAGAGGAAAGGTCTCCAGGCTACAACTTGACCAAGGTACAGAGGAGGCAAAGCAACTGCTTCAGTATCTCTGCTTCACTGTGTTTGGACTTGCCCTTGAAGAGGGTAGTGTAGAATTCAGGACCACAAGCACAGCCCCGAGACCAGAGAAGCTGCTGTGTTCTCTCTCCTGACCGCATCGTGTCCGGTTGTCACTGGGGCAACCACAGGGGCCCATAGGTCTGGCCTGGCTGGCATGTGTCTGCAGTAGTGCCTCCTTGGGATTCTAGAGCATCCTGGGTCCATGCCATCCTGCCTGCAGCCACCGCAATGTGCCCCAGAGCTTATTCCACCCAGCAGCACATCCAAATTACCCACGCTGGAGACCTTGATGTTGGCATAACTTGGCAGCTGTGATCTGCTAGGAAGCATTATTATTTTTTTTTACCATCATTATTCTTCAGCCCAGTTCCTTTGTTTGGCTTCATGAAACTTAAAAATGCCCCTTGTTGCATCAGACGCTGGGGAACAGAGACAAACCATCCTGCTCCACTCAGTCTGAATTCCTGACCCACAGAATCCATGAGATAATAAAATGGTGATTTTAAGCCCTGACATTTTGGAGTAATTTTTTATGCATTTGTAGTAAGTGGATCACCAGGCTTATCTTCTACCAGCTTCACAGCCCTACCGGAAAGAGGTTCATTTTCCCAACTGTTCTGAGGCAGGACAGTCATTGGACCAGGCTGGGTCACCTGTCATCCTAGGCCAATTGCTACGGTCAGGAAATGTGGTGCTTTGATGGGCCAGACCTGGATCACATGCCCTCTGGGAGTGGGGTCAGCCTCAAGGTTTGGGAATGGGGAGAGAGGCTTCCCCAAGGAAATTGGAATGATATGGGAAAAAAATGGTGGTTGGAAGCTGGGCAGGCAGAGACAACATTTGCTCTTTCAGCAATTTATTATGATAAATGAGCTTAATTTGTAGAATTAATACAAGCCATCTTACCATGTGGCTTTGCAGGACACAGCCAGCTGGAGCTCTGGGGGCTCAACACTTTGCGTCTTCACCATCATTTCCTCCATGGATCTTACTGCTGGGATCTTATGTTTCCATCCACTGTTCTCTGAGGTAACCCAGGGGATGCGTGTTAATCTACCCATTTGTTTGATGGGGAGACTGAGCCCCAGGGACAGGAGAAAGCTTGAGCCAACCCCAAGTGGGGGCTGAGCTGCAGGTCCTGAGCACCAGGACGTCGGCAATCATCCAGTGCCTCCGTGCCCACCTGACCACTGGGCCAGTCCTTGCCCCCATCTGCGGGGAGGGCCCCTGACAGGCCTAGGAAGACCCCAGGCCCGGATTTCAGCAGGTCCTTGGAGCAGTCAGAGCCACACCAGGGCACTAAAGGCGGCTCACGTTAATCCCTCCGGAGCTGGGGCTCTGAGTCCCAGCACATCAGCCGGAGGAGAAATCAATACCCATCGCCTCCAGGACTTGAGTGACTAATATGTTTGTTTTTTTTTTCACGTTCTATGCAGTTATTTATTTTTTATTAAATTTTTCCATTGAAGCATATTTCATTTATTAGATTAGTTTCAGGTATACAGCTTAGTGATTCAGTATTCCTACAGGTTATACTCCATTAAAAGTAAAAATACCATATGCTAACACATATATATGGAATCTAAAAAAAACCAAAATGGTTCTGATGAACCTAGGGGCAGGACAGGAATAAAGATGCAGATGTAGAGAATGGACTTGAGGACACGGGGAGGGGGAAGGGTAAGCTGGGACAAAGTAAGAGAGTGGCATGGACATATATTCACTACCAAATGTAAAATAGATAGCTAGTGGGAAGCAGCCGCATAGCACAGGGAGATCAGCTTGGTGCTAAGGTGTTTTTGAAGAGGCCCTGGGCTGGGCTGACTTTTGGGCCTCTCCCCGCTCCTCTCCACGGCACAATCATCTCTTCATAATCCAGTCAAGACTGGAGAAGATAGAGAAAGAAGCAGCGAGCATTTTTCTCTCTGATTGGGCTGCCTGGCCGTGACCCGCTTCAGAAAGGCAGCATCTCCCCATTTCTGGAGCGTTGCCTTGAGAGAAACATCCACAGGTTGAGACATTTGCTCAGATGCCCCCAACTCATTAAATCATTTTCAATTTTGACAGGATTGGATGATGACATGGGGCTGTGATCACAGTTTGCTCAGCTGTCTGTCCCCTGAGTAGGAGATGGAGTAGGGGTATTTCAAATATTAGTAAAAGAAGATCACTTCCTTTTTTTCATTCTTGAAGATGATAAATCATTTGGAACTCTTTGGGGACAAGGCATTTTACAGAAGCTCTATTTGACCAGGTGCACGTCGAACATTTACACTCAAATTCAATCGTCTCTCATCCTTGACTTTGACATAAAATCATGTCATATTTCGCCCATGGGCTGCATGCCTATAAGCAATGTGAGCTTTCAGAGAATAGAACCCCAGTTAAAGGCAAGATAGCTATTGTGTTAGTTTGCTCGAGCTGCCATAACAAAGTACCACAAATCGGGTGGCTTAAACAGCAGAAATTTATTGTCTCACAGTTCTGGAGGCTGGAAGTCCAAGATCAAGGTGTCAGCAGAGCTGTTTCTTTGGAGGCCTCTGTTTTCGGCTTGTAAATGGCCGTCTTCTCCATGTGTCCTTACATAGTCTTCCCTTTGTGCATGTCTTTTTATTTTCTTTTTTGCGGTACGCGGGCCTCTCAGTGTTGTGGCCTCTCCCGTTGTGGAGCACAGGCTCCGGACGCGCAGGCTCAGCGGCCATGGCTCACAGGCCCAGCCGCTCCACGGCATGTGGGATCCTCCCGGACCAGGGCATGAACCCGCGTCCCCTGCATCGGCAGGTGGAATCTCAACCACTGCGCCACCAGGGAAGCCCTGTGCATGTCTTAACCTCTTATAAGGACACCAGTCATATTGGATTAGGGCCTGCCCTAAGGGCTTCATTTACCATTGATTACCTCTTTAAAGACTCTGTCTTTAAATACAGTCCTATTTTGAGGTATTGGAGGTTAGGACTTCAACATATGAATTTTTTTTGGGGGGGGGGCCACAATCCAGCCCATAATAGCTATTTCTTTTTTCACAAAAGCAAATTTTTCCTTCTTTTTCAGCCATCCCAGCCTGCACTCAGATTCGTCATCTCCTGATCCTTAGAGTTGTTAATCAAGCTCTCAGCAAGAATCTGCTGAGAACTTCTTGCTCTCAGGTTCAAGGAATAATGGATGATGCTAAGACCTTATGAGCCAGACACTGATTCTGATTCACAGCACATTTGGTCTACCTGGAAAGACAAGAGATATTTAATTGGAAAACCCCCCAAACTCCCTTTTCCCATTGCCAGGAAAAACCTGCAAGAGAAAGACCATTCTTGGGGAGGAACAGAAATTCTTTTGGTCAACAGCATTTGTCACTTCTAGTCTCTTAAGGAAGGTGCTGAATGTTGCCTGTATACCAGTTCCAGACTCCCCATTTTGCCCACATGTAATTGAAAATTTGGCCACTCCTCTTCTCGTGACTCAGCACGAAAGATGTCATCAATCTCAGGTTTAAAAGCAGCTGCAAACTGTAGAAGAGACAATTCAGCAGAGGGGGAAGGTAAGCAGTAAGCTCATTTTGCAACCATAAAAGTATTTTGGAATAAAAGCCATACTTGGAAAGCTGGAAACTGGAGGAAAATTCTGCCAAGTTTGTTGTTTAAAAAAACCTCATTATTTATCTTGACACTCTTTAGGAATATTTTATCAGATGATCCATTCCCAGCAATGTTATTTTGGGGCTCCATTTGATACCAGCTGACACGCTTCTATTTAGTATTTTACTGACTTTGAAAATCACAGCACCCAAATTATAGTCGCTAACGAAAGAAGGGAGCAGGTCTGTGAGTGGAGACCGATTAATATATTCATTTCTCTACTCGTCTCATTTTTGTCTTAGATGATGGGTGAAGATGTTGCATGAGTTATTTATTTATTTTGGAAGGAAGAAAAAAAGGAAAATAAGGTGCAGCGGCTCCCGGGTTAGCTGAGTCTTCATCTATGTCTTCCTCCTGGTCATCCATGTAAGTGCAGGTCGCTGGATACTGGTCTGGCTCATGCAGGTGGCTTGTGAACTTGGCTGATACACTTTTGATGAAAGCCCTATAGTCCAAGAGATTCTGTTGTCCCTCCCACAGATGGCAAGAGCAAGCCTCCACCTGGTGAGCCCATTTGAGATGCTTCTGGAAGGCTGATGTCTATTCATGATGTGGTGAGCCCCTTGGGATTTAATTTCCACTGATAGAAGATAAAGAAGGGCTCATTTTTTAAGAAGGGGATTCACCTACATGGTGTGCCTTTAGGTAGACTTCTTTCCCCAAAAGTTCCACAGTTGACCCAACTTGGGAATTCCTAATGATTCCCTTTGGGCTGAGGTGATGCTTTTCCTAGAGCCCTCCCTGACAACCACTTCTGAAACGCCATTCAAGGACACCCTGACCCAGTAACGTGACCTCCATGTTGGGCTGTAGGACCCATCTGGGTTCAGGTGTTTCTGGTTCGTTAAGGTTCTCAAATTAGGTTCTTATGTGATTACCTACAAATACCATGTGCACTGGGGAATTAAAATGTGAAGGGAGTATTTTGTATTAAACCATCTACAGCTAATGCCTTCCATCTTCAACCAGTGTATCCGAATGTGTGGGGACCACCAGTTATCCACACCTCCATCCTCTTCATCTCCACCATCCCCACCATCGGCAGCATCAGCGTCACCTCCATCATCATTGTTTCAGCCACAATCAGAATCAACAACTGTTACTCTGAGTTGGAGGATGTAGGACAATGCCTTTGTAAAGCAGACTTCAAATGAAAAAAAAAATACTGGTAACAAACCAACCAGTGGATTTCTTGGACATAATTTCTCAATCAGTGAAGATTTAAAGCATGCTAACTTCTCTTTATTATAAAAATGCTGCAGGCTGCCTACAGGAAAGTGCAGGAACACGAGGCCTGGAAATGGCCCTAGTTAATGGAAAATACCTTGAAGTGAGTTGGTGCTCTGTTTGACGTATTCTGCATTTCATATGTTCAGAGTGGATGAGCGAAAAGTCATAGGCAGAGAGGGTAGGGGCTCCCCAGGGAAAGAGAACCAGGCATGGCTTTCTTGACATAAGAGAAGCCATTTTAGGCTGAAGCCGTTTTGCGATCTAAGTCTGGCCACAAGGCTCACCCTTGCAGAATAGGTCTCAGTAGTGAATGATTTTAAAGGGACAAAAGAATGTAAAAACAAACAACTCTCACCAGGCCAGGGAGATAATTTAACCATTTTGGAGACAATATATCAGCTATAGAGACTCTCAGTTCTGTTTTGAAGGTAAAGATTAGCCTGAAACACATTCTTGAGCTGTTTTGCAGGATCCAACCCCCCTCTGAGCGCTCAACCAGCAGATTAACTGGAACCTGAGGAACGACGATGCTGACCTTTGCTGACCCTTGTGACCTCAGTCAACTAGAGCCTGGACTCTGTCAACCTTTGCCCCAGTTCTTTTTTTTTTTCTTCAAGTTTTCTTTTTATTATTGGTTTCTTTTTATTTAAATTAACTTATTTTGGCTGCATTGGGTCTTCGTTGCTGCACGCAGGCTTTCTCTAGTTGCAGCGAGCGGGGACTACTCTTCGTTGCGGTGTGCGGGCTTCTCATTGCAGTGGCTTCTCCCGTTGTGGAGCACGGGGTCTAGCTGTGCGGGCTTCAGTAGTTGCAGCACGCGGGCTCACTAGTTGCGGCGCATGGGCTCTGGGGCGTGCGGACTCAGTAGTTGTGGCTCGTGGGCTCTAGGACCCGGGCTCAGTAGTTGTGGTGCACGGGCTTAGCTGCTCCGCGGCCTGTGGGATCTTCCTGGACCAGGGCTCGAACCCATGTCCCCTGCATTGGCAGGTGGATTCTTAACCACTGCACCACCAGGGAAGTCCTTGCCCCAGTTCTATGCAGAATTCTTCTCTTCATGAATATACATGCACCCTTGCCCCTTCATGAATATTCATGAACCCTTAGCTTAAAGGTTCCCCAATTTTGCTGTTCGGGGAGACACTGCTTTGGAAAAGACCCCCGGTGTTCTTACTTGCTGCAAGTAATAAATCCTTTCTCCTGCTCTTTGGCTTGGTTGTGTTTTTTGGCTCAACGCCTACTAAGAGTTGAACACAGTTTTTGGGTAACAAAGTGGATCTCTTTCAGAGAAAACAAACATAAATTCCCAGAGGATTTTTTTTTTTAGTGGGGCCACTCATGCATTTTGAGTCAATCCCAATCCTGCCATGTCGATGCAGGATGTATGAAGCCAAATCAAAGGAGGGAGGCATCTTTTACCTCTGTTAATACTCATGTGTACATCATGCTGGCACTAGTTGAATTTATCTTACACTCTGCATGGACGTTTTCTCCAGATAGTTGCATGCTATCAGATCTTTGCACAAATATCACCTTCTCAGGGAAGCTTTTTCTGCCTGTCCTTGTCATATTGTACCCCTTTGGCACTTTTCTCTCCTTCCTGCTTTGTTTAACTCCATGGCACCCAATACCCTTTAACAGTTATTATTTGGGTTTCCCCTTTCTTCCCCTAATTAGAACGTAAACTCCATGAGGGCAGTAATATTTGTCTGTTTGCTCAATGATTTACCTTTGGCTCCTAGAAAAGTGCCTGGTATATAGTATGCACTCCAGAAAAATTTATCAAAAGAAACAAACGTGATGTGAGGTTGAAAATATTGGGGGTGGGGGCCAACGTTGGACACAGTTGTCAGGGAAGGTCTATTGCAGGAGGTGACGATAGAGCTGGACCTGGGAGGGCTAGTCAGCTGGAGGTATGGAGTGTTCCACAGTCCACCTAGAGGTGTGGAAGGAGCAGCCTGTGCAAAGACCCTGAGGTCACATTCAGGAATTTAAAACCGACACGGCTGGAGTACCAAGAATCGGAGTCAGGGGACAGTGACAGGAGGTGAGGCTGGAAAGATGGCAGGGGCCATATGGTGCAAAGCTTTGAGTCTATCCAAGATCCCTGAGAAATACACATTCTTCTTTATCACAAATATTCAAATAACATTTCCTGATTATCTTTATCACTCGTCGAATGATAACTCCCCAGGTTATAGATCTGTTTTTCCTGCTATCCTGTGAGGTCCTTGGGGACCAGAGGCCCGATGTACCTGTGCCTCTCGGACACTGAGAGCAATACGCAGCATCCACTCCTCACCCCGTGGGTTTGGCTGAATTGAATTGTGGGTTCACCTCTGAAGCATCCCTCCCAAAGGAGCAAAGAGAAGGTATCTGACAGCAGTGATAACATGTTTGAGAGCTAGTGCGGTATCTGCTGTGTGTCTGCTTAGCATCTGTTCCCCCTTCTTCAAGCATCAGCCCCTCTGTTTTCCTCTAGTGACCCAGCCCTCACCTGTCCTTCAGCAGGTGGCTCAGGTGGTCACTCTTCCCAAGGCCCTAGCCCTCCACAATCAATGGAATTTTAGGTCACATATTCTGCAAATTAAAATCTCAACGAACAAGGATATTCTTAATTCTTTTTTCCCCTGGCCAAATACTGTGACCTTTTAATAGAACTTGAATGTTTTACTGAAAAATACTGTAAAACTCTTTCAACTGTTTATTGTCAGGGCCCTTTGAAAGCCTCTATAAAGATGCTAGTCCATGACCAGGAGGTCCACTCTCCCCTCCCCTACTTAGCTTCTGCCCCACCGGAGAGCTGCAGTTTCTCTTTTCCAGGTGAACCTTGTAGGGGTCTCAGGTAGACTCAGGTCTAGAAGGAAGCTTGAGGTTTTGCTGTACTGGGGAACTGGGGAGAGTTTCCCTCCTTCCTGTAACACAGCTCTCATAAGGAGCCAAGCCTTGCTTTAGAATTCCGCGACTGGAGACTTGTCTACCACATGAAGAGCGTGCCATTCTCTTGGCCACTGATATTGGCTCAAAGATGGACAAGGGACCCAATTAGAGCTGATGAGACTCTAGTTTTCCATGGAAACTGGGGACTACAAAAGTCATGTTTCTATTGGGGTTGCTGAATTGTGAACCTGGATCTGCCAGGAGACAGGCCAGGAGGAAGGGCTGCCCAAAGGAGATCAACAGACAGGAAGGCAGTGCCAAGGATGGAGAGAGATGCTGCCTGGAGCTGAGGACTGGAATTAGCCATGCCTGAAGGTGGATCGAGATCTGGACTTCTTAAAAGACATGAGCTAGTAAATCTCCATTTTCTTGAGCCATCTGATTTGCTTTCTGATACTTGTAATCAAGAGTCCTGATTAATCCTGAGACCAACCTGCAAAAGTTCTGAGATGCACTGACAGATGCTAGTCTACTGCTTGAGAACTGCAGCTATAAGACTTCAAGGAGAATGTCTTCTTTGATTAAAAAGAAAAGGTTACTTTTTAATGGGGGCTGAGTTAGGCTTTCATCTTAATATTGTTCTCATTTCTGCAGGACTTGGTTTGGGTCCTGGTGTGCTGGATGAGCCTCCGATGCCGTGGAAATCCAGCAGAGGCTTCCCGTGCATAGGGAGACTGTGAGGCTAAACCAAGCCTGAAATTCATTGCTTCTTTATCATTTGTCTTTTCCTGAAGGACAAAGGACAAGAAATACAGTGTGCATGTGACTGTTCATGTTTGGCAGAAAAAGATACATCATTGAAATTGAAGACAATTAATTTTTTAGAAACTTCAAATGAATCTTGTTTGAGCTGGATTTCCTCTTCTGTGTCAAAACTTTTCGTTCTCATTATGAGCTCAAAATGGTAGCTCCGGTTTAACATTTTATTCCTTCTCAAAATACTCACTTTAATTCCCGGTGGCCTCATTATCTACTAAAGACATTTGAACACGATACCTTCAAAGTTACCGATTATGTTATAAAGATTTCCTTAAAAATTGTTTTACTTTTGGCAAGAGTCAGGATCCAGAAACGCAATTCGTTATGCATTCTCTTACTTGCTGTTTACATATTTCTTTAAGAAACAGTGATTTTCCTTCTGAGAGCTATGTTCACACCCTTCCTTATTTGCCTCATGGTTTGCTGTCACATCACACAAAATTTGTTTAAGAGGAAAGAATAATTCATATCTGCTTCCCCAGTGGCCCCGAAATAAGTACTTTCCAACCGTTGATATATCTGCTATTAGTATCTGAAATCTGCTTTTATCCAGAGGGACACAAATGAATCTTTGTGATACCTGTCACAACGTGTGTATCTTAGGGGAAAAAAGAATTTCAAATATTCATATCCTTCCAACCAGTGGTTTTCATAAGCTGAAGTCACAAGGACCAGGATTGTCTTGAGAGAAAGATGTAAGGCAGGGTCTCAGAAGAGGGTAGCAAAAGGACCTCTTCACTGAAGCTGGGGCTCCACTCAAAGCGAACAATGATGGTTCAGCGTTTTGTGGAAGTGCCCATGTGTAATAATCAAGGAAGCCCTACAGCATTCTCCATAATGCACTTTTTTGGTTGTAATTCCTTTTTGCCAGGGAACATTTACAATGACTCCACAGCAAGGAGACCTGAGGTTCTTAGACACAGGCTGACTTTGGCTCCTGGATGATGTCGGGATGCATCTTGAGGACCAGCTGCCTGTGGCTGTGATGAAGGATGCACCACCAGGAGCAGCGTCCATCCTCCGCAGCTCTGACCCCGAGGCTGCAGGGCGGGCGGCTGCCTGGGGACAGGGGGCGCGGCACCCGAGGGGCAGCATGGGTCTCACCTGCGGGACTCCGTCCAGAAGTCGGACTCAGCCAGGAAAGCCAGTCCCGCCCAGCTTGCAAACCCTCTATTTATATCCAGGTCAGGTCCTCTGAAGGCCGAGGCCAACCAGGCATGAATCACCCGTTTGTCCAGAACATGACACAGCTGAGTCCTCCAGGCCGCCTCTTCGGCAAGAGAGGGGCGGGTGGACGGGGAGGCGCTGGGTTCCCATCTGCTCCCCCGGCCACTGTCCCCCCGGGGAAGTCCTCCGCGTCTGGGCTTTCCTTCCCTACCGGGAGCAGGGCCAAGGGCAGCTCCTCTGTCATGGGTCCTGGCAGGGCCGCCCCGGCTACAGGGGCCCAGCCCCGCAAGCAGTACAGAGCAGGGCTGCGCGGTCTGAGGTGTGCTTATGCCGGTGATTATTATGACCAGAGGCGAGTTTCTGGCACTGATCTGAGGATGTTACCAATGTCTCAAAAAGGAAAACGCGGGCAAAGTTTGGGTTCACAGAGGATGTTTGTTTGCCCAAAACCCAACACCAAGCAGCACTAATGTCTCAGAAATTTAAAGGAGCAGAACTGGCTGAACGTTTGGTGCCCGGTCAGCAGAGCATCCAGACAGGCCTGAGGATCTTGGATTCTCGTCCTGATGTCGAGCAGCCTGTTGCTCCTTTTCTCATGTTTCTCTCCTTCCTTCCTCCCTCCCTCTTTTCCTCTTCCTTGCTTTCAAATTGCCCTGAAAACGTGCCTTATCCTATGAAATGAAGGTCCCATGTCTTCTGAGAAGTAGAAGAGCCGGACAAATGAGAAGTGAGTCCTTGATGAGCATCTGAGATCTTGCCATTTTCCTGTGGCTAAATTCATTCCCAGTTTGTAGCACAGGCTCCTGGAGGAGGCTGGTTGAGGAAGCGGCCTCATTCAAGTCCGGTGGCAGCCGTGAAGCGCTCTGTTAGGACTGACCATCAAGGCTCCTCTGGCGCTGGTTTGGGGTCATGGAGGATGTGGGAGTGAAGCTCTTAGAAGGATCACGGGCCTCTCAGGGTTCCCTCTGTGAGTCCGGGAGGGTCTCTTTCCAGGCTGCCCTGGGCGCCAGGCTTCCTGCTGCCCCCATGTCTGGGCCGGGTCCGTCCTCAGGCCGAGGTCGGTGTTGGTGATGTGTGCAGGGGGTCCCTGTGCTCAAAACCCTGCAGCTCCCGGTGGCCCTGAGGGGTCTCCCCCAGCTGCTTGGGAGGCAGAGGCTCTCAGGCCCTCAGATCTGGCAAGTTCTCAGCGAAGCTCAGATGATCCAGTGCCCCTTTCTCAGTAAGTGACGCCTCCAAACGCCAGTCACTCGGGCCGGTGACCACCCACGTGTCGTCCTGGGGTTCCCCCTCTTTTTCCAGCCACAGTGAACGCACTAAATTCAAACATGCACTGGTCTGTCTGCCCCTCTCCCCACCCTGCTCTCACCTGAGTCGGCACCTCCCTCCTCCTGGGGTCACAGCAGTTGCCCCCCCAGTCCTCCTGCCCCCTCCTCTCTCCACCCCAAAATCTACCCTCTGCTCGCACCCAAAGGGAGAGTGAGCTCCGTAAACTCAAAGGAGACCCTGTCACCCCTGAGTAAATGTTGCAGTGACTTCCCACTGCGCCCGGGAGAAAGGGGACCCCACCCCTCACTGGTCCCACAAGGCCCAGCCCCATTCCTGCAGGTTCCCCTGAACTGTGTCCCTCACTGCCCCCCTCACTCCCTCCATTTCAGCCCCACTGGCCTCCTGCTCCTCCTCCAGATCCCAGAGCCTTCCTGCCTCAGGGCCTTTGCACTTCTGGAATGCTCCTCCCCAGCTGCTCCTCCTCAGCTCTCCCCACGACCTTCCATTCTCTGCTCAGGGAACAACCCTGTGCACCGTCTAAAGAAGTGTCTGCATCCCTGTGTCACGTCCTATCCCCTGCACAGAACTTGTCACCATCTGAACTTGATTTACTCGTTTTTATACCTTCTATGGTCATTTGCACCCAAGGAATGTCACCCACAGGAGAGAAGGAACGTTGTCTGCTTGCTGTTGGATTCCTGCCCTAAGAACTGGCCCAACCACACAGTAAGTTCTTGATGTGCATTTGTTGAGTAACTGCATGAGTGAGAAGAATCAGAGAATGGATGCTTAAGAATTCTAAACTAAATATTTAAATCAGAGAACGTTCTAGTCAGATGGGGCCCTTGGAAATTGTTTAGTCAAACCCATTCGCTTTGCGGGAGGGTAAACGGAGGCTCAGGAGGAAAGGGGGTTTACTCACACCTGAGGCTGAGGCTCCTGCTGTGTTAGGAGAGGGACCCGCTTAGCGTGATGTGTTTCAGGGTGACGGGGGGCTGTGGAAGCTTCTTCTACCCTTTGACGCATCACTGAGGAAAGCAGGGAGGAAGGTGCAGACATGGCGGAGGCTAAGTGGCTCAGAGCAGCGGCTCAGAGGAGACAGAGCCGGCGGCGGGGCGGGCAGGGCCCCGGAAAGGCCCCCCCAAGGACGAGGAGGTCTGAAGGGCGTGAAGAGCAGGGGAACCCCTGAATTTGATGTCACCTCATGGGAGGGCCTGAGGCAAGAACTGGGTGAGGCAGATCCCTCAGGAATTGAACTTGGGGACAGAAATGTTACTGACTGCCTGTCACAGCCAGAAGGTCTTTAAAATGCTCATCAGATCAGGTGCTCCCTGCTGAGAACCTTCTGGAGGCTTCAGGATGAGTTTCTCAGGTTTGCCTTAATGAATTACCACAGATTGCGTGGCTTCAAACAATGGTAACCGGTTTGTCCCAGTTTAGGAGCCAGAAATCTGGAATCAAGGTGTGGGTGTGTTGGCTCCTTCTGGAGGCTCCGGGGAGCATCCGTCCCGCCTCCCTCCCAGCTTCCGATGGCTCCCGGCGGCCCTGGCCTTCCTTGGCTGGGAGCTGCATCCCTCCCGTCTCTGCCTCATGGTCACGTGATGTTCTCCCTGTGCGTCTTCCCATGGCCTTCGTACAAGGGTGCTCTCAGGGTATTTAGGGGCCATGCTAAGCCGGCGGGACCTCATCTTAACTGACTACACTTGCAAGGGCTGTCTTTCCAAGGAAGGTCACATTCCGAGGCTCCAGGGACACGTGAATATTGGGGGAAGAGGTTATTCAAGCCCAGTACAGCTCCCCGTTGCTCCCACATTAAAACCCCTCCCCTCCCCAGTCTGCGAGCCCGCGCAGGCTGCTGGTTAGAGTGAGGACGCGGAGCTGGGCGGCCCGGGAGCGCGCGGCTCGGTCAGTCGCCACCCCGAAGTGCTCGTGCTCAGTGGGTCGTGGCTCCCAGCTCTTCAAAGACCTCCCAACGATGCTGGGTGGCCAGGGGACCCGCTTTGGCCAATGGGGCCCTTGTGGGCTCGAGGCAGTGAGAGGCTGTAAGTGCATTTGTGAGGTCTGGCTTGGTTCTTGGCTTCTGGAAGGTCCTGCCCCAGGGAACTGCCCTTCTAAGGCAGGTGAGGGCTTTGCAGGGCTGACTCGACCCTTGTCCCCAGCCCGAGGTCCAGCCCAGTAGCTCAGTGACGCTAAACAGAGTCGCCCAATGGAGCCCAGCTCGGGTCAGCTGAACCCAGAGGACCTGCAGCCCTGTGAACTGAGATGTGGGGAGTCACTGAGTTTGGGGGTTTAGTTGTGGATCGTTATTGGGACAATGGCTGAGAAATACAGACACGGGACACTGCCCTCTCAGTTTCGCCGTCTGTCAGAGGGGCTCATAGCAGTCAGGTGGTTGTGGAGAGTCAATGAGCTGCTGTGTGTGAAGCGGCTCCTGGTGAATATCGATGAGCATGAGCTGCGTTATCACCGCGAGGGCCCCTCCCAGCTCGTTCTGCCCCGCCCCCCGCCCCGGGTCGCTGTGCTGGGAGGCAAGCCCTCCGCCCTGCTTCTGGAAAGCTCTAAACCTTTGCCTCTTTCCCAGTCTTCACGTGACGGGTTTTTCTTCACGTGATGGGGTTCCCTCGGTCTCCAGAGCTCAGCTCAGAGGGGCCCTTCGCGGAGCGCTTTCCCGAGGGCTCCACTGTGGCTGATGCTGGGCCCCGCGGGATGGCTTGTTCGGTCCCCGTCCAGGCGCTGGAGGTCAGGGCAGCCACGAGGCAGGGCTCTTTGTCTCTTGTTCTCTGGTGCATCCCAGGACCTGACCTGGCCCAGCGTATAGCGGGTGCTCTGTTTATACTGTGAACTTGTTCAAGAAAGCGTGGTCAGACCTTGCCCTTCGTGTGTGCATGCGTGCAGCCAGTCGTGTGGGACGGCTTCCCTGTGCGCAGCTCTCCTCTGGGCAGCGGGGAAGGACAGCAAACCAGGTCCCTGTTCCTGGAGCTCACGTGTCAGCGGGAGACAATGATCATGAAAACGGACGGCATGTGGGTTCTAGAGGTGACGATTGCTGAGCGGAAAGTGCCGCAGGATGAGGAGGGAGTGACGGGAGGGGTTTGGGTCAGACGGGCTGCTGGGGGGGCTCGCTGAGACGGTGACGAGGGACAAGGGTCCTGGAGAAAGGAGCCGGGGCTCGTGGATCCCGGGGGAGGTGGCTCCAGGCCGAGGGCACGGCCAGTGCGGGGCCTGCGTGTGAGGGGCAGCGAGGGCCAGAGTGGCTGCGAGGCGGTAACAAGGGGGCCGGTGGGGCTGAGGTCAGGGAGCGGACGGGGCCACAGCTGTGTACACCTTGTCGGCCCCTGCAGGGACGCTGTGTGTGACCGGAGCCTGGGCGGGTCTGAGCAGAGGAGGGCCGTGCTCTGAGTGTGTTTTACAAGGAGCCTCAGGCCGTGTGGGGAGACAGACTCTGGGACCGAGGGGACGGCAGCTGGACCCGTGAGGAAGCCATGCTGGGGGGGACGGGAAGGTACAGGGCGGGATCATCACGGCCCGGCTTTGGGATTCACCTGTGAAGGTCGGGCTGACGGGATTCACTGATGGAGGGAACAGAGCAGATGAGAGGAAAGCAAACCCAGGTCAACTCCAAGGATTTGGCCTGAGCAGCTGGGAGAATGGAGGTGCTGTAGAGTAAGGTGTGTGCGTCTCAGGAGGGGCAAGTGGGGGCCAAGGAGGGGCTGAGATGCAGAGAAACCTTCTGGAAAGGACGGAGGGGCCTGAGCCAACTTGCCCTGGGCTCCCGTGCTTCCTCTGTGAGAGCTGCAAGGACGACCACCTGTGTCATCAGAGAGCTGGCGAAGCCAGACTCTGCCCTGTGTCTCCCCGGAGGGACAAAGGTCAATGTCACAGCAGTCGGCTCTGATGCTGGCTTCAAGCCAAGACCTTAATATTCAATGAGAAATCTGCATTGATGAAAATTTCATTAAAGAAACATTATCCCTTTCACTCCCTTCATTATTCTTGGCTTCGAGTATTGGGCTGATTTGGGTTTGATTACCTGATGATCTGAAGATTGGAGCATTATTAAAAATTTAGATGAGCAGTGATGCGTCTGGCTTCCCTCTCCTCTCTCAGCCGGAGCACGAGGGGCTCTGCTAATGATCACAAGGAAGTCGGGCAGACAGGGCAATTAGAGAATTACCTATAGTTTGAGGGAGCCTCGACCCCTTTGCCTTCAATGGAAATTAGCTGCTTGGCTTCCAGGGCACACAGGTTTAATCGATAAAATGCTCAAGAGGAAATTTCAGTCCTGGACCCAGTTTTAGGACTAACGAGCTGTATGTGTTCAGGTCCCCTCCCCTTTCTGTGCCCCAAACGTGCCCCCATCTGTAGAGCAAGGAGGTTGGATCAGGGCAGGTGCTTAAAACTCGTGCCTGTGGGCTGAAATCAGCTTCCAGAGGGACTCTGTCCTGCAAACTGTTTTGTTTATTTGATTAATGAACACTTTCCTAGACTTATGATCTTGGGTTCTACATGTTTCATGTGTATTAATGTGTCTAATTCTCCCATCCACTCCATGAGTTGATACTCTAATCACTCCCACTTTATAAACAGGGAAACTGTGACCAAGAGGAGTTAAATGACTTAGCCTGGGTCACCTACTCAGGACAAAGGTAGGATTTGAACCCAGGTGTTCTGGCTGTAGAGCTTAGCTCTAAACACTATACCTCTCTGCCAAACTGCTATTGTTATTATCATTTTTGGAAGCACAGTGTTAAAGTAATTTTCAGAATTTTAAAAGTGCATATTTTTATATAAAGTATAACTTATGTTTAAAATGATTGACTTCTCTTAATTCTCAGTCCATTTTTCCACTTTGCCGCAAGCAGCTGGTACCAACATCCCCTTAGGATGGAATATTCTACCTCAACCCCATCAATACCACAGTCTGCCCATCACTGTGGCTGAGTTTCACTTGTGTTAGATGATTGAATTTGCCCTTTTAGTGATGCTTGAACTGCTTCACTATTTGACTTGGTTGCCTGGTAATGGTAGGCATTTAGGTTTGTAACCTCTAGGCTAGGTGTTGTCTTAATCTTTGTCTGTTGCTGGAGTCCTGGAATTTTTGGTTTCATGAGAAACTAGAAACAAAAACAATTTACCATTTATCTACTTAAGAGGTATGGAACCCCAGCTTTCTAGGTATTTATATCTAGTTCAATAGGCAGGATTTCTATATTTAGATATGATGGAATAACTTGTATCCAACCCAAGGAACACCTGGCAGAGCTTAATAAGCTGAAATAAGGAAAGAAAGAAAGAGAAAGTAAGAGAAAGAAAGAAAGATGTTTGAAGACATCAGAAAGCAACCCAGGCTGCTAGGACTGGAGGATCTATTAATACAATTCAAGAGAGAAGTGAAATATACTGCAGTGAGCCCCCTGTTCTCTACTCCTTTTCCCCTTGAGCTAGTTGTAAATTTGTAAGTGGAGTGGGTCCAGAAATCAGAAAGTGGCATTTCAGAGCTCTATGCTAAGTTCACAGATCTGGAGAGACACAAGTTGACATTCAAGGCTACCAAAATAGCCAGCATTTGAAGACCCAAGACATCAGAGGAAATAGACCCCCGCCTCCCCCAGTAGTGAGTCTGACTTTCTGCAGCACTTTTCCTCTTAAGGTGTTTGCTGATTCCTAAGCTGCACAGAATGAGATGCCTAGAAGCCAAGCTGAAAATGGGCTGCAGAGAAGCTAAGGAACTAAGCAGAGTTTCCTCCAATATCACGTTGTCATAACAACAAATATTAGAGTTCAAGGCTCAAAAAATAGGGGTCCTGGAAAACGTGCAAGTCTTTCAACTGAGACTCTCAAAGGACTTTGGGAGTAAGTTCAAAGCAAAATAAACCAGGCCTTATAAAGACTGGAAATCAGCCTTAAATGATCTTAATCCCAGATATGATTAAGGAAATCTGCCCCTCCCACAGTGGCTATTGGAAGAATGTACTCTCTAGGGAAAGATAACATCATCATGAGACAGTAAATTTTTAAAATATCCAGCATTCATAAAAATTTGCCAGACATAACAGGAGAAGGAGCCAATGACCAAAAACCAAGTGGTGAAAAAACAGACAACAGGGAAAGATCTGCAGGTAACTAGGTGTTGAAATGATTAGAGACAAACATTTAAATAATTATTATGTTAATTAAAAAGATGTACAGCTGGCGTATTTTATCAGAGAAATGCAGTTTATAAGAAGTTTATAAGATGAATAGTCTCAAACTGAAAAATAAAATAAGTAAAATTAAAAACACAAGAGGTTGGTATATCAGCAATTTAAACCTATTTTCAAGAAGAAAATAGGTTTGTTGAAAATATTTATCCTGAAGCATGGTAAAAAACATTGAAAATAAGGGGAAAAAACATTAGAAAATATGGAATATTGTGAAAAGGTCTAAAATATGTGTAATTGAAGTTTTAAAAAGAGAGGAAAGGGAATATATTGCAGAATCACTATATGAAGAGATAGTGAGTTTTTTTTCCTCCAAAGCTGATGAAATATATCAAGTTGCAGATTCAAGAACTCCTGGCATAATGAACACAAGGAAATAATACATTTAATGACATTCTAGTGAAACTGCCCCCAGCTGAAAACAAAAGGGAAATCTTAAACACATTCAGAGGAAAACCATACATTTCCCTCAAAGGAGAAACAGTAAGTAAATAGCTAACTTTTCAATAAGAACCATGGAGTGGAAGATAGTGAAATAAAGAACTGAAAGAAATCAACTGCCAATTCACAATTTTATACCCATCAAAAATATATTTTGAAAGTGAAGTTGAAATAGAGGCATTTTCAGAGAAGCGAAAATTGAGAGAATTTCTTACCAGCAGATCTGCTCTAAAATAATCCCTGAAGGGAGTTATTTAGGTAGAAGGAAAATGATGCTAAATGAAAGTGCAGAAATGCATGAAAGAATAAAGAGCAGTAGAAAAGGTACTATGTGGGTAGATTTAATGAATATGCAAAGCAATAATAGTAACAATGTCTGCTGGGTTTATAATACATGCAGAATTAAATTACATGATAGTGATGACATGAATATCCAGAGGAATGTTAAGTGGAGTTACTGTGTTCTAAAGGTCTTCATTCTTTGCGAATTGTTAAGGTTCTAACATAGGACAGACTATCATGAGTGAAGGGTATATGTTCTATTCCCTATTACATGCACTAAAATAATAATGAAGGCATCAAAATGAACAATCTAATTGGAGTTTACTAAATGAATAATAAAAATACAAAATGAGGCAGGAGAGAAAAATGTGATACACATAGAAAACTGGTAGTAAGAATAGAGACTTAAATCATATGAATAATTACATTAAATGTAAACAGATTAAATTTCCAAAGAGAAGGACCAATCTTATTTTCATCCGCAGGGAAACACAGATCTGTTTCTCAACTATGAGAAGTTTTTCAGTTAGATGTGCTTGTGAATCACCTGAGGAACTCATGGAGATGTCTGATGCCCTGGGCCCGACTTTAATATTTAGGGGTGGGATTTGAGAAGCTGCATTTTTAATAAGCCCCAGACCTGTTTTTGAGGGACCATAGCCTATTGTGTGGAATGGGAGGGGGTAGGAATGAGGATAAATTGAAAGCACATAGTTTAGTTCTTGCAGAGCACACAGTAAATGCAATGAAGAATCTATATAATGATTGTCTCAGTGAGGACCTTTGCTCTCGTGCAAATGGGGAGTGAGAGGTCTTTCCCTATTTTAACTATTCTGATAGTGGCCACTCAGGACAGACCAGCTGCAGGTAACATCCAAAGCAAGCAGGGGTCCAAGTGTACTCAGATATTTATTTACTGGTGAGCTCAAGCAAAGGACGTTAACCCCGGGCTGGCTGTGTGAGGACAAGAGGCTGCATCTGGTCCAGGACTCTGGCTCTGCTGGGGCCATCTGTGCCCTGTGCCAAGGCCCTGCTGGACACAGGTCACAGATGAGGAGGCGCTGTGGTTTCAAGGCCAACAGCAGCTGGCCTGTCCTCTGGACCCTGGTCTCCCCGAGGGTTCCGGCCCTTGACATGAAAAAGTGAAATACGGATTTTATCCCGAGACAGGAGGGGTCTTGCCAGCCCTGTGGTGAGGGGGACTGTTTCTGGGACAGCTCCTGCAGTGCTGGCTGTGCCTAGGGAGTCATAAAGGGGGACCTGAAAGGGGTCACTGAGGCAGAAGCCACGCAGGGTGGGGAGCGCAGGCCTGTCCTGCCTCAGGCTGCCCGGGGCGCATGCCCACAGCTGTGAGGATCTCCTGGTGAGCCTGACGGGGCTGGAGGGGCAGCTCCGGAGTTTGGCCCCAGCACCATGGCCCAGCTCCCAGGTCTGACCCAGGGAGGAGGTGGTGGCAGTGAATCTGGCCATGCTAGCTTTGCTTATTCTACCAAAAAAAAAAAAAAGATAGGATATAGGTGAATTTCCCCCTTTATCTTTTTCCATTTTTACATTGATAGGCTTTATTCCTTTTTTTGAGCAGTTTTAGGTTTATAAAAAAAAAACTTGAGCAAAAGGTATGGAGAATTCCCAAATACCCCCTTCATCCCCTCCCTCCTTGACTTTTCCCTACTATTAATATCTGGCATTAGGGTGGAACATTTATTACAGTTGATGAGCCAATATTGATATGTTATTATTCACTAAAGTCCATAGTTTACATTAGGGTTCACTCTTTGTGTTGTATATTCTGTGGGTTTTGACAAACATAAAATGGCATGTATCCACCACTGCAGTTTCATACAGAATAGCTGCACTGCTCTAAAAATCCTCTGAGCTTTGCCTATTCATTCCTCCCTCCCCTGAACCCCTGGCAACAGCTGATCTTTGGATCTATGGTCTCCACAGTTTTTATCTTTTCCAGGATGTCATATAGTTGGGATCATACTGTATGTAGCCTTTTCAGTTTGGCTTCTTTCACTTAGCAATATGCTTTTAAGGTTCCCCAGGCCTTTTCATGGCTTGATAATATTCCATTGTTTGGCTGTACCACACTTTTTATTCATTCACCTATTGAAGGATATCTTCGGTTGCTTCCAAGGTTTGGCAATTATGAATAAGGCTGCTCTAAACATTCGTGTGCAGGATTTTGTATGCACTCAAGTTTTCAACTCTGGGGTAAATGAAAAGAGAACAACTGCCGGATCATATGTTAAGAGTATGTTTAGTTTTGTAAGAAACTACCCAACTGTCTTCCAAAGTCCCTTTTGCTTTGGCTTTTTCAGAATTTTGAATTGAATCTCTATTACACCTTCTAGGTCCCCATAGTGCTTAGGACAATTTAAAAAAAAAAGCACACACACAAAAAACCCAGCACTGGGAACGTCATTGTGAATTCACAAAAATCCAGGAGGAAGAGAAAACTCTAGAAGCCTCCAGAGAGAGGGAGTTGATCTCAAGTTCAGGACCGGGGACTCAGAGCACATCCCTGGGATGAAGCACGGCTTCAAACTTCTTGGGAAGTTTACTCTAGCATGGAGGGTGAACCAGAGCCAGTGTACAGATCAAGGGCAAGGACAGAATAAAGACACTTCAGACCCGCAAGATCATAGGCTCATCTTCTCTGTGACCTTTCTTGGGAAGCTATAGGCGGAGGATGTGCTCCACCAGCAAAGAGTCGGTTAAGAAAGTAGGTGCCGTAGGATCCCAGACAAGGACATGGGAGATCCTTCCCGAGGGAGAGGGACAGAGCCTCCAGGATGAATCCCGAGCACCAGGGAAATGTCAGGATCACAGCTCTGAAGCAGATCTTGAGGCCAGCCTTTCCCTGGAGGGGCGTGGCCAAGGAAACCATACACCCCCCCCCCCCATGTGGTGGTGTGATCATTTTGAGAGGTTGGTTATAGGCAGGGCAGAGAATTTAGGGATGGATTAATGATCGATACCTAGAAAACTAAGGAAGTGGGAGATCAAGGTAATTACTCATTTTAGAGGGGAAAAAAACCCTGAAAAATTGTAAGGCGAGGCGATTAAGTTTCACATCACACAGCTCATCTGTGGATGCGCCTTACCCCGTTTTGGTAGTGTGAACACTGCATGTTCCTTATGTACCATGAGGTCTTGATATGACTCTACCAGGGTGACGGGGGAGAGTGAAGGGGAGAGCAGTGTTGGTCTAAGAATGAAATCCTGATGATTTTGTGGCAACATAAACATAGTACTTAGAAATATAGAAGTAAATACTCATAGAAACACTAAGATTGCCGAAAATGGTTGTTTCTGGAGAGCAGAAATTGTGGGGGGGGGGCAGGGATCTGCAGTTTTTCTTGATCAGCCTTCTAACCCTCTACGACTTTGATAAAAATTATAATAAAGTAAAAAGAATAGGCGGCGTTTGCAGTAGATTTTACGTAAGTCACCAACCCAGGTTCGTTCTTCCTGGTGCACAGCAAGACAAAACGCTGAGATGCCGGGGTCTGCGGCAAACGAAGGGTTTATTCTCAAGGCAGCCAAAGGAGGAGATAGGAGAACCAGTCTCTGCCTCTCTGAAGGTGAGGGGCTGGGGTATTTATGGGATAACGAATAAAGCAGCAGGCTGGGGGCTTCCCTGGTGGCGCAGTGGTTGAGAGTCCGCCTGCTGATGCAGGGGACGCGGGTTCGTGCCCCGGCCCGGGAAGATCCCACATGCCGCGGAGCCTGCGCGTCCGGAGCCTGTGCTCCGCAACGGGAGAGGCCCACAAGAGTGAGAGGCTCGCATACCACACACACACACACACACACACACACACACACAAAGCAGCAGGCTGGTCTCAGTCTGGGGAGCATGGGGAAAGGTGATTGGAAAAAGTGCCGTCATCATTGTTCAGGGCAGGTGTAACTAAGCCAGAGGCCTCTGCACTTTCGAAAGGTCACCGAGCATGGACACATGGCACATGCTCAGTTGGAGGTTTAGTGGCCCCATCCAGTCTTAACCAGCTCAGCTTGAACTAGACACAGCTGACTCCAAGTTCCTGGAAAACACCTCAAGCAAACACCTTATGTAGGCTACATACAGCTTGGAGGACATGCAAGTTTTAAAATGACCTTGATTAGTGAAAGCAGATGAAACAGATTTAACCCCAAGTTTCACATGTAAATAAAAACATGATCTGCCATTTTCCTAATTTCTTTCTCATTCCATGATACATTTTTGAGATTCATGGTGAGACACTCAGTTTTGAACTTTTGTTCACTGTATAGTATTCCTTTGTAATGTCACTGCCACCTTGTTTGAATAATACGCATTTGGCTTGTCCTCAAGTTTTCCATCTTACAGACAAGCCTGCTAGGAGCATCTTCCTGTGTGTGTGTGTGTGTGTGTGTGTGTGTGTGTGTACATGTGTGTTTTCCCCAAGTTTGATTCCTAAGACTGTCTTTGCTGGGTCAGAGGGATTCACCGCTTAGTTCTAATGGATAATGCCAAGTCACTAAGCACGTGTCCGAAACAGCCATAATAATAACATGTTTAAAAAAATGTATCTGACTGAAGCTCAATTTTCTTTTCTTCTCTTCCTTATTTTTTATTTTAAACTAAGAACTTCATGGTTGGTTGCATCCACCATATATCTGCTTAACCTCTCTGTACCCTCTATTTTTTTTTTCTGGATTTTTTTTTTTAACACATGCTATTTTATTTTATTTTTTAAATTAGTGATCTGTTTTATACATATTAGTGTACATATGTCAATCCCAATCTCCCAGTTCATCCCACCACCACCATCCCTGTACCCTCTATTTATTTCTTTCACAAACACGGAGTGATTGCTCTATTTTCCAGGCCCTGGCTGTGACACCAGCCACCTGGTGACAGAGGGTACAGGCCCTGTCCTTGAGAACCCAAAGCTTGGAAAGAGACATGTGAAGAGATGCTGAAAATACAGGACAAAGAGGGTTATGGGGAAAGAAGGAACAGCTGTGGGATCACACGTCCCATGACCAGCTGGCCTCCTTCTCAGGACATCTTTATCTCAGAACTCCCTCCTTCCAGAGGCTCCATCCAGAAACCTCGGAGCCAGAGTCATCCCCTCATTCCTCTCTCTCTGTCCCTCCCCATCCCCAATCTGGCAACAAATCCTGCGGGCTCCGCCTTCAGAACAGATCCAGAAACCGTCTGCTTGTCGACATTTCCGCCTCCACCATAGCGGCCCTGACCATCACGGCCTCCCACTGTGTTCTTGCGGATGCTTCCTCTCCGTCACCTAGTTACTCCCTGGCTTCCTACAGACACTCCCCACGGGGCCCACGGCTGAGTCCTGTCCCCCCACTCCTCAGCTTAGAGCGACTAATGACTTTCCATCTCCTCCGAGCAAAAGCCTATGACATCACAAGCAGCTATGGACTGAATGCTGGTGTCCCCCCAAATCCATATGTTGAACCCCTACCCTCCAACAGAATGGTGTCTTTGGGAAACGATTAGGTTTAGGTGAGGTTGTGAGAGCGGGGCCCTCACGAATGGGATCAGTGCCCTCCTAAGAGTCCCGAGCTAGCTTGCTTCCCCTCTGCTCTCCACCAGGTGAGGATACAGGGAGAAGTCGGCAGTCTGACACCTGGAAGAGGGCTTGCACCAGAACTCGACCAAGCTGGGACCCTGATTTTGGACTTCCAGCCTCCAGCACTGTGAGAAAGAAATGCCTGTTGTTTATAAGCCACCAGCCTATGGTGCTTTGTTACAGCAGCCCGAACTGACCAAGACGCAAGGGTCTGCAAAGCCCCGCAGAAACTTCTTCCCATCACATTTTCTACCTGTCCTTGAGTCTGATGCCAGGTCAGTGCCAGAGTGCTGGAGAGATGAAGAGAGACACTGTTGACTGGAACATGAGAGGAGCTTGCCCCTCAGACACCAGACAGCCGAGGCTCAGGGCAGAACTTTCTTCTCCTCGGTGACCAGGTATATGAGGTCCCTGCTATTGTAGCCACTGAAAACACCACTATTCTCCAACAGCGAGCACGTGGGACATTGCTGGCTTGTTTGGAGTTTGGTACTGAATTTTCATACTATTTTGAGTGGCAGCTTTATACACAGGAAGCAGGTTACAACAATTTCTTGCCTTCTAAGGGGGAGCGAAACACAAAATGATGGAGGCTCACTCCCCTTGATCGCTTGACAGGCAAAATGAGGGTGGACCTGAGTCCTTCAAAGACAGCCTTGGAGGAGTCAGTCCGGGCTGGCTGGAGCTGACGTGAGGCTGGGAGGGTCTCAACAGCAATGCTTACTGACAGCCAAGTCCAGCTTGGGGCCTGAGACACCTGCTCTCAGATGCTGGGACTTAGCTGGCAGGGAGCGGACACAGGGTCCAAGCTGGGCAGGACCAGGCAGGACTGATGACCAGGGGGCCTCCCGACAAGCTGTCTGGAGTGGTATTCTTAGCGGGTTCCAGGCTCCAGCCATGGAGACTGCAGACAGAAGATGGAAAGCCAAGCAGAAATTTTCAGCTTCCGTGCTGCATGTCCAAGGGCCCAACCTGCTTCCTGCCTTTCAGTTTTCTTTCTTCGTTAGGGACTGTTTTGTGTTAAGTAGAGCCCAGTTCAAGCAATGTGGATATGTTAGATTTTTTTTTTCGGGTTTTAATTTTACAAGTAATAGAAAAACATATTCTTATTGAAATTGAAACAGTTTGGAAGTGTACAGGGTATAAATACCCTCTTTTCCCACTGTTCAACTCCCCTTCCCATACGAAACACTATTATTATTTCCATATGAATTCTTCTAGACTATTTCCTATGCATGTACCTCTATAAATATGTGCAAATATATGTGTGTGTGTAAGACATGCATGTGTATAAATATTACTCTTTACTTACTGTTCACAAAACAGATGTCTTGGATATAATTCTCTGTAAGTACATATTGGTCTACCTTATTCCTTTAAATGATGCCATCGTAGTATATAGAATGGATGGGCCACATTTGACTTAACCATTGTGTTGCAGTTATGTGGATTTTTTCCATTTCTTTGTGTATTGATTCATTCCTTTACTTTTGCTGTAGAGAATATATATCTTCACATTTTTAATGGCATCCTTTGTTATGCAGAAGTTTTAAAGTAATGTAGTAAATGGCAAGAGAAACTTAACTAATGGATTTAAGCAAAAGTAAAATTATTTTGATTCATGTAATTGAAAAACTCAGGTAAGGCTCGAGGTCCCAATGGATTCAGGGGCTTAAAGAATGTTATCAAGATTTCTTTTATTTCAGCTCTGTTTGTGAGAGCGTCATTCTTGGGCTCTCTGGGGTGGTAGCTCTGGAACCAACCATATTTTTAGTCCACTTAAAATAATTTGACTATACTAATAAAACCTCAGTCTAGAAAGTGGCTGAAATACTAGTTCCCTCCCCCCACCCCACTCCTCCGACACACTTAACAAGAAGACTAAAGGTAGTTAGTCCTGAGAGTGATTCAGTAACTCAGAATGAAAGGTTCTGGGCGGATTTCTTTGTGATTCTCTTAGTCTTTCTGGTAGAGTCTCCACAAAGCTGCTGTGTCTCTAAGCATGTTTATATTTTCTTTTTTTTTTTCTTTTTTGCGGTACGCGGGCCTCTCACTGTTGTGGCCTCTCCCGTTGCGGAGCACAGGCTCCGGACGCGCAGGCTCAGCGGCCATGGCTCACGGGCCCAGCCGCTCCGCGGCATGTGGGAATCTGCCCGGACCGGGGCACGAACCCATGTCCCCTGCATCGGCAGGCGGACTCTCAACCACTTGCGCCACCAGGGAAGCCCAGCATGTTTGTATTTTCGAGGAGCATCCAATGAAAGCAGGTAAGGGAACCTCCTGTCAAGGACATCTCTGTTTCTCCAGAAGGGTCAAATCTTTCCCAGGACCCTCCCCACCCCCCAGCAATAGATGCTCCCTGGGATCACAGGCTAGGACTGGGTCATGTGCCCACAACTTGCCGCAAAGGAGAATGGGAGAGCAAGTAATGCATTCTCTGCTTCTAGACTAGGGGCTGGGCTCTGCTGCCAGGAATAAGGGTTGGGGGAGCTCTTGGGTGGACTTCCAGCAGTGCCTGCCCCAGAGAGCATCTCTCCCAGTCACACCCCTTCCAGGGACAGGATTCACTCTGCTTAGACCAATTCTTGCCATGCGGTCATCCTGAACCACTTCCGGGTGTAGGGTATCTGCCAGCTCATTGGCTAGGCCAGGTCACATGCTCCATCCTCAGACAGGGTGCTCATCCTGGACCCCACGGATGGAGATTGATTGTCTATATATCAGGGTATGGTTACTAGAAGATGGAGGGAATGTGTGCTGGAAACACAAAATAGGACATTTACACTGAGAAGCCACATGAACATATAATAATCATTGCTCAGAATAATGTCAATTCTGAGAGTGAATTTCTGGTGAATGCTGGACTTTTGCTAACTTTCATTCTCTCATCTTCTCGAAGTGAATGGTGAAAAGGACTTGCTGATAAGCTCTTTTCCTTTCCCTCTGAGTTTCCCTTGTTCTCAGTCTTCCCACCTGTGCCACTTGCACCTTTGGAAATGCTTGTCTTTTAGGTAAGAATTCAGGGAGCCCTGACCTAGACCAGTGTCACTGCTGGCTAAGTTGAATGACCATTAAAGCCATAGATGTCTTTAAAGATCTCACTTCCAGCCCATGTCCCCATAGAGCCTCAACAGAGGTAGGTGTCCCTGTGAAGTTGAATGGTATCTCCCCATCTTCTATCGGACGCTCCATTTCTGCCTTCCTAGATGGAAGACATCCAATCTCGCCTTTCCAGCTTATGAAGAGTCAGAGGGGCACAAAGGCTTGAAATTAGTACGTTCCAGCATGGGTTCAGCTATAAAAGCCATTTGAATGTTCACGGCTTTAAAAAGACTTGGCAGTCTGTCTATAACACGTCCTGTGTTATGAAAGGGAGAGACACGTGGACTAATGCCTGCATATGTTAGTGATCCATTGATTGTTTCTGAAGGTAGGTAACCTTTGTGACCAAAATGAGAGACCAGCTCAGATACGAGCAATCAAACCAGCCATTCAGAATCCCACCGAGTCCACGGGCCTGCTTCATCTTGGGTTCCTGGGGAGAAAAATGAAAAGGAAAGGGGTTTAGCCAGAAACACAGGGAACATGCAGACAGACTGGACAAAGGTTGGCGAGGTTGGGGACTGTTCATTGCGCTGGTGGTTTGTGACTTTCCCTAACCCCCTCCTGGGTTAAATGCAGGGGAGCAAAATGCAAAGTGACACTGGGGCTCTGACACCCTGCAAGGTGATTGTCCTGCCATTTCCTGCAGCTGTGGATCTAAATGCAATGGAGGGAAGCATGTTTGCTGTTAGGGCAAGTACAGGGTGGGGATGGGGACACTCGGGTTCTTCTCTCCTCAGTAAGGGGGTCTCGTCTCTGTGAGCTCCTTCAGGCCTGGTCTGAGGATTCTCCATCCCAGGCCAACAATTGTGCCGGATTCAACAAAAATGTCATGGGGAGAGTGGATGGCAGTTACCTGGAGCTTGTGTATTAAACTGAGAGGGATGGATTAGTAAGTGGTATTGTGTATTTAACCTCAGACATTTCGGAACTTTTCAATGACATTTTCTTTAGCAGTTCATTTTCACTACTTAAAAAAAAATGATTTTGGGGGAGGCATCCTTTGTTCAAAAATCTAAATTTGAGGAACACCGACATCAAAGAGATGCTTACAAAAAGCATAGGGAGACGTATCAGTTTCCTATTACTGCTGTAACAAATTACCCCAAACTTAGTGTCTTAAAATACAAATTGATTCAGTTACAGTTGTGGAGGTCCGAAGTCTAAAATGGGTTGGATTGATGGGAGAATCTATTTTCTTGCCTTTTCTGGCTTCCAGAAGCCACCTGCCTTCCTTGGCTCATGGCCAATCTCCCATCTTCACACCCAGTAGCAGCATAGCAACTTCCAATCTCTCCACCTCTGTGGTCACATTACCTTTTTTTCTTATTCGGATTCTCCTTCCTCCCATTTACAAGGACCCTTGAGATTACACTGGGCCCATCTGAATAATCCAGGTTAATCTTCCTGTCTCAAGACCCTTGACATAGTCACATCTGCAAAGACCCTTTTCTCGCGTAAGGCAGCACATTCATAGGTCCCGGGGATTGGGAAGTGAAGAGCTTTGGGGTCCTTATTCAGTTGACCACAGAGGAATTTGTGTCTGTCAGGACAGAGAAGATGCTGTTGCAGTAACGGACAAATCTGCTTGTCACCAGAGCACAAGAAGGAGCCAGCCACCCTCACTTGGGTCCCTGAGTGGGGATGATGTAGAGCAGAGCCCTCCTGCTACCTGTGATGGATGTGCAGTATGAGGGAGAGTCAACCTTCACCACTTAAGCCCCTGGGATTTAGATGGACTTGGAGGATATTATGCTAAATGAAATAAGTCAGACAGAGAAAGACAAATGTTGTATGATATCAGTTATATGTGGAATCTAAAAAATTAAACAAGTTAGTGATTATAACAAAAAAGAAACAGACCCACAGATATAGAGAACAAACTAGTGGTTTGTTTGTGGGTGAGGGAAGGGGGAGGGACAAGATAGGGGTAGGTGCAAATTACTATGTATAAAATAAATAAGTTACAAGGATATATTGTACAACACAGAGAATGCAGCCAATATTTTATAATAACTATAGATGGGATATAACCTTTAAAAATTGTGAATCACTATGTTGTATGCCTGAAACTTATATAATATTTTGCATCAACTATACCTCAATTAAAAAAACCCCACAGCATAACAGCAGACAATATTCAGGGGAATAATGCCTAAGCCATAATCCTTTAAAATCTGTTTTAATTTTGCAATATTTTGAACAGATAAAAAGAAACTCAGCAATGTGTTACAGCATTAAACAAACAAAAAGAGGCTGATGTAGAAATGCTGAAAGATTCAAACTCTTGACACTTCTTTTAAGCTCTGGGATCCTTTTAAGAAAAGCTTACTGGAAAGAGTTTCTATAATTTCATGAACTTTGGCAAGACAACTAATATAAATGGTGTCTGCCTCTTTTAAAAGAAATAAGTGCTTTGTCCCCTGGTCCCACTCCCTTTCTCGTTAGCATTTGGGTTCTTGGAAAAAGCCCACATCTCAGGACCTGCAGAGAATTCCTTTTCCACCATGACACATGATCTGTGTCATGTGACATGGTCCCTGACTCAGGCTGGGACAATAAACCCTTGCTGTGGCCACCCTTCAGCGATGGAGGCTGTGCTTTGGTTGAGCTGGGTCCTTAGTAGGTGTTTCCATCCCACCTGGTTCTGGGTGGGCCTCTCAGGGGAACCAGGTCTTCGCAGCCCTGCCAAGCTGCTGTGGCATCAACCTTTCGGACCCCCAGATTCAGGGCTCAGGGAACGGCTGCTGTTCACATCCCAGACCTCAGCCACAAATGATACAATAAGAGAGAAAAGAGTAATTTTGCCTAGAAGCAATCAGGCCGATGGGACATGGCTTGTGGTGGGGCTCACAGCTCTCGTCAGTGCTGTTCTGCTTTTACAACATGGGGAGAGGTCAGAGGCCACGCAGCTGGAGAGTGGGCAGCTGGACTTCAACTGAGTCCTCGACTGACTCCACAGCTGTTACTTTTCCCAAACCCACGTCGTTCCCACTCCCTTCCATGCTGTTCCTTCGCTCTGAAATTAATAAGTAAATAACAGAGTCAGGCTGAGCTGGTTGGACGCCCTCTGCTCTATTTGCCAGCATTTGCTTCATAAACCGCTGGAGGTCCACGTTAGTTTTCCTTCACCTTCCAATTATGCAAAATGTTCCAGCAGAGCAGCCTTTATTACAGAGCCCGTCTTTGGCTGACATTTGGTGCTGTGGGTCTTGGCCTTGACTGACAAAGGCAGTGACTTCTCACGTTGGCCTCGTTTTCTCCAAGGTGCAAATGACCCCACAACCAGACGGGCATCTGGGGGACCCAGGAGCTCCAGTGGCTGCTGGGGAGGCAAAAAAACATCTATTAAAAAAAAACCCAGGGCTTCCCTGGTGGCGCAGTGGTTGAGAGTCCGCCTGCCGATGCAGGGGACACGGGCTCGTGCCCCGGTCCGGGAAGATCCCACATGCCGCGGAGCGGCTGGGCCCGTGAGCCATGGCCGCTGAGCCTGTGCGTCCGGAGCCTGTGCTCCGCGGCGGGAGAGGCCACAACAGTGAGAGGCCCGCGTACCGCAAAAAACAAAAAACAAAACAAAACAAAACCCCAAACAAACAGTCAAGGCTGTTGAAAGTGTACTTGGTTTCTTCCAAAAAACATAAAGATTGGGAGGTACTTAAAAAGAAAAAAAGGTTTCATAGAACCCTGTGGTTTTGGTTTTTCTTTTTATGGACACTTTACAGTTCGTGTGGCTCATTTCACTTGGCATTTGGGGCTCCCATGACTGCTCTGTTTTGCCTGGTTTCCCAACAAAACCCTGGATCCCTCATTTATTCATTCAAGAAGTTACTGAGTGTCAGTTATGTGTCAGGCACTGTCCTGGGCTCCAGGTGTAAAGCAGGGAATCAGTGAAGCTCCTGACACTATGGGGCTCACCTCCGGTCAGGGACAATCAATAACAAGATAAAATGTATCTGGAGTGAACCAGGAGGTGGCAGGTGCTAAGAAGGAAAGTGAGGCGGGGGATGGTGAGGTTGGGATGCAAGTGGGCTCCTCAGAGGACGTTGACATGGAGCAGAGACCTGAAAGCAGTGATGGAGGGACACAGGCTAATATGTGGGGAGAGAGTGTATTCTAGGCAGAGGGAACAGCAGTGCAAAGGTCCTGAGGCAGGAGCACGCCTGGCATGTTTGAGTAGCAAAGCGTGAACAGTGTGGCCACAGCAGAGTGAAGGAAGGAGACAGGTGGACAGAAAAGGCCAGAGAGGTGGGGAGACCAGACCACATGGGACCCTGTAGGCCATTGGGAAGATCTAGGTTATATCTGAGTGAGTTGGGAGTATTTTGGAGGCTTTTGAGGAGAGGGTTTTCATTTTCTATGACTCTGTAACAAATGACCACAAACTTACTGGCTTAAACCAGCACAAATCCATTATCTCATAGTTTCTGGGGGCCAGGAGTCATGTATGTTTTAGCTGGGCCCTCTGCTCAAGGACTCACAGGCTGAAATCATGATATTAGCTGGCTGAGTTCCCATCCAGAGGCTGCATTAGGAAAAGATCCACTTCCAAACCTCCTCAGATTGTTGACAGAATTAATTTCCTTGTGGCTGAAGGACTGAGGTCCCTGTTGTCTTGTGAGCTGCCAGCTAGACACTATGCTCAGCTCCTAGAGGTCCCTCTCAGGTCTGTGCCATGTGGCTGCCTCCATGGCTCCTTCAGGAAGATCTAGTTCCCTTCAAGGACTCACCTGATTAGGTCAGGCCCACCCATATACCCTGCATTCTGATTCGCTTAAAGTTAGTCACCTAATCAAGGGGGGGAGGTGGTGAAATTCCAGTTTCTGCCCATGCTCTAGGGGAAGGGATTATATACCAGGGAGCAGGAATCTTGGGGCCATCCTAGAAGCCTGCCTGTGACAGAGTGAGTGATTTGACTTATAGTTAAAGGATCACTCTGCTCATTGTGTTAAGAGTAGCCTGGGGGAAGGGATGGGGCAGGGGGCAAGGACAGACCCTGGGAGATTCGGGAGGAGACAGTTTTTAGTAGTGGCTTTGACCAAGGTAGGAGCAGGAGGGTGGGGTGGGAGGTGACAGAAGTGGTTGCAGTATGGTTAAAGTGGTTGTAAAACAGAAATGTTTTTGTAAAATGGATTGAATGAGAAAAATAAAACCCTGACACAGGTCTCCAGGATGGCTATGAGCGTGCTGGTCTGAGCAACTTGAATTTTGAGCTGGGACAGCTTATCAAGTTTATCAAGAAGTATACAGATTTCCAAAGAAGTAATTTTGTGTTTGTGGACTTAAAAGTAGACATATCGTCCTGCTTCGTGGTTTCTTTATAGAAATAACAATTATCTATGTAGATGAAACTTGTCTCATCACGGGTCTCATGTTGCCATTTTCATATTTTGTGTTTTATCTTTATTTTTTTAATTGAAGTATAGTTGATTTACAATGTTGTGTTAGTTCCTGGTGTACAGCAAAGCGATTCACTTGTATATTCTTTTTCAGATTCCTTTCCATTGTAATTTATTACATGATATTGAATATAGTTCCCTGCGCTATACAGTAGGTCCTTGTTGTTTATCTATTTTGTATATAGTAGTGTGTATCTGCTAATCCCAAACCCCTAATTTATCCCTCCCCCACCTCCTTTCCCATTTGGTAACCATAAGTTTGTTTTCTATGTCTGTGAATCTGTTTCTGTTTTGTAAATAAGCTCATTTGTATCATTTTGTTAGATTCCACGTTTTCATTTTTTAATAAAACAATATAGAAAAGAAAATGAGATCTCCTTCAACTTTATCAGTATTTTTTTTCAGCTATTGGTTCCTGAAAAACATTGTAGCACAGGGGAATCAGCGACAATAATTTGTGGAAGAGTTACAAATAGGCCAGGAATTGGCTTGCTTTCCTGGTTTTGACTTGAATTAGATGGAAGACAGATGAGGGGAATCAGGCTGTTATGTAGCAGAAAGTATTACAGTGTCACATGGAGCAATAAAGGTGCAAAAATTGAGCAGAAACATATGTTCTTCAGAAATTAGCTGTTAGCTATGTGCCTTTCTCTTGTTGATGTTATCAGTTTGAAATCCAATATTATCCCAGGGAAAGGAAACAAGGCCACTTAACTGTTGGCTGACAAGCTGTCTTACACTTCATCAGATCCACTCATTAACTTGACACATGGCTTGTACGGCTCAGGAAGACGAGAAATCATATCTCTGCTTTCCCTCATGGCGTGTTACCGAAGAGATGCCAGTTTGGTGTGCTGACCACAGCACGTGTGGCCATTCAATGCAATGGTCTGTATTCTTCCAAATACAGAAGGAATATTGCCAACACCACCCCCCTGGACTCCAGTGCCCAGGGCCCTCCTCCTCCCAAGACTGGCAGATGTTCCCGGGCAGAGAAATGGTGTTTTTCTCCTTTTTGCCAAACGATGCTTATGTTTTAATTTTGAAATGCAAATGGTTGAGAATGCACCCTGGTGATACACTGCACATCAAGAACAGGTCTTATCAAGAGTGGGTATTGCCCGAACCCCC
This sequence comes from Monodon monoceros, assembly GCF_005190385.1. Classification (NCBI taxonomy): domain Eukaryota; kingdom Metazoa; phylum Chordata; class Mammalia; order Artiodactyla; family Monodontidae; genus Monodon; species Monodon monoceros. Next base: position 12,926,724 of record NW_021703769.1, on the reverse strand, counting down.
TCCCCCTGACCTCTGCCCCATCCCCTCGACCCCCCCCACCTCCCCCACCCCCCGGAGCCTTCAGTGGAAGGGGTGGAGAGGGAGGCTGAGCCTTCTCTTGATTCCATCCCCGACGTCTTCTTGACGCTAAGATGAGGGTTTCCATCTCTAAGCCTTCTGGGCTGAAATTCTCATCGTAGAGGGACAGAAAGGAGCTCAGATATTAAACCACAGATGGCCCGCCATTTTTACTTGAAGTGCTGGAATTTTTCAGGAAATGCCAGAGGAAGGGAGGAGGTCCAGTCAGCTGTGCTCAGCAATCCGTCATCGCCAGGTTTTACTGAACAAAAGCAAACACGGCAAACGTGATCACAATTCAAAGGGGCAGCTGAGCAGGTAGCTTTCACCTGTGGTCCCTCCTGCAGCACCTGCTGGTGCCATCGTGGTTTTAGGTGTTAATGTCTCTTACTAACTAACACAGTGAGCGCCTCTAGGAAGGCACCTGTGCCTTCCTGTCTTTTTCATCCTGGAATCCGCTGTGCCCAGCTCGGGGCCCGGCACTCAGGATGCTCGGTACTGAGGGTGAGCATATGTCCTGGTCTGAGTGGGGAAGTCCCCGTGCGGGCCTGTTTGCCTCCTTAGTAATTAATAGCAGCCTCTTCCAATCTTACCTTTCACTAAGCCTCAGAACTGCCCTCTAGCTAACTTAAGCCGAGGAAATTCATTGCAAGAGATGGAGTGCCTTTATGAAGAGGTAACTTCTTGCCTCGTGTGACGAAAGAATATCAGTCATGAGTAGGGGGTGGTGGCGTCTAAGCCCAGTTTGTTCAGTTGGTCCTCGTTTATGCCTGTTGTTCCGGCATAATAGTGAAGAGGGCTTTCACTCTCACACGAGTCCTAGGTTGGACAGTAAATTGCGTGGTCAGCTTAGGTCCAAATCAGGCCCAGCAAAATTCAGGCATCAAATGCAGTGGTCATCAGGACGCATAGGTGCTGGCTTAACTCTTGGGGACCAGATGGGTGTAGAATGGCCCCATTTTACTGAGGTTTTCAAACAATGGGCTAAGGTCACCGGTCTTCCTGTGGCTTTCACAGAAGCCCCGAGATGGGCTCTGATTGGATCAGCTTAGGTCACGTGTCCACTGGTAATGAATTCCTGTTGCCAGGGCAACGTGGCTGTTAGGTATAGCCTGGATTGTAGGTATCACCTCCTGAGACTGCGGTGCCTTTCCCTGTGTAACCAAGCAGGACGCTATGAAGGCTTCCCGGGACAGACCCCTCCCCCATATCTTCTGTTTTAGCTCCTCTATGAAGCACGGAGATAATAGTATCTGGTGCACATCTCCTGAGTTGTTTTACAGATGCTAAAACCCCCACCAAAATGGAATTAGCTACTTAAAGACCGGGAGCACGTAGCCCCCAGACCTACTGGTGCCTAAGGTTAACCCCTGTGACACCGCCCTGTTACCTCACCATCAATCAATCAGAGAATCGTGCACGAGCTGATCGCCTACCCTGGGACTCCCCTCCCTCACCTTGTCTTTAAAAATGCTTTTTGGGAGTTTGGGTGTCTTGAGCACTAGCTGTCCCCAGACTCCTTGCTGGGTGCCCTGCAATAAACACTGCACTTTCCTTCACCACAGCCTGGTGTCAGTAGATTGGCTTTACTGCGCACGGGCGAGCAGACCCAAGTTTGGTTTGGTAACACCTTCACATCATATCAATTGTGTCCGAGAAGGTAGGGTCTTCTAAATGAAAGTCAAACTGTTGCCATAAACTCCGCCCCCTCCACAAGCATTCTCCAGGCCTTCTGAGATGGAGATTTTTGTGCATTTTATCCAATGCTGTATTTTGAGCATCGTGAACAATACCTGCTCATGACAGAAGCTCCTTAAATATCTGTTGAATGAAAAAATACTGAGAAGACAAATAGCAATTTTTCTTGACACAGTCTCTTGTGTGAAATATGGTACACTTCATTACTGCAAATGCTTCATGAAGCAGCCTCAAAATAAAGGTAAGCACAGTGACCTCCCCCAAGATAATCATCCTTTGGTGTTGGAAAAACACATTTGAAGCCACTGACCCGTGGCCTATGTCTTTCCTACACTGATGACACTAACCCTTCCGATACCTCAAATGCTGGACTCAGTCAAGCCATGTTTATAGGAATTCTGATGCCTGCCTTACAAGAAGGGACGCTCCTTTTCCCAGTGAAGTAAGGGTCCTGGGCATGAGAAAACCTAGAGGAAGCCGGGTCTCCCACAAACCTCCACAGGATAGAGTTACTTTCCAAATGGATCCTCCCTTCCTGTGAGAAATGCACACGATTGGAGGATTTTCTCATTTGAGCTAATGTTGATGGACTCTGGTCCCCCCTGGGAGTTTAGCTGAATCATTTACTAGAAGCTCTTCTGGGGCGGGGATTACATCATTCTCTTCCTAGCATAGTTCCTGGTCGCCAGAAGGGGCTGAAAAATGTGGCTTTGTGTCTGAGAAGGTGAATTCTCCTGGCTGGGATTTGTCCATCTCTCGGAAGAGCCATGCCATGGTTCCATCTCCAGGGTAAGGACTGTGAACACACTGGAAAGGAGAGTGCTGAGGGGGCTGCCAGGCTTGTATCTGCTGCAAACCCACCTACATGTCATCCTGGCACATTCCATGGGTGGCACATTCCATGGGTGGCAATAACCATCAGCCAGGATCCTTTGGTTGCAAGCAACAGAAACTGGCTTTGGAACAGGAATCTATGGGAAGGTGTAGTGTGACTTTGAGAATAAAAGGAAAGGCTGGGGGACTAGGCTCTGGAAGGGTAGGACTAGTGTCAGCTATGAGGTCCAGGGACCAGGAACTCCGGGGAAATCTCTTTAGGGCTTATGTTTTGGGGTGATAAGCCATCATTCTTGTTTCTTGTGTTACTCATCTCAAGATAAAATTTCCCAGAAGTCTGAGCTTGAGCCTCATGTCTACCCTCTGGCCAGAGCACCTTGATCGTTTGTTCCATCAAGATGGTACCAAAGTGGGCATGGAATCCTCAAGGGAAAACTGAGGTTCCAGGGGCAGAAGAGTAGGAAAAAGGGGTGCTGGCCAGCCTGTAGCACCAGAAACCCATGCCAGCCAATTTCCACTTGACCCATCTTGGGATTTTTGCAGCCTGGGATGTGCCTGGCACTTAGTAGGTCTTCAAGAAATGTTGAACTCGCCCAACTTACCTCTGCCCCCCAAACCTGAGACAGAATTGCTCCCTCCCCGTCCACCCCACAGCACTTGTTGTTACTTCTAGCAACCCAATTAACATACTTTATTAGAGTTGATTTCATGTTCTTGCTTCTTTTAGTTCAATTTGTGTCTAATTTGTTTCCTCAATGGCCAACTGAGTTCTTGACACAGAATGGAAGCCCAGTACATGTTCGTGGAATAGATCAATGGTTGGATCCATGTGTTCAAAGGGAGAAACCCCAGTCAAACCAATATCTTTGAGATATAGGAGAAAACTTCATAAGCGCTAAGAAAAAATATCCAAAACTTGGAAGTAAATTATAAAGATGACTGTGAGACCTTTCAGTGTCAGGGTAGACGACAGTGTATCAAGGCCACGGAAGGGACGTCTGACTCTTTAAGGAAATGAGAGTCTGACTTCCTATTAATATCGGTTGGGGCCCAGACAGCCCTGGAAAGTTAGAGGTTAACCCATAGAAAAATTGTAAAGTAAAATCGTTTTCTTCTCTGATAGTACTAAAGATAACCCCAAAGTTATACGTTTATTGTTAGTGAAACAGTGACGTAGTCATCTCTGACTTAGCAAATGTACTGCGGCATTCCTGCTTTTCCCTTGGCTATGTAGGATCCTGTGCTCATATCCTATTTTGAATCAGCTTGGCCGTCCTATTATTTCCATCATTAATTAGTTAAATAGATTTGACCAATGCTCATCATCTAGTTCCTGAGAATTATGTTTTTATCGTCTTGAGAATTATGTTTTGATACACATAGACACACACACACACACACACACACCCGCCCCTGGGAAACTAGAATCTTTCTCTTCTAAAATGGAATGGTTTTCATTACATTAAAATAGCAAGTCCATGCCAAAAACACCTTTTCCTGGAAAAACATCTGGAATTTATATTGTGACTTTTCTCAAGTGTTGGCTTCCCCCTCTCAATTTCTGCATCAGGGAGTTGGGAATTTAACACCGCATTTTTCGTCCCTCCTTTGCCGGTCTTTAAAAGTGATGTAACTGTGGTCAAGAGGAAGGATAGGATACCTAGGCTGAGATAATAACTGGGGAGTGGAGATTTGTCATAATTTGTGGTCTTCCAGAACCTTCTGAAAACTCTGTATGTTCAGGGGCATGTCTCCACTTATGTGTCTGCCCATCTTCAAAGGAGAAGCCAGAAACCCACCTTCCCAGTCTCCCGGGAAGAGAGCAGACACTTGGCGTGGATTCCACTGACCAGATGGAGACAAAGAAGATTCAATGCAGAAGAGAGAGATGCATGAATCTGGCAGCCTGTGGTTCATTCTGAGCAGGGGACTGGAGATCCGTGGGGCTTTCAGAAGCTGCCGGGGAGGCAGAGGGCTGTCCCCTTGTGCCCTGCGCTCAGTGTCAGCAGTGGGAGTCGCAGGGTCTGTGTCCAGGACCAGTGATGAGGCTGCCTTGTTCCTGGTTATAACCTCCAAGTCTGATCCTCTGGCCTACTGGTTCTGGGAGCCACTAAATAAATCCCTATTTGGCCTAAACAAGTAAAGGGGGTTCAGAACATGCCACCCTCAAAATATGCCGCTTTGGCTTTTGATTCTTTTGAGATGAAGACACGTAAGAAACTGCAGATGCAGGAAAGGCTGTCTGATGTCCCATTTCTACCTAAAAAGGGGTCATAAAATTTCTCATGAGAAAGGTGCCCTCCCTGTACCAGGAAGGGAAGAGCAATCTTATCACCAGAGACTGGGAGTTGAGACCAAAATGGATCTGTACAAACAAACCTACTAAAATAACCAGTATCCTCCACTACTTTCTTCCATATATTTTCTTTCTTTCTTTCTTGATTTACAATGTTGTGTTAGTTTCTGGTGTACAGCAAAGTGATTCAGTTTTATATATTTCTGTTTCATATTCTTCTTTTCCATTATGGTTTATTACAGTATATTGAGTAGAGTTTGCCGTGCTATACAACAGGACCTTGTTGTTTATCCATTCTCTGTATAATAGTTTGCATCTGCTAATCCCAAACTCCCAGTCCATCCCACCCACACTCCCCTCCCTCTTGGCAACCACAAGTCTGTTCTCTGTGTCTGTGAGTCTGTTTCTGTTTTGCAGATAAGTTCATTTGTGTCATATTGTAGATTCCACATGTAAGTGATATCATATGGTATTTATTTTTTTCTGTCTGACTCAGTATGATAATCTCTATGTCCATCCATGTAGCTGCAAATGGCATTATTTCATTCTTTTTTATGGCTGAGTAATATTCCGTTGTATATATGTGCCACATCTTCTTTATCCATTCATCTCTCAATGGACATTTAGGTTGCTTCCATGTCTTGGCTATCGTAAACAGTGCTGCTATGAACATTGGGGTGCATGTATCTTTTTGCATTCTAGTTTTGTCTGGATATATGTCCAGGAATGGGATTGCAGGAACATCCCATATATTTTCTAGTCACTGTCCCACAACATATTGCCCCAGCCCAAGCCACTTTGTCTTCTCACATCCCCACAATATATCATTCTTTGTTTAAAAAGGTCTATGAGCTATTTGGCCTAACAGCTTCTTCAGGTCTTTATTTTCCTTTTGAAGACTCCCATGTGCACATAAAAATATTAAATAAAATTTGTATGCTTTTCTCTTGTTAATCTGTCTTATGTCAGTTTAATTCTCAGGCTCAGCCATAGGATGTAAGAGGGTAGAAGGAAGTTTGGCCTCCCCTACACTAGATAGAGTAGATTCTGTTGTTTGCAATTCAGACCCATGCCTGACCCAAACTGTGAATAATTGGGATATGGGGACCTCAGAGATGTTTGGATCAGAGACAGACGTGTAGAGGGACAGGAAACTCACTCTTCTGGATGTGTTCTAGAATACCTGTCATTTTTCACAGGACTGAGCAAAGCTTTGCAGTGCCCACAGATTCCTTTGCTGACAACGTCTGTTTTGTCCTATTACATAAGCAGTATCTCAACTCTAATTATTCTTGAACTTCCATCCAGCTCTTTGATTTCCTGATTCTGTGATGCTTCTTAACAAAGGCATACCACTGAAGGTTATCTGACTTGTATCCATCTTAGAAAAATGACAGCAAAATCTCCAAGGATTAGCATGCTTACCAACTGGCATGCCAGCAGGGGTAGCAAATTAAAAATACATATATTCAAAATTTTGATGATCAGGAAATTACTCCTGAGATGAGCTTTCTTGTTATTGACTTCAAAGGAGGTTTTGTTAGGATGGGGAAATGAAAATGATACATTATAATTTGACATTTTCTATGCAAATGGAAAAGTAGCAGAAATATCTGTGTTTTCAGTTCAAGGAAGGGCCCACCCGCAAAGAGAAATATATACACTGTCATGTCAGGGAGTGTTTTATTATGGGTAGTTGAAAAATAGGGATAACGTTTCTTTTTTTTCTTTTTTTTTTTGCGGTACGCGGGCCTCTCACTGTTGTGGCCTCTCCCGTTGCGGAGCACAGGCTCCAGACGCGCAGGCTCAGCGGCCGTGGCTCACGGGCCCAGCCGCTCCGCGGCATGTGGGATCTTCCCGGACCGGGGCACGAACCCACGTCCCCTGCATCGGCAGGCGGACTCTCAACCACTGTGCCACCAGGGAAGCCCAGGATAATGTTTCTTGAGGCTTCCTTTGGCTAAAAGTTACAGAGAACCACCCCCCCTCCCCCCCGCCCGAAACCCCTCCTCGGATAACTTAGAGGCTTATTTCCCCTCATGTTAAATAAGTCTAGCAGCAGTCTGGGACTTGAATATTAGCTCCATGGTAACACCAGGGACCCAGGCATTTTCTGGCCTCCCACTCCTTTATCTATATCGGCGCCATCCTTCTGCTCTCAAGATGGCTGCCAGAGCTCCAGCTAACATGACAGGCAATGGGAAAGGGCCCCACCTGCCTGCTGAGTCAGCTCTTTTAAAGGAGTTTCCTGGAATCTTATGTTGAGTAACCACTGGCTAGATCTATGTCACGTGAACATTGGATGCGAAAGAGCCTGGGAAATTTTTCTTTATCTGGGAATACAACTTCTTCAAATAACATCAGAGTTCAGTTAATTGAGGAAGAAAGATATCTCTTTACATAGAGTTTTCTTGAAGAACCGGCAGAGCTTTTGATTTTTCTCTTTCCTCTTTGCCAGGGCCCCCTTTATCATCTTCATTTAAAAAAAATTTTATCTTTCAAACTCCACTAAAAAAAGAGGCAGCAGAACCTACTCCTGTCCTACTGCATTCCTTCCTTCCTCCCTTGAATGTTTATATTAAATAGGATCTGGGTTACAAAGACACCATGGTCTCTTATTTAAGAGACACAGCAGAACAATCATAAATACTGCAGAAGGTTTGGAAATTTTAGAGTGCAATGACGAAAGGCCACCCATAGAAATCAAGCACCTCCGTTTTAAAAAAATTGCATTTCCATATTTTCTGAAATGTGACATATACATTTAGTTATATAAGTAAATATTTTTAGCCACCCAAATTGAACAAAACACTCAAATGAACCGTGCTAATTGGCTGGAATGCCATCAAAATCAACACTATATTTGTTACATTTTATTCCCTGATTCCCTCCAAAAAATAATCAATTCGCTCAAGAATTGAACACGTATATTTGCTCTAATGATCCAACTTAAAAAAAATGATACCATCTAATTATCTTCCGAAGAGCTTCTGATTCAGCAGATCCATTTCAGAGTCCCAAAACCCAATTTAAACAAAGTGAGTTAAAAAAAATTTTTTTTTAATTTTAAAAATGATCCTGCTGTGCGATAATCCTTTCCCGGGTGCGCAGGTCTATGCACTGTGAGGCATGCATAGATCTGTGCGTCCGCCATTACACTCGATACGAAACAGCTGCATAATCCTCAAAATTGCTTTGTGTGGCCGCTCTGCAGCCAAACTCTCTTCTGTCCCCAACTGTCAGCCGCCACTGATCTGACCCCCAATCCCTCTAGTTCCTGTTTCAAGAATGTCATATAAATGGCATCATTCACTATGTGACTTTTTAAGCCTGGATTCTTTTGCTTAGCATAATATTTGTGAGATTCATCTAGGGGACGGTTTGCACCAATAGTTTGGAATACTATTTAGCAACGAAAAGGAACGTGGTATGGATACAGCACAGTTTTTTGTTTCTTAAATCCATCCACCAGTTCGGTGGGTATTTGGATTGTTTCCACTTCTTGGCTGTCATGAATAATGCCGCTGTACACATTCATATCCACATCTTTGTGTGGACATATGTTTCCATTTTTCTTGGCTTGCAACTGCAGGGTAGGCAGGGGTCTCCTGGAAAATATATGGGGAATGTTTTGTTACTAAAAATAGTGTAAGTGTGTGTGCTGGGGCCCAAATCGACACTTGTCTACTACACTGAGCCAAGCTTTTTGGTTTTGCTTTTTTCATAAAATATAATCATTTTTGGTGTTTTACACTTGCAGTTCACCAACCTTCTTACATCTCTTTATATCTCACTCTTCGGAACAAAAACAATTGAGTCTCTTTTGATTTATGCAGTTGTGGCTAAGACATGTTGACCAGCCTCTTGAGAAGAATATATTTCCTCTGTTTTCTCCTCCTACTTCTTAATAGATTTAAGATGTAATATACTCATATTACCCACCAGGGTTCTTGGCCTTCCCCAATCAATAGAAATTGACCAGAGGCCAGACGAGAAATTCAGGCAAGGCTTTATTGGGGCCGCTGCAGCAGCAGCAGCGTGGGGAGCAAAAACTAGTAAGGGGTTCCTTTGCTTGCTCCCCGAGGGCGGCGAGCTAGTTCCTTATATGGGGTGAGGGCAGAGGTGTGTCCAGAGGTCGGGTAGGGTGGCTAGGCGGTGTTGTGTGCAGGGGGCATGCGCAGTACCCTGCTTTTGCTCCCAACACTCTGTTTTTGCTCCTGGCTCTTCAGAAGTGGCAGTTGGGGTTTTTTTTGGTCTTTTTGTATCTTGTTGTCCATAATTTGCCCCAACTGCACATGCACACAGTTATTTTTAGTCCCTTATAGTTCCTTTGTATTTTGTTGCTTAAGAAGACGTCTGTCTAGGTGCAAGCATTGCAGCAAAGGGTCCTAGGTCCCAGGCTGTCTCACTCATAACGTGGATGAGAGTTATGTAGCTCAAATAATCCCCAAATGGCACCAAGCTCCCAGGTCCCAATGGTTCATTCCTACCTGTCACTAGACTCTATTTCTAAATTTAGGTCTCCTGTGACATAGCCATTAAAGTGTCCATCCCTGATGTCAGCACTTTTAAATGCTTCTTTCCCTTTCATCAGACTCAGTATTGGGGCAATAGTTCTGACTTGCTGAAGACAGCCGCTATTTCATCTGTAACACTTCTGATTTTTTTTTTTTTCGCCTGGAGGAACTTGAACACCAATAATCTTTTGTATGTATGTTCAGAGGAAGTCGTGGGCTTTTAATGTGTCCATCTGTAGGATCTCGTGGTGGAAGATGCCGGGGATATTAATCAGGATTGCAGTAACAAACAAGACAGAAATCTCCATGGCTTAACACAACAAAAGTTTTCTCACACTTCACTGTCCATATGTGGGTTGTCTGGGGGGCTCTGTTCATTGCAGTCATTCAGTGATCCAGTGTGATGGAGGCTGCACCATCTCAGTACAGGCCCACCCTGACCACCATAGCATGGGAAGGGAGCACAGCAAATCATATTCCAGCCCCTATAAGCATTTGCCTGGACTTAGCACCTGTCACTTTCTCTTGGATTTCATTGGCTGGGAGTGGTCACATGTCCTTTTCAGACTATAACGGGGTGGGGAAGTCTGATCCTCCTGTGGGCCTGGAAGTGGGGAGCTAGGGATATTGGTGAGCTCTGGCAAAGTCTATCCAGAGGAGCAGGGGTGTGGGGAGGACAAAATTGACTTAATACATAACTTCACTCATGTGAAGATTTTCTCTTTGACTCTTTGGATCTCAGCAAATTATTGGTTCTCCCTGTTAATGGACTGAAGATAAGTGTCATTTGAGGTTGGGCATTTTTTGCACTCAATCTCTTATAATCTTATTTTTGTCTGCATGAAGGCATTAGCATACATTTTCTGGGCTCTGAGCCAGGATGAGTCATGTTGTCTGTTTCCTTGTCTCCGCGGGTGCCCTGGTCTTTGACAGAACCAAACAGCGGCCCCAGTCAGGAACTGCTGCAGGGATCCTGAATCCCCCAAGCCTGGTGCCCGGTCACCCCTCCTGCTCATTTGGTGAAGCCCACCCTTAACAAGCACCTCGTCCCCCCTCCCCCGAAAGGGTGAGGCGCCAGGGACAATGCCACTTGGAATCTGAGAAGTAACACTTGGGGCCGTGCCCAGATCAACTTTTCATCACCTTAGAAAAGGGATGGGCTTGGGACATTTCAATCTCCGCTGGAACCCCAGGCATGTCTTTGTTATTACTGGGTGGGATTATTGTAACTCTGCTGGAGGGGCGAACCGCTCCCCCGCCTTGGGCTGTGTGAGGATTAGAGAGGGTGAAAAAGCGAAATGAAAATGTCAGATTTCTATTGGGGATTAAGAGGCACTCAACTCTAGCCAAGGTTTATTTTTTCCATTCTAAAGGAGGGAAAAAAAAGTGCACGCTGAATTCTCCCATTCTTGCAACATGCTGTAAATGCATGAGTTAGAAGGGGGAAAAAAAAACCTGAAAACAAAAAGAAACAATTTGACAGGATTTCTTTACCTGAAATGTTTTAGTTTTCTATGACTTTGAGGTCAGCACACTCAAGAGTTTCTAAGACCCATCTCAGATGTGAATGAGGCGTGAATCCTGGAGATAGAGGCCCCCTAAAAGTGAGGAATAGAAGAAAACACAATTTATTCTATCAACTATAAAAATTTGGTCAGAATACTTGCTGAGTAAAATTACCATGTTGACCGCTTCTTCTCCCATTGAAAAAGGTAGTTTTGAATCCCCATAACTCCAGTGTAGAATCGAATAGTCATTCTCAACTATTTCTAGGGATAAACATTGTTATCAAAGAAAACACCTGATAAAAATTCAACTTGTAAAATAGACCAGAAACTGAGCTTGTCTGGGGGTGGGCCCTGCCCTCAACCCATGCCAATCATTATCTCTGAATCTTGTAGACATTTCACACGTTTTAAGAATCCTTGGTACAGACTGGGGACAGTCCCAGTCATTGGAGAGCATCTGGAAACATCTAGGGGAGGCTTGGGGTGTCCTAATAACTGAATGGCTGATGTCCTTTCTAGCATTTAGTGGGGTCAGGGATGCTACTGTATGACCTGCAATGATGAGACAGCCATCACAACAAATAATTATCCTGCTTAAATGTCCATACAGCCCCCATGAAGAGACATTCTTGCAGGGGCAGGAGCTAAGGTTCACCAACCCAAACTTAGTCCCCATTTCCCTCCCAGGAGGAGTATGGCACTCCTCCCACCATAGAGCATAAATATGCCAGAAACATCTTACCCAGCCTCCCCTGCAACCAGGAGTGGCTGTCGAATCCAAGTCTGACCAATGCAATGGGAGAGTACATTTATTCTGGGGTCTGGGGAATCTTCTAGGAAAAGCGTTCATCTTTCATAAAATGGATGCACAAGAAGAAACTCTATTTCCTGCCTTTGAAAACAGTTGGTCAAGGACAAGATGCTGGAAGCAAAGCAGCCATTATATGAGCATGAGGAGACACGCTTGCAAGCCAAGCCAACGTAGTGAGCAAAGGCAGAGCAGAAAGATGGGTGTGGTTAAGCTGAATTAATCATCGTTTCTGTTAGAGGGGACAATGAATATGACTCTCTAAGTCTGTGTTAACGGGGTCTTTGGTTGTTGACATCCAAACACATTTTAGTAGATACACTTTCCTATGTCAGATTCACTTACAAGTGGGGAGCAGAGCTCCGAGGAAATATTCTGCACATACACTGACACTCTGATTTCCACTGGGGTTTTTCTTGTTGACTCAGAGTCAGTGTAAACCTCTCCTTCCCTTGTAATTGATCTTCCGCTTCTGCCTGAGGGTGATTGTCTGTGTTCTGTAAGTATAGCAGGAGCTTCTGGTTACTAACGGCTATTCTATACTTTAATTCTTTAGAATCATTTATCTGTTAGGTCTGTGTTCTGTAAGTCTGTGTTCTGTAAGTATAGCAGGAGCTTCTGGTTACTAACGGCTATTCTATACTTTAATTCTTTAGAATCATTTATCTGTTAGGTCCATCCCAACACAAGCAAGAATACTCAGCCATAGGAGGTGACATTAACTACTGACTCTGAGGTGAAGTAATTCTCCTTCTGCCTCATACCCACCCCTCTCCTCCCCAGCATAGACTTGTGTTAGCCCCCAGGAAAACTGGGAGGATGGAAGCTTGTACAGCATCTAGTACAGAGCTTTCTCCTTCCTCCCAACTCCCCCTACTCTGCCCTCTGTTTCACCCCCAGAGATAGACCCACATTGCCTTCCAGAAGCCCCTGCTACAGTGTAGGCAGACATCGCTCCACCCGCCATCCCACCAAGAAGGGACTGGTAGAAAGCCAAACAGGAAGAAATCTCTGATGATGGAATTCCAGGCTCACAGCAGGCTGGGGGGAAGGAGGGCGGAGATGGGCACCCCCACCTGCCCCCATCAGTCTCAGTGAGGAGGAATTAGGATTCTACCCGTCCAGGCCAGGAGACAGAGAAAGGGTGGGGCACCAAGTCCCCCGCTGCATCTCTCCCTGTGAGTGTCAGACCTCTCCGCTCTCCGCCTGCCTACTCCTGCCCAGACCTGCAGGCTCACGCGGATCCCAGCACCGATCAGACCTGACCATCAATTTCCTGGTTCTGTGCAGCTGGACGGTGTCCAGGTTCCCTTGGGGAGTTGGCTGTGCCTGCAGCTCCTTTCTGAATCCTGACTGATGATCAATAGAGAAATTACAATGAGACAAGCGCTGTGGGCAGGAGGGCATCTTCACTCCCCAGCAACACCGCAGAAACTGCAAAGGGATCCTGAAAGTGGAGCAGGGATGAGCTGCCGCTAAGTGGGATCAGCGAGACTGCCCACGCGTCTGAGGTCGTCTAAGAAGATGTGCAGACTCCTGGGGACAGAGATCATTTCAGGGCAGAGCAGACGAGAACTCGGGCAATGGTTGTACGCTTGCCGCTTGATTTTTTTTTTAAGGAAGCATTTTATACATACAGAAAAGTGTTAGGTCACAAGCATCTGGGTACCCACCACTCTATCATAAGAGATCCGACTTCAGACGTGCATTTGAAGCTCCTGCACGCTCCTCTCCCATGTATTTCCCTCCTTCTCCCCAAGGAATAACTGTCCCCATAACTGTTTTCTTACCATGCTCATGCATATTACACTTTTAATGAACTTATACTCCCAAATAAATATATTACTTGGTATATTTTAAATGTTTATATTAATGGTATTTTACTGTATGCATCCGTCTCTAACTTGCTTGGTTTTATTTAACATCATCTTTGAATTTGATTCTTATTGATATCTACTTTTCTAGTTTATTTTAACATCTGTAACCACGCCATTGTCTCAGCCAACAGATATTCTAGAGGCCGCCATGTTTTTCACTATCACAGACAAAGCTGCTTTGAACATTACGGGGTATGGGTCACTGGGCATTGGCCCAAGACTGTCTCTCAGGTCTCTAGATTATGACTGGAAGTTGTAGAATAAAGATGGGCTCCGGGTCACAGGGAGGCAATTGGTTGCCTTCTTGTATGCTTTGCAGGCCAGCTAATGGGCCACCCCCTTCTTTTGATAAACACCTGGATTTTCTTCTGGAAAATTACTCTTCCCCATTAGGTGCATCCTTGGTGGCACTATTTGATCAAGACAGGCTTCCTGTCCCCACCCTGGCCATGGTGGGCATGAGATCCTAGAGGGAACCAGTCTCCCCCCACCTCCTCAGGAATTTGAATCTGGGGAGAAATAAAATGCAGTCTGGGAATGACTGATGACTGGAACGCAGTGTGGTGCCCTGAAAAGATTGTCTTTATTTTCTCTTTGTGGAATCTCAGAGACAAGTCAGTTTTTGCCCTTCCTAAGGGGGGTTCTTCCATTTTTATTTATTTATTTATTTACTGCTGTACGCAGGCCTCTCACTGTTGTGGTTTCTCCCGTTGCGGAGCACAGGCTCCGGACGCGCAGGCTCAGCGGCCATGGCTCACGGGGCCCAGCCGCTCCGCGGCATGTGGGATCTTCCCGGACCAGGGCACGAACCCATGTCCCCTGCATCGGCAGGCGGACTCTCAACCACCGCGCCACCAGGGAAGCCCTGGTTCTTCCTTTTTTGAACTTAACCATGTCCTTCCATGAACTTCTTTTTTCCCCTTAAGTTGGCTGGACTCAGCGTCTATGGGATGCAAACAAAGATCTCCGACTGACGCAGCCACCGAGGGTGGCAGGCGGGCAGGTTTTCAGGGCACCCAAGACAAGAAAAGCCCTTCTTGTTCTTTCTCCCAATGTATTCGCACCACGGCCTTGGACCATCCAACCCTGAAGAGGGTTGGGGGCTTGGCTGTTTCGAGCGGTAGCCAACCCCTACGTTGAAATATGCATTTTCAGCCATCAATTCACATTTATCTAGCACCAATGTGGAGCTAGGCACTGTATTAACGAGGAAGACATATCCTTCATCCTTGAAGAGGCCCGGGTAAAATCTTGTGTTCTCAATAAGGGACCACAGTTCATCAAAATGGATGTGGTGAGAAAGCTCCCTTACCTGTGCATTTGCAGGAAAGAAATATCCATCTAGGTCATTCTCTCAATTCCTTCCTCTGCTGAGGTCTTGTAGAAGGTGTGGTTTCCATTGAAGGATCGTTCTGCGCTCTGGCCTGCCCCCAAGAACGGGGGAGGAGGAATAGTCCCTTTTTTTTTTTTAACATCTTTGTTGGAGTATAATTGCTTTACAATGGTGTGTGTTAGTTTCTGCTTTATAACAAAGTGAATCAGTTATACATGTACATATGTTCCCATATCTCTTCCCTCTTGCGTCTCCCTCCCACCCTCCCTATCCCACCCCTCAATGCGGTCACAAAGCACCGAGCTGATCTCCCTGTGCTATGCGGCTGCTTCCCACTAGCTATCTGTTTTACATTTGGTAGTGTATATATGTCCATGCCACTCTCTCACTTTGTCACAGCTTACCCTTCCCCCTCCCCATGTCCTCAAGTCCATTCTCTAGTAGGTCTGCGTCTTTATTCCCGTCTTGCCCCTAGGTTCTTCATGACCCTTTCTTTTTTGTTTTGTAGATTCCATATATAAGTGTTAGCATACGGTATTTGTTTTTCTCTTTCTGACTTACTTCACTCTGTATGACAGACTCTAGGTCCATCCACCTCACTACAAATGAATGGTCCCTTCTTTTAAGGCAGACAAGACATTTCATAAACGTGCGGCTTGACCTCACCAACACATGAACTCACCAGCGGTGACTGGTGAGCTCATACATCCAGTGAATCAAGAGACCCCATAAACAATAGGTCAGTGATTTCAAATCCATTTTCCAAAGACAAACAGATGAATCTGAAGGACACAGATGACACTCTGGCAGAGGTCACTGTGGGTTACATGCATTTTGATTGCTTCCAAGTTATATAAGAAAAAAAATGAACTTTTCTCATATAGTAGCCTGGGTATTGTGAATAGTTGTCTTTAATACCCCCCACCTCTATCACTTTATTTTGAAAACAGAGCACTCTCAACCCCCTCCCCCATTTTCCTTCCTTCCCCACCTTCAACCCATAGCATCTGGGCGTCAGAGGGCAAGCCCAAGACCCAGAGCTGACCCAATCAGCATGTAGCATTTCTAGAGCTGACCCAATCAGCATGTAGCATTTCTAGAGCTAAGCCAATCAGTATGTGGTGCTCCCAGCAACAGTGATTCATCAGGGGTGAGCACATGACAGCCTGAGTCTCAGGACTTGCCTGGAAGCTCCCGGCTCTTTCCTGCTGGGTTGAACATGGAGGATGAAGCTGGAGGTGCCGCAGCCACCTTGCCACCTGGAACCTGGGAATGGAGTGAACACAGTTAGAGATAGCTCCAAGGCACCAGAGAAAAGTGAATCTCTTTGAATTGACTTCAGAATCTAGAAAGTTTCAGCATTCCCTTCCAGCAGCACCATCTTGGTTCTCTGGTTCTGGGTGATTTCCTCACTCTCTTTTCTGGACGAGTGAACTTTGGGACAGACTGCCTGGGTTCAAATCTCAGTATCCCCGCCACTAGCTGTGACTTTGGGCAATTTACTCTGTGTCCCCATTGTCTTAACTGTAAAATGGAAATAAAGATAATATGACCCTCGTAAAGTTGTTGTGAGACGTGAATGTGTTAATGCATGCAGAGTGATTGGGGTAGCGGCATGCAGTAAGCCCTGTATCAGTGGTAGCTTTCATCACTGTTACGTTGTTATTTATATTGATGATCCCGTCTAGATATCTCCCTCCATCCTGCTGGTTGCCACCATTCCCTAGCACGTTGCTGTCTTGGTTCCTACTCCACCTAGGACTTTTTCATTCCTTTCTATGGGCCAAATTTCCTTCTCTGTGTCCCAACACTACGGAGATTTCTCTTTCCAAGGTCACAGGTACCTATTATGGGACGTCAACCCAGGTAAATAGGTTCATGGGTTTCCCTTCAGATAGAAGGATAGGGAAACTTTGTTTCTGTGCATCCCACTTCAGTTTATAAATCTCTTTAATGAATACGATTTTTGTAATGTACAGTATTTTTTTGGCTGCCCAGAATCCACTGTATCACCTTTTGCTATCCAAATCCCAATTTCCCTGGGAAACCATTCCCTGACTCTCATCCAAATGGTTTGACCAGCCCTTCATGTCAGGTGGGCTAAAGCCATCAGGGCTTTCCTTTCCTGACGACTCTGATTGGTCCAGGGATGGGCATGTGACAACAGGACTGTTGGGGAAGGAGAAATGTACCCCCACTCTCATGAGTTCTTGTTGCTGGTCTAATAATTAAATTGTCACAAGACAAATAAACAGGAGAAGAAAACCAATGTAATTCCTACACACGGAGGTCTCAGACAAGTGGGACCCCTGAAGTGACCAAAGCAGGCTGTTTGTAAATCATTTTTAGACAAAGAAACAATTATTTGTGAAGATTTAGCAAAGGGGCTGGTGCTTGGGGCAGCAGACTAATGAACGAGTAACAAAGTTAGTTTATACAGCTTTCTTAGCCTGGAATTCCCTGACTCTGGTGATAAGGATGCTGTCTCTCCTCCTGGTATAGGGAGGATACCTTCACATGGGAGATTTATTTACCACTTTTAGAGAGAAAGGTGGGGAGGTCTGTGTTTTTTTATATTATTTTTTTTCCACCAGCTGTTTCTCAAGCAACTTCAATTCAAAACAATCAATATGCCATTGAAGCATATTTTGGGGCAGCCTGCCCTGGGCCCCAACAGGACCAATGAGATGCAATGTGTCTGTTGTTGTGGCTTGTGGGAGTGAGGCAGGGATTCATTTCCACTGGACTTAGTCTTTCCTGCAGCCTTGACAGAAGATTCTCTAAGAATGAACCTGAGAGGGAAAGGAGGAAGTGAGAGACCAGGAGACATTAGTCAGGACCTGAGGACATCATTTGAGCATCTGGATCCAGCTGTGCCTGAAACTAAGAAACTACTCTTTGCACTTCTTAGTTATTTGATGTTGTAAATTCCTTTAATTTGAAGTTATTTAACTTGGCTTTTCTGTTGCATGCAACCAAGTGTTCTGACTGATACAGTCATCCAGTTATATGATGTTTGCATCTAAAAAGGGTTGTCCAGTGTCTCAGCCCAAAAGGAGTAGTGACCGTAGGATTGCAGACACATGGCAATAGGTTCTAGAGGGTCTCTGATGTCATCCCGGAGAGCTGGTTACTACTCAGCCTCAGATTCAGCTGGTTCTGCAAGAAGAGTCCTCAAGTTATCAATTCTCTCCCTTCATTCCTCCAGAAGGTATCCTTCTGTCCCTTTAAGGCAGCATACAAGTAACTTAGGATGGCTTTAATTAGGCCAACAGTGGAGAGACTGAGGAAAAAACTCAAGCCAGAGCCATTAGAATGTGGTGAAGTGTGGATTACCCAGGTGGGGCTGATGTCATTCAGGACTTTGATGCTGGATTGGGTGCTCTGGCTTCCATCAACTTTTTTTTTTTTTGCGGTACGCGGGCCTCTCACTGTTGTGGCCTCTCCAGTTGCGGAGCACAGGCTCCAGACGCGCAGGCTCAGCAGCCATGGCTCACGGGCCCAGCCGCTCCGCGGCATGTGGGATCTTCCCGGACCGGGACACGAACCCACGTCCCCTGCATCGGCAGGCGGACTCTCAACCCCTGGGCCACCAGGGAAGCCCCCTTCCCTCAGCCTTTAAGAATGCTGGATCCCTGATCTGCCAAGACCTCAGATAGATGGGGAAACATTTATGTGCATGGAGGGAAAAATCTCTTTCAGTTGCAAAGTGAGAATTTCAGTTGCTTTACCACCATTAATCCAGAAAATCACTGTCTAAGATGGAGGTTTAAAAAATTGTGTAAATGAGCTGCTTGGTTGACTTAAAGGAGCAAAGCTTCCCACCAGCGTTCAGGGCTGGCCATTCATCAAGTGACCTGGCACGTGTAGGATGGTGTCCTCGTCTGCACGTGCTTTGGTGGAACAGCACAAGTGTGCCCTTTTGACTCGCTAATCAGCTTTCCTGAGTTTCCTGGGCTAATAAATCACTTTCTCGGGTCTCCATTAGCTACACGTGGTGTTTCTGTCAGAAAGACCTTCATGTTTACATTCTTATTTGATAGCAAATGTTGAGGGACACCAGGCCTCCTTATTGACGAGAGCCTCTGACCCTGGGTCAGAGCAGGAAATGGGCTTTTCCAGAAATGTCACAAAGGTCATAGAAGGCAGGAGTAAAGAAGTAATCACAGTGCTCAAGAATCTATGGGAAGTAGCAAAATCCGACAGGGTGGTTTTATTAGTCGGGGCTCTGCAGAGAAACAACCAACAGGAGACGTGTATGCGTGTTTGTGTGTTTATAAAATTTATTGTAAGGAATTGGCTCACATGATTATGGAGGCTGAGAAGTCCCATGATCTTCCATCTGTAAGCTGGAGACCCAGGAGAGCCAGTGTTGTAGTCCCAGTCTGAGTCCAAAAGCCTGAGAACCGGGGGAGCCAATGGTTAAGTCCTAGTCCAAGGGCAGGAGAAGACCCATGTCCCCATTCAAGCAATCAGGTGTGAAGAGCATATTCTCCCTTCCTCTATTGTTCTATTCAGGCCCTCTGCAGATTGGAAGGTGCCCACGCACGTTAGGGAAGCAATCTGCCTTACTCAGTCCACCCATTTCAGTGAGAATCTCATCTGGAAACTTCCTCAAAGACACACCCAGAAACAATATTTAACCAAATATCTGGGCACCCCATGACCCAGTGGGGTTGACACATAAAATTAACCATCACAGTGGTGAATCCCTGGGTCCTTTATGAAGGCAAATCAGAGGAGAGAATGCAAATTTGTCCATTTATGGAATTTATTCCAAAACAGCAGATGCGAAAATTCCACTTGATGAAGGGCTGCAAGTTTTGTAGATGGAAAAGAAATGGTTACAACAATGAGCTGAATATAAATAATTCTGCATTTTTACAGATTCAATATTTGAAGTTTCGGCTATTTGCAAATGACTCGTTCTACAGGGTGGGTGAGGTTGTGCTTCGGTAACAAACGAGATCAAAATCTCAGTGGCTGAAAATATGAAACAGTTCCTTCTCATGAAGGCTGCGTTGTCGCTTCAGGGTCAGCTGGGACCTCTTCATATTGGGACCCAGGCTCACAGAGGCTCTATCTTGGCACTTCCTTCTACAGTCACTGTGGCAAGAGGAAGATGACATGGCTTAAAATATTTGCCCAAGAGGGACACCACAACGTCCTTCCCCATCTCATGTGCAATGTCAATTATATGGCCTCCACCGGGATGGGGAAGAGCCTGGGAGGAGACAGGAAATGTTCTGTGAGTGGGACACCCACACAGCCCATGACAGGCGGCAACGGCTAGCTTTACAAGGCGTGAGTTCCACTCTCTTACAGTAGAGCTGGTGGATGGGCCCAGGCCCTGTGGCTGTTGAGCGAGTTCGGTCCACTCACTGCTCAGGCTCTGGATGCCAGAAAGATCTGGACTGCACTCTCATCCATTTTCTAACATTCTCATGAATTGATACAAATGCAGATTTGGGCGGTGAAAAATTAGCCCCAAAGAGGAAGTCAGGTCTAGTCATGGAAGCAAAGAACAAGAGAAGAGGCTCAAAGGAGTTGGGTTCTTAGTTAGCAAACAGCTCTTCCGGAAAAACCTAGAGTCAAATGCAAAGAACAAAATGGCAAAGTTGTGTAAATGACAGAGTAGCGTAAATGTTGATATTTTGCATAAAACTGCTGTATCATCCTTTAAAATGTATCTAATTAAAGCTAAATAGCATAGTCGTTTAATAGCCACTATCCTTCCAAAAAAGATATTACATTTTTCTTAACCATTAAGAATATGGATCATTTCCCTTTCTCCTCGAAAGATCCCCGCCTCTTCTCCCTGGTGATTTTGTCTTATTTCAATACATTTTTACCCTGTACATTATTTTACTTATGAACTAACTATGTTTAGAATTGGACTTATCTTTGGAATTTGTAACACCCAAGTGATCAAAATGACGCATTTGGATAAATAATTATTAAACATAAAAGCAACATTTTATTGGAAATGCACATCTTTATGAAGTGGATGGAGGGGATCGGGAAGTCTTAGTGAAAGGACACCGCCTCAGCCCCCAATGTAACAACCTGCCCCCTTGTTGAACCTGTGGGAGGCCCACCAACCCTGAAGCAAAGCACCATGCGGAGACTCTGGGTGGGTGAAGAGCTCACCTCTCCTTCTAAAATGGGAAAGGCCAGTTGTGAAGGGGAGATGGGAAAGGTGGGCAGTGAGAGCGCTTTCAGGTGGGTCAGTAGGGACTGTTATCACATGGAGTTTGAGGATCGGTGCCCACGTGCTCTTGGGAAGTGCTTGTGTGCCCCCAGGGGAAAGTCTGCCTCACTTTGAAAATCCTTCCTCCACTCCCTGACTTGCTGGAATGGCTTCCCTCCCCTGGCTTGCGCCGGAGCAACTAATATTGTGGAAGGAACACTGGACCCTTTCCACAGCATTTGTCACACCGTGTCTCATTTGTTCCCGCCACAACAACGCTGAGAGTTGCTCCGAGCAGGAACTGGTCTTCGCCACCATCCCGCCGTGTTGTGTAGGACTGGGTGTCTCTCTCTCTCTCTCTCTCTCTCTCTCTCTCTATATATATATATATTTTTTTTTTTTTTCTGTACGCGGGCCTCTCACTGCTGCAGCCTCTCCCGTTGCGGAGCACAGGCTCCGGACGCGCCGGCTCAGCGGCCATGGCTCACGGGCCCAGCCGCTCCGCGGCATGTGGGATCTTCCCGGACCGGGGCACGAACCCGTGTCCCCTGCATCGGCAGGCGGACTCTCAACCACTGTGCCACCAGGGAAGCCCTGACTGACTGGGTATATTTTTGTTTGGACATCCACACACTGGTCCTTCCCCACACCTCCCTTCTAGCCTCTCTCCTTTCTCTCCAAGATCCCATCTCCTCATCACTTCCCTCTTCCTTCGTCTCTCCCTTCCCTTTCTCTCTCTCTGCCTCTTCCTCTCTCTCCCTCCCTCTCTCTCTCCTCTCCTTCTCTCTCTCTCTCTTCTGTTTCCTTCTCTCCTCCAGTCATCTTTCTCCTTGAAATTGTTATCACAAAACTAAGCCTTGGATGTTATTTGCATAAAACCATTACAGAGGGGGCAAGAGTGACATTTCTTTAGGGCCTGGGTCCAAGCCTTTGACAGATGCAGCTGGTATCAGAGAAAACAAATTGTTAATGTTCTACTGAAATTTCACTGAGGGCACTAGATAGGTGCATGGGGGAACCAAAATATACTAGGGTCGAGGCAGATAAACTCCATTCCCAAACCACTAAGATGAAAAGGCAGCAGCAAATTAGGTTTGAAATGGACATCCCTGTCCTTAGAGATTTCACAGTGACAAATGGATTAGTCCCCAGGTGGAACACAAACCTACTTTGCTTTCATAGAAGCAGAGAAGACTAATAAAGGCTGTGTCTCTATGCAGCCCTGAATCAACCGGGGCTCCATCAACCTGTTTAATCGCTTCTCAGCTGAGCTTCCTAATTAAGTTGCAGTAAGAGTTGGCCCTTAAGAAACCTGTAAACACTTGAGTTTATTAATTAATGTTTAATTTTCTTCCATTTAAAATGAAATGTGTTTAATTATTATATTATTTATTATTTTTAAATTAATAGTGCTTCCAAGGAATAGCATGGAGAAGGATCCTTTGATGCCCTTATAACATCTATCAGTGTTCTCAACGCCACCAATATAATGCTAAGACAAATATTTGCAAGGTCAAGTAAAATTATCTTTAGGAAACTGTTTACTGTGATTTATCTGGGACACAAACTCCAGGTAGCAAGGGTGAGGCTTTGCAAGCTCAGCTTCAAGCCAGTATCCTAACCTTGCTTCTCACCCCCAGCCTCCTATCAGTCAGGAAAGGCTGGGCTGGGCTACAATAACAAATAACCCTCAAATCACAGTCACTTAACACATCAAGATCTATTTTTCTTTCTCACGCAAAATGGACTGCTGGTCCAGAGGACCCTGGAGGGCAGTGTCCCTGCATGGACTCAGCCGTCAGGGGCTTCCATCTGGCAGTGTCAACCTCGCCACACCTGTTTCCACCACGTAGGTCAGGGCTGTGAGCCCCGGAGCTCCTGTACCCGTCTGAACCCTTCAGTCTTCAGTGACATGTGACGCATTTTCCATCCACACCAATTGTCTAGGGTGTGTCCCACAGCTCACCTAGCTTCCAGGGAACCGGAAGTGGCATCCCTTTTTGTTTCCAGAAGGAGGAAGAACCAGATATGCAGGAACACTCAAAGTTCCTGCTATTCCCCTTTCCACGAAATCGCTGCTTCTAAGACTCTCCTGTAAACAAATTCTGGAGCCACTAATGCTTTTCACAACATGGAACAAAGATATTTTCCAAAAGAAATAATCAGTTCTCCTTTTTTCCTTTTTCCTTTACACAAGGTGGGGCCCATGCCTTCTTACCTGGAAGAGTGCCTGGCATATAACAGGCATCATAAATATTTGTTGAATGAATTCATAAGTTCATGAGTGGCTGAATGACTGACTGAATGAGTGAGGGTCACGCAATGCCCCTCCCGTTATATCAGTACTCCTCTTGGGATGCTAACAGTGTTTTGCAGAGGGCGGCCCTGGGAAGATGGGAGATCCAGGTCCCTGTCTCTGCTGACAGCTCTGTGAGCTGGAGCAAGACACTAAGCCCCACGGACATTGTGCGTGAAGGAACAGGTGTGCCGTGCAGACATGTGCCTGGAGCTGCTCTAGCCACTCGTTTCTTGCATGGGGGAACTGGACAGGGGTAGTGGCCATCTGGAGGTGGAGACTGGGGCAGAGCAGAGAGAAGCACCAGGAAATTATCTGGAGTCAGGAAGCCAGGAAAAGACTGAACTTTTTATTAGGCAAGTAGAACGAAGAAAGGATCTGGCTTGATATCTACTGGGGATGTCTGGATTACACAAATAAAATTATGTCCAAATGGGAGAGACCAGGAAACTAGCTGGGAAAGCATGACTTGGCTTTGCTAATAATAATCATCCCATCTGCCTAAGCTCACATGGATAGAAAAAGAATAATACCAACAACACACCCGTGCACCGGACTCTACAGTTTGGAAAGCATTTTAAGGTATGGAATCAACTCTGACTATTAACGTTACATTGGACAGACATTCCAGGTCTAAATACCTTACAGATATTTGCTTAATCTCCACAGCAAGATTATCCTCATTTGACAACGAGGAAACTGAGGCATGGAGATCGTTTTGCCCAAGGTTATATAGTTGCTGGCACAACCAGTATCTATATTTCAAACACAGGCAGAGGGTTCTAGAAGCCACACACTGAACTCTACATGCTGCAGCCTCTGGAAGAAAATAGAATAAGACTCTTCTGATGATGCCAGTGGCTAGAATTCCATCACTTACCTGGAATGATGGAGACGGAGTTTCTCAGAGGAAATGCTCTCTATTCAGAGACTGTTGAGGGGAAAATACCTGAATTTTATCCCATAGCATAAAGACATTTTGTACTATATTTTTATTCTTTTATTTATTTATTCTCCCCTGAACAAAATTTACTGAGCACTTACTATGTGCCAGGTACTGTTTAAAGTTTTCTATGTGTTACCTCAGGTAATTTGTCTTATTCTGCTCAGGCTGCTATAACAAAATACCATAAACTGGAGCCTTATAAAGAAGCAGAAATTTATTTTTCACGGTTCTGGAGGCTGAGAAGTCCAAGGTTATGGAACCAGCAGGTTCGTTGTCTGATGAGACTTGCTTCCTAGATAGCTGTCTTTTCTCTGTGTCCTCGTGTGATGGAAGGATGAGGGAGCTCTCTGGGGTCTCTTTTACACGGGCACTAATCTCATTCATGAGGGCATTTATTATTATTTTATTCATTAGCCCAAATCTTCATGGCTTAAAGCAACAAAGTTTACTTCTTGCTCAAATCCATGTCTATCTCAGGGAAGTGGACATCTCTACTCCACAGTACCTTCACTTATATACCTGTGATGGCAGTTCCTCTACCATCTGGAATTTGGAAAAGGAAAGAAAGCCTGGGAAAGAAACACTGGATCTTAAAGGATCAACCCCAAAGTAACACACACACTTAATTTCACATGTCACTGGCCAGAGCCAGCCACATGGCCACCCCTGACTTCACCAGAAGGAGGAAGTTCAATGCTATCACATGCCTGACCTCCTTACTTCCTATATGTGTGACTGTGGCCAAGTCACTTAACTTCACTCATTTCCCTGTGTCTCAGTTTCTTTGTTAGATGAAAACAGAAACATTGTTTGTGGCATTGTCATGAGAATTAAATGTGATGATAAACCATTCGCTATCAATATAATTGTTCGCTATCAATATAGTGATAATGATGTCATCTACCCATAGAACAAAAAAGTATTATTTGTGTGTGTTGTGTCTGTTTAACATAAGTAGTAGTATGCTATGATACTTCAGTGCTAGTAGAAATGCATGATCTGGCTGAAACAATAACCTTCCATTTTATTCCATAATTATGCACACACACACATGCACACACAATACGTCAGTATATGCAGCTCACTGCTTTGCACGATTCCCATAAAAACTCGGTGTCAGAGTTTTACTGCTTTGGGCCTGAGGCCACTTAATGATTGAAAGAGAAAATGGTGGGCGCATGTTTGGCATTTCCTCATGCTAGCAAGAGAGGATGGCTGTTCTCAATGACAGTTCTGGCCAGTGTGCCCACTGGCCCGTGGCGATCTGATGTCAGAGAGGACACATGAGTCAGGGAGCTAGGATGCTTGAACCCTGAGGTAGCTGGAAATTCGGAGTCAGGATATGCGTGAAGAAAGGAGAGCGAGGTTGGGGTCAAAAGAGGGCACATGAGACATCCCCGGGGGAGTGGGAGCTGAGGAAGAGCAGAAAAGGGAGGCCTCTGGGCAGAAGCCATGTTCTGGAAGCAGCAGCTCAAGGAGGAGGCAGGTGGCCATGGTGGAGGGCAGGGGTCCTGGGAAATGAGGTCCAGATGCCAAAGGTCAAGAGAGGCCAAGGAGTGCAAGGAGTCTAGGCTGACTCTGGAGGACAACATGTCTGGGTGGATGCAAGGAAGATGGTTGTCTTTGTGCCCGCCCAGCGGTCACCCCCCACATTTCCAGGGACGGGACTCAGATAACTCTGGGAACCAGGCTTTGCTACTCCCAGGCCAGCTCCAGTGGTGGCCATGTGACCTAGGCTTGGCCAATCAGATATCACATGCCTCTGGCCACAATGATTGGCTCAGGAATGGCATGTGACTGCAGTCAGAGCCAATGAGAACTAACCCTGAGCCTTCCTGGATTTAGATACACCCAAAACCAGCTCATCCCTGGCTTTACGTTGGCATGAGCCAATAAATTCCCTTTGTGTAAACCAGATAGACGTGGGTTTTCTGTCACTTACAACCAAATGTCTTCTAAATCATAGAATGTGCCTCTTTGAAGATTGGTGTTTCTTTTCTCAGTGAACACTTTCACTCTGCAAAGACACTTGATAGACGTTTTTGACCTGATGAGAATAAATTCTGTTGAATTCTCAAAAGTCACATTCTGATTCAGTGCCCACCACACCCAAGAAATCCAATGTTAATTTGCTCTCGAAAAACACACATTTCCAAAGAGCCTTCACAGCCTCCGATACAAATTTTAGTCTTGGCGATTGGTCTTTGAATCCTTAACGTCACGTACAACTTCATGTCCATCTGGTCTACCTAGAAAACTCCACAGGGCCAGTCACCATGTGGTTGATTTTGATGACAACAAAACGAAACCCTAAAATTTGTTTGCTCTGAAAGCATTAAGATGGTAGTTATCCAATCCGAACTGTACTGCTTCTTAAATCACTGTGAAAACAAAATTAGTAGTTTATTTAAACACAGTCAAGAAAAAGAAAAAGTAGGGGAAAATGCCCCAAGGAATGTGTTAGCAATTTTCCTTGGAAGGAAACACGTGCATAAGCTAAGGGTAAATGAGGTTTGTGGTAACTTGGAGGAATAAACCAATCCCCAGTTTATGATTGTCCATTTCTTGGCTCTTCCTTACAAATAGCTCAAGAAGTCCCTGCCATGTCTGAATTTCTTCCTAACCAAGTGATTAGAATAAAAGTGCCTTTGGTTTGGGCAGTGTGGACATGGTACTATTTCTTTAACCAAACGTTTGAGATCATGACTACATTGAGCTCCTCAGTGACTCCGCTTGGACTCAGGAGCAAGGTTTGAGCTAATTCAGATACCAACAACTAAGCTGCTTGTACTTATTTAAAAAAAATCTTTTCTTTAAAGTTGAAATTTCTGAGGTTTTCTGCCCTAATCGTAGCTCCCCTGCCTTTTGTGAAATTGTCAGTTCGCCATGGGAAACACACAGCATTATTACCAGTTGTGTGGACTCTAAGAAGTCTGATCTGCTGTTCCTTCCAGAGAGTCTGGGAGTTCCCCAGCACTCTTTATGAAATTCCTTTTCTGCTTAAATAGCTAAGGTGGATTCCATTGTTGGCAAACGAGCATGCTGACAGATGTCCTGGGGAAGACCACCCGCTTTACATGCTCGTCCTTCCCAAGTCTCCACAGCTGCTGGCCATGCTGCAGCCATCACCCAAGTGTCTGACGGGCAGTGGCCATGCCTGCTCACTTCCCCATGACAGATGACAGACTAGCTGAACAGAAACATTTCCTTATTTATTTTTAAACCGCTTTGTTGAGGTGTAATGGATACATGACAAAGTGCACAAATTTCATGTATGCAATGTGATGAGCTTGAACGTATGCAAACACCCATGAAACATCACCACCATCAAGGTAATAGACATATCAATCAACCCCAAGTTTCCTTGCACCCTACCTTTTGTGGTAAGAACACTTAACGTGAGATCTACCCTCCTAACAAATTTTTAAGTATTGTTGACTCTAGGCAGAAAACATTTAGTTTTTGGTTCAAAGTGTGAGGGTTGGATTGTACATCAATGGAAAGCCCATCTGCAAACATGTATTCATGAATACTAGATGTTGTAAGTCAGAGAACAAGTCCTTGGGAAACTGTATCATATTAGTAAATACTAAGGATTTTCCTGGGGGGTTGGGGAGGAGGGCTGGTCACAGCCAAAGAGACTCTGTGCTTGGTCCTTAAGATCCATGGAAAAGTGGGACCAGAGGGTGGTGGTTGGGCTGGAGAAATGGGCCCAGTCCGGGGGAAAGGGTGTGTGAGATGCTATGGCAGACTTTGGGGGCTCTTCCATAATGTCTGTGCTTCCCTTCTTTTGTATTAGAAGCCCAGGTATTTTGCTTGGCACACGACTGTGTGAAAGAAAAACTCCATTTCCCATTCGGGCTTGCCGGTAGACGCGGCCAGATCACTAAGTTCTAGTTGGTGGGATATACGCCCAAGTACTGTATTCAAATTCTGAAAAGCGTCTTAAGGAGAGAGGGCATGTCCCCCCTCCACAGCTTTTCTCCTGCTTCCTGTGGCTGGAATGCAGACTCGGGCATCTGATGTAGAGCAGAGTGAAAGCCTTACGCTGAGCATGACACAGCAACATGCTAGAAGGGGCCTGGGCCCTTGATGTCTTGGGAGCCACTGTAGTAGCCCTGGACTGTCCACATTTATATGAGACAGAAATACACCTTTATCTTGTTCAAGGGTCCTGTCCACTGCGGGGGCGGTGGGGGGGAACTTACAGCTGAATGAAATCTCAAATCTCATCTCAGTGGGTGCCACTGAGCTAGAAATCTTGGGGCGATTCCGAATGTAATAGGCAGTGCCAGTGTACACTCTGTTGGAAGCATAGTGCAAAACTCTATGGACTGAGGACTGGATGGTTGACAGACTGTAAGAGATGTCTGGGTTCTGAGAAAGGTGGACACTCAGTGGACTGGCCAAGAAAAGCTGAGCATGGGAGCTCGGTCCTGAGACTGGAAAGTGAGGGAGAGGAGTGTAGAGAGAGGATGGTTGTCTTCCACAGCTTGGAGGGGGGAGTCAGCATCCTTTCCGGGGAGAAGGGGAGAATCAAACCACACCAGAGTAAGGTTCTACGAGGAAACCAGTGCAGATGAGAACTTGCTGATAGTAGACACCTTGAACGCTATATCTACAGGACTCAGCGCATAGTCAGCGGACAAGAGTTATTTGCTGAATGAAATGAAGAAGGAATGATGGCATGAATAGCACCCAGAGAAATAAGAGAAGCAGTGTGGAATAGTGGCTAAGAATGGGCGCTAGACTCCTAGAATCCATATCAATATATCTCAGACCAATGCCTAAAAATAGTGTTCAACAAATATAGACTAGTACTATTATTACTGCTACTACTACCGTTGTTGTTGTTGTTATGGTTGAGAGTAACTGAGTGTCCACAGGTGGATCTGATTGCAAATGGAAATATCCCAGGGTCCATAAGCCACTGGCCTCTTTCGAAACTTCCCTGGACATTTTTCCTCCACATTCTCAGATGCAGCTCAATGCTCCTTCAAGTCCTGGGTTAATTTCTGTTCCTCTAGGACAGCAGTTGTGATCACCTTGCTCCACAGCCATCTTCCCCTGCTCTGACAGCACGCGTTATTACCTTGTCATCGGGCACTGGATGCAGCTGTCCTGTGCCATCCTGGATAGATTTTACCTTATTTCATTCCTTGTTTTCCCAGCATTCGGTGGGCCAACGAGACCCCTCGAAATATCTGAGCCCTGCTTGATTCGGCAGACTTATCTTGTAGCATCTCCTCCAACTTTGAAAATCACATCCATACTCTCACATTTTACCTTTAGTTATTGCATTTTTTTAAATGGATGTGTAATAATCATTCTTCTATTGCTGGACATTCACTTTCCCCCCCCAGTTTTTCACTGTTAATATCTTTGAAACTATATTTTTTAAATATTCATAATTATTAATATGTGATAATCAGAGAAAAGGTGTGAACAATTCCATGCTTCTGATAATACTTCCCACATACTCTCACATTTTTAAGTTATCATCTAAATTTTGTATAATAGGCTTAAATATATATTTGGATATAATTAAATTATATAGAATGTTAATATAAGTAATATTATCAAAATAGAATACAGATTTATTTTATATATAAATATAGTAAATAAAATTTATATAAATGGATATAATTTTTGACATGTAAATATTGGTATTTTAAAAGAGAACTGTAATGCAGTTTTCAAAGTATGTCCATTGAAGCTCAATTGCGGTTTGATACCCACCATCATGGATAAAATTAATACATATACAAGCTTTGTTTTAATTGTTAGGAATTCTGCATTGTTCTTTTTTATCAACTTGTACTACCCTGGCAGAAATTTGGTCTTAATATATATTTTTATTCTTGGAAGTCTTTTATTAATCACTTTATCATCCATCACTGACTGCACAAAAAAATGTGCCTAAAATTGAAATTAAAAATTTTTCATTGACTACAAGTCTTTAAATTTTAAAATAAGTTATTTTAAATTCAATGATCGTTATGGTGGTTAGTAGAATACACTTGATCAAAACAGCTTAAGCATGTCACAGCCAGTGATAAAGAATGATCAATCCATAAAGTACAATACTTTGGGATATATTTCTCTTAATATGAGAGGTGGGACTGTTTTTTCAATGAATGTATTCATGAATGAATATTGTTAATTTAGAAAGATAGGCTTCAGTGTCAATTCTATTCATACCATTTGTTTTTCTTGGTGTCAGCACGGAAAGCCTGTTCATGAAAACAAACAGATGGGCTCGGAAGGGCTTCTGTTGTCTGCTGTGCAATTGTTTGGGCTCCTTTCAAGTTATATGCCAAAAATTACTTAGTGATTTTTGATAATCTATAAGCTGACATAGGTACTAGTTTCTCCAATTTCAGTGACAGTGAAGAATTGAAAACAGTTTAACTCCTAAAAGGAGGTGGTTCCCAGTTAGACAGCAAACGTGGTACCCAGTTATCAGACATTTGTGTTCTCCACGCAAGGTGAATATTTCAAAATGTGCCTTTGTTTGGTGCCCTGAAGGATTTTTTTTTTTTTTTTTTTTTTCGCAGCAGGGGACGGCACATTTGTTAGATTCAGGATGGGTGATGCCTTTTCAGGGGGGAGTCTCCCATCCCCCACCCCTCTCCACCTTCCTTACTCCCCAGGAGGCTGACTGCACAGACCAATCATTGGGCTCCGTTGTCCTAAGGCCAATGAGGGATGCGGCATTGGTGGAAGCCAGAAGAGAGTAAAGTTGACTGGGCATTTATTCCCTGGCCTTATCTGCGAGGTGACCCAGGGTGGCTGCATCTTCTCCAGAAGGCCACACCTCCTTCACATTTTACGCAGCCTCCCCGTCTCCAGGTTCTAGAAACTTCTCTCTCCCCTCGCCCTACTCAGGGCCCCACCAGCCCAAAGGCGGCACTATCCTTTGTACTTTTCTTTACCCCACCTACACCTTTGTAAATTATTTCCTCTGTTAAATTCTCCTCGAATTACCCAATTTGAGTGCACTTTCTGTTTCGTGTTGGCACCCTGACTGATAAACCTATTTTTTATATAGTGGAAGAAGGACATGTGTGAAAGAGGAAGTGGCGAATAGGACACATGTCAGTGGAAGGTCTCTTGGAAATTGTCGTGGAAATTGACTCTCTTAGAACTCTCCGTGCCTATAAACCCTTGGAAAATCTTCATGCCCCGGCCCCACCGGGGGTCTGGGTGCTCCAATTTGATGATGGCCCATCTGGTACCCGACCATCCATCTCTGTCCCCTCCACTGTATAATGGTAAGGACACAGTTGGGAACCAAAGAGGCACTAGACAAAGTTGGCAAGTGCTTTTTCACTAACGCCAGTGGATACAGGTGAATCCCTTCCAGCTGTGATGTGTGTCCAGCATCTTCCAAACTCTCCTGCTGCCCAGCCACGGCCACCACTGGCCTCACCTGCAAGGGCAGCCAAAGTCCTCCTTTGAGCTCTGGTATGTGGCCGGGGCTGGTTTCACAAAAGCCAGGACCCCATAACTGCCTTCTGGAGTCTGGCATCAATCACCCGTGACGGAAGCCTGCCTGGTTTCTCTGCTAGCCTCTCTGCAGCGCTGATTTAGGAATTCCAGACAACCCAGCGAGAGCTCTTTATTGCAGCGGCGGCGGGCAACTGATCTACAATAACATGCAAAAAGATAGGGGATCCCCAGGCAACAACAGCAGCTGCCGTTTGAGTTAAATTGGAGTTAAAATGTGAGCTGGATCCACCTGCTGAGGTTGGAGCGATGATCTTGCACCTCCCATCCTGGAATGGTCTAGAAGCCCCAGGGGGCTATTGCCTGGTGCCACTGAGACTTGAGGCTGCTGGTAGATGGCTGTAGGTGTGGCATTAACTGCCACTGTGATTATTTTCCTTTATGAGGGTGTTTCAGGTTCTACCATCTACCTGTCTACCTACCTGTCTATCTATCTACCTATCTATCTATCATCTATCATCTATCTATCATCTATCTATCTAGGGTTATGGTTCACATGATAGTTTGAATTATTGTTCAGCAAATATTCACGTTCTTCTCTTCACCTTGTGAATGAGTAGTGCTTCACACCCCCTTCCATGTGGGTTTGGCCCCGTGACTTGCTTTGACCAGTTGAATATCGGTGAAAGCGACACAGAGCAAAGGCATTCAATGTGCTCCTGCAGTTTGTTTTGCTCTTGCTTTTGGGGATCTGCCACGAGAAGAGCGTGCCCCGGTAGCTGCTCCCCCTGAGCTTGTGGAGCAAAAGCCCCGCAGAGGCCCGCCAAGATCAGCTGAGCTGTGGTGGCCCCATGGACCTGTGAATGTGGGGATAGGTGCTCCTTGTCAACCACTGAGTTGGGCTGGCAAAGCCCGAGAAAAGACTGCGTTTGCAAATTCTGCTCTGCTGAACCCAAGGGAAAAAGTGTTCACGACTCCACTCAAACCAGCTTTCATTCATCCTGGCATTTATTTGTGAATGTACTTGTTTATTCTGCAAATGCTTTTTGATCACCCTAGGTATCAAGCACTGCTCTAGAGAGACTCATATATCTCTGTGTGTCTGTGCTGTCCCTTGATCTTCAGGAGAGAAATGAGGTTATGCGGGTGCACATCCTTAAAGTGCTTTGAAAGGCAGGGTATAAATCCAGCCTGTTTCCCAGCCCGTTTTTCCTGCTCTGCTCGGCTGCGTGACCCTCTGAGGCCAGGCTGGGGTGGGGTGAGTGGAAAGGAATCCTGCTCCTGCTTGGACAGGCTCAGATGATCCCCCTGCATTAAATCAGGGGATGTGGGGGAGGAAGAGGGAAGGGAGGTGATGCTCACCGTCTCCCCTGTGGGGAACAGGTGTTCGCACCTCTTGCCTGGGTTGACTCAGCCACTTTGTGGTTAACCTTGTTTCTGTTTTCAGATAAAGAAACTGAGGCTCAGAGAGAGAGAATAACTCACCCAATTATTGGCACAGGGCAGGAGCGGTAACTGTTAATTATTATTATACCAGGTCCCCGTGATTAGAGAAGTGAAAAGACCACCTTAAAGATTGAACTCTTGAACATCTGTGCAGAAGACAGTTTCTATAGCAGGTCTGACTGCTGTCCTTTGAAGGGCCTGCTTGTAGGGTTGGCCCTTGGCTGGTATATGGGAACTTGGATTTCAGGAGGGTTCTCAACACCCTGACTGATAAGAGTGGCTCCCTATGCCTAAACTGTTTATACAAAACAATGTTTTATGTTGAACACCTGTTCTCCTTCTGGGAGTCTGGGGTTTTGGTACGTACGAGGCAGAGGCTGCCACGTGCCCAGCCTCCAATAAAAATCCTGGGCAGAGTCTCTAATGAGCTTGCCTGGTGGGCAACGTTGCACGCATGTTGTCACATCTTGTTGCTGGAGGAATAAAGGCAGGCTTGTGTGACTCTACTGGGAGAGACCCTTGGAAGCTTGCTCCTGGCTTCCTCTGGACTTCACTCCATATGCCTTTTCCCTTTGCAGATTTACTTTGTACCGATTCCCTGTAATAAATCACAGCCCTGAGTATGGTTGTAAGCCGAGTCCTACTGAGTCCTCCCAGTGAATCAGCACGCCTGACAGTGGTCTTGGGGACCCTCAACACAACATCCCTTCCCTTTTCTTGACTCTAAGGCTTGGCTTTGGACCCTTCACCCCACCTCTAACACCATCCTTGACTTTTAGGATCATCTTACTCACCCATAGGACTCTGTTGAAATCGTACCTTGATCAAGAGTTGTGAAGGGTTTTCACCCTTCTTGAGATTCTACAGCATTAACTTCCACAACCATCCATCAGGTGCTGTGTCTTAAATGATCATCTGTTTTCTTCCTAAGAACTGTCTGAGCTTTGAGTTTTGTGACATGTGTCAGTTTATCACAACCCTTAGCCTAGAAGCTGAGATAAAATGATATAAAGTGAATGTTTTGACATTGGTTTGCCTTGTCCTCCATGCTGTGTGCACTGAAAAATGACTTTTGAAGATAGAATCTTAATAGATACCAAATTATTACCTAACTTCAAGATATTTTGACAGTTCTTCACAGACACAGCTATAGCAACTATGTCTCTCAGTTATAGTGTCACAACTGGAATTAGCCCTAGGACTGTGAATCTTATTTTAAAATGTGATTAGAATTTTATTCCCTATAGCCTGATTGTTTTAACTTGTTAATCCGGTCATCAAAAATTGATTGAGTGCCAAGTGCCATTAACTGCGAATATTGTGGAAATTTGAAATGAAGAAGACCCATTCTCTGCTTTGGAAAGACCTGGGTTCTATGTTTGGTGGTTTTTGTAGATACTTTTCATGCCCACCCGGTATCTGGCCACCCATATCCCTGCCATGCAATAACCTCAGTATTGGTCATGCTCACCCTTCTCCCAAGTCACCCATGTCTCTCAGGGAAACTGACCCCATGCCCAACTACAGTGGGACCTGAACGTTCCAAGCTAACTAACGTAATGCCACCCTCTTTGCCACATGATTGGTTCAGCAAAGCTAGGCGTGAGCCAATCAGCATGTAATATTTTCCTAGGCTCAGGGTGGTCCAATCAGGGCAGAGTTAATATCTTCCTTGGAAACCACCCTCTGGATATGGGAGAATTGGTGATTTGAGTCCTGGCACTGCTAGGCCATTTTGGGAAGCCAGGCTGAGGAGGAGAAGGGTACAACATGGAAAACGAAAGATAAAATGGAGAGAGATCTTATTCAAGTCATTCCTGATGTCTGAACCTCTGAATATATTGCTTACATGAACAACAAACCTTTTTTTTTTTTTTTTTTTGCGGTACGCGGGCCTCTCACTACTGTGGCCTCTCCCGTTGCGGAGCACAGGCTCCGGACGCGCAGGCTCAGCGGCCATGGCTCACGGGCCTAGCCGCTCCGCGGCATGTGGGATCTTCCCGGACCGGGGCACGAACCCCTGTCCCCTGCATCGGCAGGCGGACTCTCAACCACTGCGCCACCAGGGAAGCCCAACAAATCATTTTGAATAATTAAGTTAGGATAAGTTAGTACTTTTGATGTTGCATTCATAATCAATCTAAATGATTTGGCTCCAGAGCATCTATCTGTCTATCCTTTCTCCCATTGTTTATACTCTGATTTTCCTTTGGGAAAATTATCCCTCCTATATTCCCAGACACATGTTTTGGGTGGAACTGATACCAGGCTCAGATACATAGGGGAGCTCATGTGAGCTTATGCCAAACGGCACACTCTGGCATTTTGGTTTGGATGATTGGTTTAGGAATAGACACATAACCCAATTTGGGCTAACAAAAGGATAAAAAATTTATGACTTACACACTAGATACTATGAGACCTCCTTTCTTCCTCTTGTTTGTGTGGTGTAAAGATCTGTGTTCTAGACACCCAGGAGCGATTCTGCTGCCACCCGTTGAGAACCCAGAACCACCAGAAGATAGAGTCCAAAGATGAAGCCAACATTACAGAAAGCAGAGGTGAACAAGAGAAATCAAATCATTTAAGATCCTGGATTCCACCTGCCATGAGGCATGCTACCTCTGGACTTGTTATGGGCACCAAAGCCAACCCAGCCAACAACAACAAAACCGTTTATTAATGAAAATAGTTTGAGCTGGATTTTCTGACATTTGCTACGCATGATAAACTTTTCTATATCATTAGCTATTAGGGAAATGCAAATTAAAGCCACAATGAAATACCACTACACATCTGTTAGAATGGCTATTATAAAAACCTGACAATACAAGCACAAGCACCATATATCAATATATGTAAGAGCTTGTGGAGCAACTGGAATTCATGGATTGCACTTAGGAATACAAAATGGTACAGTCACTCTAGAAAGCAATTTTCCAATTTCTTATAAAATTAAACATACACTTACCAGATGACCCAGCAATGCCATTCCTGGGTATTTACCCAAGGGGAAAGGAGACTTATGTTCACACAAAAACCTGTGCCCAAAAGTTTACAGCGCCTCTCTTCATAATTGCAAAAACATGGAAACCACCCAAATGCCCGTCAGCAGGTGAATGGTTAAACAGTCTTTTCATCCACATGATGGAATACTACTCAGGAATGAAAGGAATGAACTATTGATATACACAGCAACTTCTTTGAATCTGGAAGGCATTGAGAGAAAACAGTCTCAAAGATTACTGTACATTTCCATTTATATGACTTCCTTGAAAAGGGAAAAAAACAGTGTTAGAGACCAGTACAGGGGCTGCCAGGGGTTAGATGTGGGGAAGAAGTTGTGACTATAAGGAAATAGCAGGAGGTTGGATTTTTTTGGGGGGGAGTCATAGCACCCTTCTATATCCTGATTATGATGGGGGTTACACAACACATACACATACATTAAAATGACTCATAGACTGTACACTACGAAAGGTCAATTACACTGTTTAATATTTTTAAATGACATTTTAAGTCACACAGGCAAAACTGATGTCTCTGAAGGCATTAGTTGGATTTAAAAAAAAAAAAAAAAGATTCTCCCACAGGCCCTGCCCTCATGTAGGTATGGCCTGACTTTTCAAAATGAAATCCCAAATCCCTGCAGGAGGACAGTGCTGGAATCCCTTCCCTCAAAGGTGGCATCAAATACTGCCTGCCCATAAAAATACAGGACAGGCAAAATCTTGGTCTGAAGGCTCAGTTTTTTTCTCTTCCTTCTCCCAGCTCTGACGGGCACATGGAAATAATGTTAGAAATGTAAACTTTGAGTGTGAATGGAAATTTTATTTCCAGAGATGTTTAACATTTTTTCCTCTTGGGCTGAAACCCTCATTCATATCCAGATAAATTATCTGGGGGTGTTGATAAGAGGATACGTCTTAGAGGGTTTTCACAAAGGTCTATATTCAGAAAACCAGCCAGTCTCAGGGCTGAACTTTTTATAGGGAGTCTGGGGGGCTGCTGATGGGTGGGAGGGCATATGGCAATCCAAATGTACTGTGTTTTCTTTGCCTTTTTATTTGTTCACAGAGTACTCTGGATATCACGCAACCACAAGTTCAAGGTGGGAAGGAAGGTAGGCTTCTCCAAAGACAATCGCCTTTCAAATCACACACACGGATTCACCTTACTCCTGGAGCCCTGCCAGAGATGACAGCAGCAATCCAGAGCCTTAGTTTGCATTTCCTAAGCCAGCATTTGGGAAATATCAATAGAAAAATAGGGGACACCTGTTGTCTATCTTTGGGTTTGGATTTAGGTATCCAGGAACTCTGTTTAAATGGCTGATGAGTGAAAATGGACATATTACATGGTGGGGAGGGGAATGTTTTAAGATTTTGTACAAAAACTATGGTTTTAAATTTTCTACATTTCCCTCCAAACTTTGGTAGCAGCTATGTGTATTAGTGATAGTCATTGGCTATAAATGGTAGGGATCCAAATTAAACTGAATTAGAAGACAAGGGGAGATGGGTCAGGATGATTGGCTTGTTTAACTGAAAAAGTCTGGGGGAGGATTGCAGGCATGGTTGGATCTAGGGAGTTTTATCAGTTACATATTAGCTACAAACAGGAGACCTCAATCTAGTTTGTTTAAGTGTAAAAAGGCTTATTGAAGGCTATCACGTGGCTTACAGGATCTCTGGGAAGAGCAAAGAAACAGGTCTGGTGGCTCTGAAACCAGGAGCGACATCCAGATTGCAGTGCAGAGCTGCCCCAGAGCAAACATCACTGTCCCCTCTCCTGAGGACACTGCAGCTGAGCCCAGGAACCAGCACTGGAGCCCCCGCATTGATGCCACAGGGGTGTGTGTCCCAGGGGCCCCTTACCAACAAGAATCTGCGTGGTGCCTTCTCCAGGTGACCAGCTTCTGGATTGCATGGTGCGTCTCTAACTCACGGAAGTGGGTCACCTTCCTGCACCCTAGGGGGTGCAGGAAAACATGTTTCTGACTTCTCATTTGGGGAAACATGAACCCATAAGATGGGAACTTCTCTAAATATGGGCAGAAACTTCAGGATGCTCCAGGACAAACAACGATGAAAACAACAATGTCATCAACAACAACAGTAGCTAACACACGTCAGTAGTTTATGATGTGCCTGGCAGTCTTTGAAGTACTTTACATCAATTAATTTACTCATTGTAATATCCCTTTGGAGATAGGTATTCCTCAGATGAAGAATCTGAGATAAAGAGACCTAAATAACTTGCCCAGGTCCATCTAGGGTGACCATCCATCCTGGCTTGCCTGGGACAGGCCCCATATAATGCTATGAGCACCCCGTTTTTGCTCAGAAGTGGTCTGATTTGGCCAATGAATTCCATGGTTAGTCTACCCACTCACACAGCTGGGCAGAGAAGCTTGGATGACAAATGGCCACTAAAAGGGGCAGCTGCCACTACCAGACTCAGGTTCCCTCCTTCTCCATCTCTCAGCTCTGCCCTCCTCTGTTGGGGCTCCCCACTGCCAGGGGTCCAGGCTGAGATCCTCCCATTTCCCGGGCCAATGGAAAGAGACCCCTACTCCAGCCCCTACCAAGTTTTTTTTTTTGCCAGAAATCACAGAATTTCAATTCATTGTCTCAGTAGGGGTTTAGAACTCCTTTCTGGAACCTGGGGTGATGCCCTAGGAAACTCAAGTGCTAAGAGTGGAGACAAGACTGCTGTGATAAAGAGAAGCAGAGTGGGTGCTATGCAGGGACAAACAGCTGACATCCCGTTTACCCGTCAGAATCCACCGTTTACTATGACTATTGTAGGAAAACCTGGCTCGCAAAACTGGATGCTCCACGTGCTCTGTGCATTTAGTGATCAAAGAGGACTGATTCTAGCCTGATGCAATCAGATGTTGCCATTGGAACACATCCCATTAGAGATGCAGAGATGGAACAAAAACCCTCCCTAAATGGCTTATGTTCAGCAAACTTATTCTGTAGAAGGGCCAGATCGTGAATATTTTAGGCTTTGCAGGCCAAGTGTGGTCTTTGTCACATATTTGTGTGTGTGTGTGTGTGTGTGTGTGTGTGTAGTGTAAAAACCGTTTTAGTTCAGGGGCCGGACAAAAACAGCCGGTGTGGGCTGGATTTGGCCCAGGGCACTTGTTTGCAAACCCCCGATCCATCAGAGAAGGCAAGACACAGATGTGTGAGCAGAGGGCAGGGACAGCCTCCTGTTGCCTGCGCTGGCCACACGTGTGTGCCTGCAGAGACCACGTGGAGGGAGGGGTGGGCATGGGGCAGGTTCCTGGAGGTGACACTTGAGAGCAGGCTCAGGAGCTGCCAGAGCGGACCCCGTTATTTCAGCCGCCTGGAATCTGTTCATCTTCCTGCTGGCAGTACCGCGTGTTTCTCTGGAGAGCCACTGCTGCCCCCGCCTCCGCTCAGACCTCAGCCCACCAGGGGCGCACATCCCCCCGTCTCAGTAAAGATCTAGGAATGAGCATGTGGCCCCAAAGTCCCCGTGAGACTTGCTGCTGACAGGGGTCCTTTGTGCGCTGATCAGAGCTCCTCACGCCTGCCCTCCACCCTCCACTGGCTGCTCTTTCACGTGCAGAATAAAACTCAGGCCCCTCCCACGACCTGATGGGGCTCCCGCTCACCTCTCCAGCCTCTCTCCCCCTTTACCCTTTATCCCCAGCCACTCTCATCTCCTGTTCTTGCACTGACATACCCCCCTTGGTCCCTCTGCTGTGCCTTGGCCCTTGCTGGTCCCTCTGCCTGAAACATTCCTCTCTCCAGTATTCACGGAGCTCGCCTCATGTAGATTTTTTCTAAAAATTGACCTCCTTTCCCAACTGCTCTAAAATAGTCCCTTTTTATTATCTCCTTGCCTTGCACTGTTTTTCTTCATCATGTTTGTTACAGCTGACATCTTTCATGTTTATTTGTTAATGCCTGTGTTGTCAGTTACCCACCTGGACTGGAAGCTCCAGGAAGGCAGGAGCATGTTTTGTCTCAGGAATCCTCAGCACCTAGAAAAAATTCTGGAACAAAGTGATACTCCCTGAATATTGGCTGAATGCATAAGTTAATGTTGGCACAAAGATGTTGCCTCTTTCCCAGAAGCCTTGAGTCTGAGAAGAGGTGAAATATATTGCAGCCACAAAGGGAAAATTTATGTGAGAACAGAGCCAAGAGATACAGAAACCAGATCCTGATGGTATCCTTTGGACAACTTGATCAACCTGTACCTGAAGCTAGCACACTGCTGCTGTTTTCAGTTACAAAAGTCAATGCATTCTCTTAGTGCATAAGCCATTTTCTTCTTTCTAAAAAATTTTTATATGCATAAACCATTTTGAATTGGAGGTTTTGTTGCTTGTAATAAAGGAGTCTTCTGAGTATGATTTGGCTAGTCAGAGAGGAGGGAATAGGGAGAAAAGGAGAGGAGAGAAGAGAGCACATGCTGTGTGGTTAAATGATACATCAGGAGATGGAGCAATTCCAGCCTCTAATCCAGTGAAGTTCTCTGTGAGCCTTAGAGAAGTCCAGCAAAGTAGGAATATAGAAATGTGGTGAAATTTAGGATAATTGAGTTGGGCCTATTTGGAACACATTCTCACTACAAAGCAGGGAGAGCGTGGGTCCTACAGAGAACATGGATGCTGGGGTCAAGTGAGCTGTGAGGCGCACCCACCTGCTCAAACCTCTTTCCCACAGTGAGGCCTCGGGCAAGCACTTGGACTTCAGCTTTCTTGTCTGAGAAAATGGGATGACAAGACCCAATCTCAACAGAGCTGTAAGGAGGATTAAATAAGGACATACACGTTAAAATGCCCAGGATAGGTGACCCATGGCAGGCGTTCAATAAATAGCAGCTGCGATTATCATGATGGGGTCTGGATTGCTCGACTTCAAATTGGCACCTGAATTTGGAGAGTTGCTAAAGCTCTGCTACCCCCAGAATAGAGGGTCAGACACAGGACTGCTCCACAGAGAAAGCAAAGCTTGTGGCTTCCCCGAAGTTTGTGCCCTGGTCAGATCTAACAGGCAACAAGCAGTAAGCATCATGAAAAACACTCAGTTTTTGTTTTGTTTTGTTTTTTTTAAGCCAAAAGACCAGCTTAATTTATTCATCAGGCATAGCAACTTTCCATTTCCTAAAGGACAGCGAGCTAATGTACAGACATGAAAATAAAAACTACCATTGTGCCCAGAGATTAACAGTAGCCTTGACAGCAGTTTAAAAAGTAGAATACTTCTTCTCACTTGTCACTGGCCTTTCACTTATTTCCTGAAACTTTACCCTGAGAAGAATCCTGTTCCCTCAACTCAAAAAGATCAGTGCGAGAACGGGTAATGACAAGGGGTGGAAGGGTCAGTGAACGCTCAGATTTTTACATGACGTCATCTTGTGCAACTTGTTGCAAAAGCCTGATGATGCTCACAGCATCGTCCTCCCCGCCCCCTGCAGTTGATGTAATGCTTTCCCGTCTGTGTCCACTCTGTCACAGAGCATCCGAGGAAAGAATTTAAATGCCGGTGGATTACACAGTGACAAAGCTACTGTCTTTCCTCTTTCTTTTCCACCCTTCTGGTTAAGCCAAGGAGCGAGTCTCAGTTGGGTACTCAGAATGCCTTATCATCTCTCCAGGGCTTTCTAATCCCCCAAGCTAATTAAGGGTGACTTTGGGACAGGAAACTAAATCACTGACTACGTGGCCAAAGAATCTTTGAACCCCTTTGTGCACATTCATTCATCAGATTAGTTAAGCTCTAAGAACAGTGTCTTCATTGATAAAATAAAATGCAGAAATTTTGATGGGGAGGAGTGCAGGAAACTTCCATACCTGGGACGGGAAGCCCAGATGAAAAGCCAAAGGCTGGGCCCCCAGGAACTTGGGGGACAGGGAGGGCAGAGCTGTTAGAAGGTCAAAGGAATGCTGGGAAATCGCCATCGTAGAAGAGTGATGGGGACATACTGAACCCACAGTCACTGCCCCCCCCCATTTTTGCAGAGGGAATTGCAGAGGGAAGTCTAGACTCTTCTAGATGCTCTGTTCCAATAGAAAGGTGCACTACGGGCCCTCATGCCTGCCCCGTCTGCCATCTGAACACCTCCAAGTCTTCTGCGGCTGGCGAAGTCTCTGCTCTGATTACCATTCATCACAAGTTGATGATGGATCCAGTACCTGGGGCCTGCGTGCCCAGAGCTAACAGAGCCCATCTGTACGGACTGCTTGGCGCCAGGACACAGGCCTGAGCAGCGGGCCGATGGGGCTGGCAGCCTCGTATGTTTTCCCTCCTGTCTCACATTTCTCCATCCAGGAGCAGCAGACAGAGCGGTATGCGCACCTCCAGAGAACTCGGAAATCTGGCAGCCTCTAAGGCCTGACCCCTCACTGGGCACATGGAAACGAGCCCTGAGAAGAAGCCTGGAGAAGAAGGTGGGCATTTATCAGGGTCCCATTCACCTCTTCCTAAGGACATGAGATGACTTGTTTAGCCACTGCTGAGAGACCTGCT
This sequence comes from Monodon monoceros, assembly GCF_005190385.1. Classification (NCBI taxonomy): domain Eukaryota; kingdom Metazoa; phylum Chordata; class Mammalia; order Artiodactyla; family Monodontidae; genus Monodon; species Monodon monoceros. Next base: position 12,883,954 of record NW_021703769.1, on the reverse strand, counting down.
CATTCCACCGGGAGAAGCTTCCAGAGGCTTTGCCTTAGCCAGCTGTCCACGACTCCGGATCAATGCCCGGTTGCTCACATTCCCTCTTCCTACCACCTTCCAAGGCATCAACAAAGCCGTGGCTCTATATCTCCATCATAGACCCTGCATTGTCCACTTCTCTCCACCTCCATCAAGTCCACTCTGATCCAAACCACCACCATCTTTAACCTGGACCACCTCAAACTTGTCTCTTCCATCTTGCACTCTGCAATCCATCCTCCACAGAATGGTCAGAAGGATCATTTGAAGTGATATATCAGACCAAGTCACTTGCCTGTTAATATTTTCCAGGGGCGGGTGGTTGCATCCAGAATAAAATCCCACCTCCTTCCCTGGCTTCAACTCTCTGTGTTCCTGGCCCCTCTGTAACACGCTTGCAACACTCCAGCTGGACTGGGGTGCTTTCTGTTCCTTGAACACCAAGCTCACTCCTACCTCAGGACCTTTGCATATGCAACCCTCATTGCCCAGATAGATCCTTTCCTAGATGGTTAAAGGAACCACCTCATTGTCATTTTCCTTTGTAAGCACCCTCTCTACGTTAATTTCTTCCCTGGACGCTAGAATCTCATAAACATCTGTTCCAACATCAAAGCTCCTCTCCCGCTGCCACCGTATCATGTTCTTGCCCCAGGGCCCTTCCTGCTCTGGGCTTGATGGTTCCTAATGGTCTGGCCTGGTGGAGACGACAAAGGACCAGAGGTCAGAGAATACTGGCTTGAGCCCCGACTCTACTACTTGGTTGCTTTGTGCTCATGCCTCATTTTCCTAATCTATAACTCTATAGAATATTGATTTTCCTTCTCAGGGTTCCTGGGAGGACACAGGAGCTAAGAGAGGTGAAGTGTTTTATAAACTGGGATGTTCTTCTCAGATATTCATTAACACTCAACACATACTTATTGAACACCTACTGCAAGTCAGACAGGCCTAGACTAAGAATCCAAGCAACAGTTTCTGCCCTTGAGCACAGGGGGAAGGGGACAGTGGTCCGGCCCACAGAGACAGCCAGAGACAGCCTGCGTTCCAATCCTGTATCTGTCACTCAACAGTATTATGACTTTGGAAAAATGCCTTCGTTTCTCCCATGTCGGTTTCATAGTCTAGAAATCGGTTTAATTGCACTTTCCAGAGTGGTTGTGAGGATTATGCAAGTTAATCTAAATAAAGCTCTTTAAAAATGCTTGACATAGTAGGGATTAAATAGTCATTAGTTATCAGAAGGGGAGGCCAACTGGTAAGCCCAATTCTCCACTTTATTTCCTGTCTACTCACTGCAGTTCAAATTCTACCCATTGCTCTAGGCTCTGATCAACCCCCAACTCATTAGTCAGACACCTCCTGCCTACAAGCCACCTCTTCCAGGCTCTACAAGCCGGCTCTTCGTAAATATTTGAGTTGTCTCTCCCAGCTTCACCATGTCTTCTGAGTCATAGAAGATTCTCAAGAAATGTTATCAGAAAAAAGGACTTTATAGTGAAATGGTAGCTTTCTTCACGGAGGTTCCATGTAGCCTGAGTACAACTGCTCCGTGTTAGAGTTAAAAAGTAAGGTTGGGTGAGTGTTCTCAAAATGTTTTCTCATGTTTCGGGACAAAGCTGAAGGAGGGATGGAAATCTCCCAGCCGCAGCCCTGGTGGCTCCAGCTCTGGGAAAATGCACACAAAGCTCCTGAAATCTACCAGCTACTGAAATGCACACAGAGAGCTTGAAATTCACCAGCTCTTGAAATGCACACAAAGAAGGGAAAAGGCAGGATAATGTGATTAGGAGAAGACGGAATAGGGGATGGAGGAAGCACAGGAAGGGGAAAGGTGGAAGTACAGGGAGTCGGGGGAGGGGATAAGGGACGGGCTGACTGATCCCTTGCCTCTGCTGGGGTCTTAGATATTACTTTATTTCATTCTCACAACAAGCCCTCGGAAGCAGGAATTATGTTATAAATAAAGATCGGCAACTCCACGGAGAAAAGAGCTTATGTTGTTCAGTTTGTTTGCTTTGTCTTGGTCATTGTTGTACCTATAGTGCTAGAACAATACCTGGCATATAGTACATGCTTAAGAAGTATTTACTGAACGGATGACTAAAGATCGAATGAAATGAACAAAGAAGGCTCTAAAACTTGAATAGACATGTCTCCAAAGGAGATGTACAGATGGCCAACAAGCACATGAAAAGATGCTCCGCATCACTAATCATTAGGGATATGTAAATCGAAACCACAGTGAGATACCACTTCACACTCATTAGGATGGTGGCTATAAAAACAAGCAAACAAACAGAAAAAAGTGTTGGTAAGGATGTGGAGAAATTTGTCCCCTTGTGCTATTGCTGGTGGGAAAGTAAAACTGTCAAGCTGCTGTGGAAAACGGTATGTCAGGTTCTCAACAAATTACAGATAGAATTACCATAAGATACAACAATTCCGTTTCTGAGTATACATCCCCAAAGATTTGGAAGCAGGAACAAGAACAGACATTCATACGCCCACGCCCATAGCAGCATTATTCACAATTGCCAAAAGGTGGAAGCTACCCAGGTGAGCATCAACAGATGAAAGAATAAACAAAATGTGGTTTATACATGCAGTGGAAAATTATTCAGCCTTAAAAAGGTAGGAAATTCTGACACACGCTACAACATGATGAACCTTGAAGATACTATGCTAAGTGAAATAAGCCAGACACAAAAAGACAAATATGATTCCACTTATATGAGGTACCTAGAGGAGTCAAGCTCATAGAGACAGAAATTAGAAAGGTGGTTGCTAGGGGCTCTGAAGAGGGAGAATGGGGAGTTAGTGTTAATGGGAACAGAGCTTCCATCTTGTAAGACGAAAAAATTTCTGTACATGGTTGGTGGTGATAATGGTACAACAATGTGAATGTACTTAATGCCACTGAACTGTAGCCTTAATGTCTAAAATAGTAACCGTTGTTATATGTATAATTAAACAATTACAATTTAAAATGTATTAGCTTTAAAAAGAGAGAAAGAGATGGGGCTTTAAGAAAGGCAATGCCCTACTGCACATCACGATACTAGTGTTTGGCAGCTGTGGAATTGTTTCGGGGGTTGGCTGAAGGGGTCTCAGCCTCAGACTGACAACGGGGAGGAAAGGGAGAGAGAAGCCAGAGAAAGCCAGAAGAAGCAGACCAGGGGCTGAGGCTGGGCCACGGTTGGGGTGATGGACGGTTAAAACGGCAGACCCAGCAAGGTGGAACCCAGGGCCAGTAGGGGACGCCCACAGAGATGGGAACTGTGGCTGCTCCCTATGCCCTAGTCCCCTGTGGGCTTCTCTATGGATCCAGAAGCAGAGCCATAAGCAGAAACCTTTCAGTTTCAAGTGACAGGACCCTAACTGGTGCAAGCCAAGAAAGAATCCATTGGATCATGGGAGGAATACACCAAGGGATAAAGTGGGCTTCAGGCACAGCTGAAATCAGGAGCCTGCCTTTCACATTCCACCTCTCTGCTTTTCTTCCATCTCTTTGGCTCATTTGTAGGCCGACTTTTCCCTCATGATGGTAGAAGTGACCACCAGAAGCTCCAGGCTACATCTTACAAGTCAGCATCTACAGGCTGATCCCTCTGCAACCTGGCATCGCCCTGAGAAGCTGACCTCGGGCACCCTGTGGTAAGTCCTCCGAAGAAATTAAACAGGCAGTCGGGCGGGAGGGGCTTTTAAGTTGAGTCCTCAGAGGAGGTGACGTTGGAGCTGAAACTACGTGCTGGGAAGGAGCTGCATGGAAAGGTCAGAAGGAAAGTCTTTCCGGGTGACAGAATAGCAGAGGCAAGATCCCAGAGGCAAGGGAGAGCTTGGCTGACTTAATACGGAAACGCTCACAATCATCAGGGTGAACGTAGTGTGTTTACTGTGTGTGAGGCTCCCTTCTAAGTGCGCGTGTGTATCCCTCACCCCGGAGTTAGGTATGGTGACAGCAGAACCTGTTTTAAGGCATCAAACTGAGACACGGGATGCTAAATACACCTGCCCAGGGTCTCTACCGCTGGTAAACAATGGAGTCAGACTTTGAACTCTTTTCTCTTTCCCTCCCCTTCTCCACTCCCAAAGTGGAGGTATGGCACTTTGGCAGGTTTACTGCCAAACCTTAAATCTTGCCCTGGGTTGAGAGTGTGGTCAGAGCTAATGAGGGCAGGACCTTCCTATGGCTCGGCCTCACCCCTAATCCCTAGGCTGCCTCCCCGGTGTAATAAAACATCATTCAGTGAAGACTGAATGCTTCTCATCCTATCCAGAACACCCTTGCTTCAACGAGGGCAAAGGACACAGAATGACTTTCCCCTTTTTTCTTATTTCTCTTATGGAAGCAACCTTCTTGAAGATCTAGTCTAGCAGAACTTCAAGAACGGTCATTCCATGATCGGCAGTCACCGTGTGCCCAAGGTGGGTCAGCCTCTACGCCAAGGCCCTGGGATTGGACGGTGAGCAAACCACAGGCCTCAGCTCCCTTAAAGATCTCGGTGCCTATCCGTGCCAAGCCTCTGTGGTAACTATTTCCTTGAAAAACAATATCTGAGCAGAGAATAGAGGAAGGCTGGCTCAGGTAGAACATTCCCATTGTAAAGGGTTCAAAGAAAACCAATATACCATGAGTATAGCCCTTAAAGCCCACCCCACCCATCCCTTTCACCCTCGCTTCCCTCCTTGAAATCAGCCACCCTCATCATTTACCCACTTCCGACAGTGTCGCTTTTGCCTGGGTAGGATTATAATACTCTCAAATGTTGACCATCTCTTTGGTCCCATGTGTGTGCCCCTGTTGTAAAACCATTCTCGTTTTCAAGTCCTGCTGATTCTACCTCCTAAATCTTTCCCAGGTCCAGCCCCTTTTCTGCATCTTGGCCACCACTGCCTGCATTCAGGTCCCTATCATTTCTTGCGATTGTTTCTGTTACCGAACCAGGTTGAGTTTGCCCGAGGCACAGCAAGCCAAAATGCTGAGCGGCCGAGGTCTGCAGCAGAGAGGGTTTCTTTGCAAGGCAGCCAAGCAAATAGATGGGGAAACGCATCCTAAACTCACCTCCCTGAAGGCGAGGGGCTGGGGTATTTATGGGATAACGAATAAAGCAGCAGGGCAGTCCGAGGCGTGGGGAGTGTGGGTTTCTTGGGGAAACGTGATTGGAAAAAAGTGTGGTCATTGTCATTCTGTGCAGGTGTAACCAAGCTACAGGCCTCTGCACATTCAAAAGGTCACCAAGCGGACACTGGCGCATGCCCAGTTGGGGGGTCAGTGGTTCCACCCAGTCTTAACCAGCTCAGCTCAAAAACTAGACACAGCTGACTCCAAGTTCCTAGAAAACAGCTGATTTAGGCCTCTAAGGCCACTTGCCGCTTGAAGGACATACAAATCTTTTGCAGATGACCTTGATTAGCGAAGGTGGGTAAAGTGGATTTGACTAATTTCCCACGGTTTCACCTCCTGGTCTCCCTGTCGTCAGTCTTAACCTCCTAAAATCCCAACTCCAGGCTCCCAGTGGAGAAATCAGACTACAGTGCAAATTGGACTATGGAAGGGGCTTTGGGGAAGGTTTGAGGCTGCCCAACACCCTCTGAATGCTCACCCTGTGTTGGGGAGTTTCCCATAGTGCAGTTGCCACATCCCCAGATGGCAGTCATGGCATTCTCCCAGCCTCCTCTGCTGCGAGGGGCAGCCAGGTGACTCTGGCTTCTCCAATCAGATGCTCTCATTTGAGACTATGCTTTCGAAGGGAATATGCAGGGACAAACAGAATTGAGTTTTGTTAAGCAAAGCCATGGAGGCATCTGGTCCTTCTGGAGGGAGTGGGGTACGCCTGCTGGTGCCCAGTGCCCTGTGGTCGGGTGCAGCTTCTGGCTGTGTCTCCTGATTTCGGCTTTCTGGACCTTTGGAGGATTCTCCATGTTGCCTGCCCTCCTTTAACGAATTTGAGTTTTGCTTAAACCGGTCAGAGTGGTGTTTGCTGTTTGCAGTTAAGAAGCCTGATGGATACAAACCACATCACTTTCCTACCTAAATAGTTTTCACTGGTTTCCCTGCCCACCGGGCCCTGCTTGCTCCTCCAGCCTCATGCTTGGTGACCCCATCTCACACTTCGTACTCTAACTACCAAGTATGGACCCCTTGCTTCCCTCTCCTTACACTACTCTGTTCAGGGAATTTTTATCTTCCTATAGGCTGAGATGTGCCCACTTTACAGAAGAGAAAGCTGAGTCTCAGCAACGTGGTCACATATTGACCCCAGAGTCAGAACCAGAACTCGGATCTCCATGTTCCGCCTGAGATCCCATCTCCTTTTAGCTGGAGTTCAAGGCCTTCCTAAAGCCCCTTTCCCCCGTGTAGCCCTACACCCGCAGCCCAACCCCTCACCACCCCACGCACTCTGGCTTATTCTCTACCCAGGCCCAGGCAGCTTCCTCACCCGGGACCATCTCCCTGTCCCGTTGGCCTGGTGGTGAGGTCACAGGCTCTGAAGCCACACTTTTGGATTCAAGTCTTGGCTCTGCCTCTTCCCAGCCTCGTGAGATTAGGCAAGTCACTAAACCTCTCTGTGCCCCAGTTTTCTCATCTGCAAAATCGGGTAATGACAGTAAGCCTCTTAAGCGTGTTGGGTGGAAACTCAGATGAGTTGCTTGGTGAGCGCACAGTGACTGTTAGCTGCTATCATTCTTATCATCATTGTCATTGTCATCTGGCAATGTCCGTGAATGCCCACCTCCTTTTTTTTTTTTTTTTTGGTACGCGGGCCTCTCACTGTTGTGGCCTCTCCCGTTGCGGAGCACAGGCTCCGGACGCACAGGCTCAGCGGCCATGGCTCACGGGCCCAGCCGCTCCGCGGCATGTGGGATCCTCCCGGACCGGGGCATGAACCCGCGTCCCCTGCATCGGCAGGTGGACCGTCAACCACTGAGCCACCAGGGAAGCCCTGCCCACCTCTCTTGACTTCTCTTCCCTTTGGGTGGCCCCTCCCCAGTGAGGAGGATTCATTGCTTCCTGCTCAGGGCATAGGCAGCAGCGGGGGTGGTGAAGAGGCTGCAGCATGGAACCAGAAGCCTTGGGTTCATACCTTGGCTCTAGCCACCTATTATTTGCTGTGTGCTCTTGGGCAAGTGACTTAACCTCTCTGTGTGTGCCTCAGTTTCCTGGGAGAAATGGTGATGATAACGGGAGCCAATTCATGGAGTAGTGGTGGAGACCAAATGTGTTAATACTTAAAGCGGCGTCTGGCACACGGGGAGCAACTCCATAATGTTGGTGCTTATTAGTTGTTTATGTCTGTCTTGCTCTCTAAACCTGAAGGGCATGAACCAGGCTTTATTTATCTCTGTGTTCTTGGCACCTCGTACAGTGCCTGGACCTGGTCGGTGCCACATTAGTGCCCCATGCTTGCAGTCTGATCTCATATCAGCTAGTTTTTTCATTCTCCCTGCCCGGAGGACACTGTTCCAGCCTAAAAAGATAAAAGAGTGCCTCCATCCAAGCTTGGTGCCTTTGGGAGCTGCTGGCCCCGGAAGCCCAAGAAGACCCAGGGCCTGGGGAGCCCGTCAGCTGTGGGGACTGGCGCTCCTCGGCAGGGGACTTGCGGACCAGCCACCCTCAGCAGAGGGGCATTTAGGGTCTCATTTGGAGGCATCTCGGGGAAGGCATCATGCAGGGGGCCACAACATATGCTGTCTCTCGGGCGATGCCAGATGGTGGGGATTTGGCCGGGCTCCCTCTAGATCTGTGAGCCTGCTGACCCATTCAGAGGCTCCAAAATGCAAAGGAGAAATGATTATGTGCTTTGAAATGACTGGAGCTGGAAGCCGCGTGGAGCCTGGCAACGAAGGGGCACACCCTTGCTGCTGGTACTTGACTGCACTCACGCACCAGCGAAGCAGGATGGTTTCCAGCCGGCTTAATGACCACCCTGGTTAGCTGTCTGGTTCATTCCATCTGACCACTGTGTAAAGGATCTGGAATAGAGTGGTGATTAAGAGATCACTGCCTGAGCTCAAACCTCAGCTCCTCCACTTACCAGTTGTACGAACCTTTGGCAGAGAACTTAATTCTCTGTGCCTCAGTATCCCTGTCTGCAAAATGGGAATACTATTGCTGTAACAGCAGAAAAGCATTCTGTTCACCTGTGTTGTCACTATGACAACGGCTAACTCACACAGCACTCTCCACATGCCGGGAGCTGTTCTTTACATGGATTCTCTTGTTTAATCCTACAACCACCCCAAGAGGGAGGTGCTATTATTATCTCTATTTTTTAAATCAGCCAAGTAAGGAGAGTTCAAACAACCCACTCAAAGTCATAAAGCTAGAAGTTGGCAGAATCAGGATTCAAACTTAGCCAATCTGGTCCACAGTCCGTGTTCTTACCATTGAGCCGTGCTGCCTGACAATAAGACAGAGACCTCATCAATGACAGTCTTGCCCTGCAGCAAGCACTTATGATCCACTCTGGAAGGTTAAAGAAAGCCACGTATGCAACGACTCAGAGCAGCCGCACACCCTCAGCTTAGCTAAGTGATGAAGACCCATCTTTTTCCCCTCAGATACAAGGCATTAGTTTGGATGATTTGGGCTGCAAGTAACAGTTAACCCTACTCCCAAGTGTTTTCAACATTGGTGACGTCGGTGGTTATTATTATTCACATAGGAGTTTAGGTTGCTGCAGCTTGGTTAATCCAGTGACTCAGGGATGTCATTAAGCAACCTGGGTCTTTCCCGTTCTGTGTTCTGTGATCTTTGGGATGCCAGCTTTGTCCATAGACCAGCTCCCCTCTTGACAACCAGGTGGCTGCCAACACCTCCAGGTAGTTCTGCATGTGAAAAATGTCTGAAAGAGAGGGGAGTGATTGTCCGTTCTTGGGTATTTTCTTAGGAGTCTGAAAACATTCTGTAGAGTCTTCCAGAAGACTTCCCATCACGTCTGATTGGCCAGTAGTGGGTCATGTGCTCCTTCCTAGACCAGTCCCTGCAGGGGGCTGTGACCTCCCTGACTGGTCATCTGGAGTTGACTGGCTGGGGGTGAAGCAGCAGCCCTGGTCCCTGCACAGACCTGGTGCTTCTCTACTTCCCTTGACTCACTTCTGCCATTTGTCCTGCAGGAATGCCTGTCCTGTTTCTTGGTGTCATCATGACATTGTATTATTTAGGAACCATTTCAGTTGCAAGTAACAGGCAACCCAACTAAGAGTGACTTAAATGAAGATGGGTTGTTTTTCTTACATCACAGGAAGAAGCCCAGAGGCAGGCAGTACGGAGCCAGAGCTGTATCTCTCACTGATGTTCCAAGGACCAGACTCTTTCTGTCTCCCCACTTTGCATCCTCCGCATAGTGGTTTTTATCCACAGGCTCATCAAACACCTTCTGGTTCTACAGTGGCAGCTCCACTTCCAGGCGGGAATGAGAGAGAAGGAAGGAGGGGAGGTTGCTGTGTCGCAGAAGCAGCAGTGCATTCTCAGGAACACCATGTGGATATCCATGTATGTTCCATTGGCTGGAATGGGGTCATGTGGCTACCATTAGCTGCAAGGGAGTCTGGGAAAGTGAGCATCTTAGCTGGGCACAATGACATCTTGATCAAAGCTGGGGTCCTGATGGTGAGGAGGGAGAAGTGGATACTTAGGGGCAACTAGCTGTGTCGGCCACACCCTTCTTTACAGCTCGGATCACACCACACTCCCATGTAAATCCTTCCACATTCACCCCAAGCGAATGGGCTCCCCTTCCCTTCTAAGAAACTAACATGAAAAAGGAAGAGGGAAAAAGAATCTGATGAAATACCCATCCGAGTCATCCCTCCAAACCCTTTCAGGTGGTGGTGATGGCACATCCTTGCTAGGTGGGGAAACTGAGGCTCAGAGGGTAGTAATGATTTGCCCAAGGTCATAGCTAGGTACAGGGCTTAGCAGGAATATGGACCTGGGCCTTTCTCATTGGCAAGTGCATGCTCTCTCCCATCCACCAGTTCCCATGGAATTCCAGTTAGCCTGGGTAAATGGTCACTGTCGGCTCACGGCCAGTTCTCCTGTCTGTTGCTTCATCTCTCCCAATAATAGTGCACATTCCTTAAGGTCTGTGGGGTTCCTGTGTTCCCACACAAGGGGGAGAGTACCCCCCTCAACCCTGGCCTCCTGGCTGAGGTTGGAGGGACTACTGCAGGCTGGAGGTGGCGTGTGAGCACGATTGTGAGCCTCTGACTCTAGAAACCCCAGCATGTCGCTTCTAACTGTGGGGAGAACATTAAGTTTTCAAGTGGGCGCCTCGCTTGGACAGATGCGAACACAAACACGGAACATTTTTCTCCCTCCTCTCCCTCCCCTGAGTTCTGCTGGGGGCCGGTTCATGGGAAGTTGGTTAATTGGAACTGTCCCTGCTGCCCCAGTGAGAAATGGGACATTGTACACCACGTCTCCTGGAGAAAGACTCCCATCTGTTCACTCCAGGAGTATAATTATGTGTATAAATTACCCGCCTTCTCATCCCTCCTCCGCCCAGCTGCACGAGGGGGCTGTGCTCTTGAAGATTCCCGAGTGACCTTTGAGATGCAGGAATATGACTGAATCAGCTCTTGGATCAGTCACATGCCCTGAGCACGACTGCCGTATCCATTTTCTATTCTAGGTGTGGGAAATGGACATTTATTTTGAAACATTTTTTTGTAATGAATCTGTGATTGGGGAAGGGTGCTTCCACAATGATTATTGTTGAACTTGGTGTGACTTCCAGCAACAGAGAAAGTCCCCGACTGTCACTTACCTCTTACTAGAGGAAAGACCCCAGGCTGAGCAGCTTAGGAAAATGAGCAAGTGCTTCCTACCGCCGTAATGCAGTAAATCTCTCTCTGAATACCCCAGCTGTGAAATAGATTGCGTGGAACTTTCTCTACCTGGGAGAGCCCTGGTCTGGGAGCGAGGGTTTGTGGGTGGAGTCTGGTCACTGCACTGACCATTGATGGTACCTTGGGCAGCTCACTTCCTTTTCAGGGGCCTCAGTGCTCCCACCTGGAGAATGGGAGGGGGTTAGGTTTCAGTTACCCCTGTGGTGAGCAGAATAATGGTCCCCTAAGATGTCCATGTCCTAGTTCTTGGAAACTAAACATGCTCGTTAAATGGCAAAGGGGAATTAGGTTGCAGATGGAATTAAGTTGCTTAGTCAGCTGACCTTAAAACAGGGAATGATCCTGGGTTATCTGGGTGGGACCAGTGTTAGCAGCAGCGTCCCTGCAAGTGGACAAGGGAGGCAGAAGAGAGAGAGAAGCAGCGTGAGAAGGACTTAGCCTTACATCGCCGACTTTGAAGATGGCGGGATGAGGCCATGAGCTAAGGAATGTGGGTGGCACAGGAGGTGGAAAAGGCCAGAAAACAGATTCTCCCTTAGAGCAGCCCTGCTGATACTTTCATTTCAGACCTTTGAGACCCACGTCAGACCCGTGACAATGAAAGCCAGTCCTTGTAGAGCGCACACCACAAGCCGGGCATGGTTTGACGAGCGTCACATGTGTCACCTCATTGCATCTTTAGAGAAACCATGAAAGGTGGGGGTTATTATTGCCTCAGCCATTTGACAATTGAGGAAACTGAGGCCTAGGGAAAGCACAGAGCTTGCCCAGGGTCACAGAGCTGGGAAGGGTGGAGCCTGGGTTTCCACCCTTTTGGATCATCAGCCTGTCCCCATTCTCTGTGCAGACAATGGGCATTTCCTCAATTTTATGGAAAGTGCTGTGCAAACATGGTGCCAGTGAGGGTGACCACAAGTCATGCTCAGTTTGCCTGGGACAGGCGCCATGTCCTGGAATAATTATTAATGGTGCCTCCAGCCGTGCTCAGTAAGGATCTAGTTTGGGGGATGAATCACATAGTCAGCCCATGGATCCTCCCTCCCAGTGGGGGCTGAAGGCTCAAGGAGGTGGACGAGCAGAGTGGGACCAGCCAGGCTCAAGGAACACATAAGAAAGGCCTGGAATTGGGTAACTTCCATCTGAGTCTTGGTTCTAAGACCATTTTATTCTGTGACCCTGGGAAATAAGAGCCCATGTGGTCAGCCCTCAGCCCAGGGCTGACTTTTCCTGTCTTCATCTTTGCTACTCTTTTCCCTCACGTACCATCTTCCCTGGGTATCCCCACACATGATCAGGCACACATCTGGCCCAGGGCCTTTGCTCTTATTTACAGAAATTACCCCCTTTCCTCCTCTGATTTTTTGCTCAAATGTCAGCTTCTCCGAGATGCCTTCCTGACCACTGTTTAAAATTGCAAACGACTCCCTCCCTGCCAGAAACGTATCTCCTTCCCTTCCTGTATCGTTCTTCAAAAATCCAAACACAGTCTGACTTATTATATATGTTACTTATTTATCCTGTTTATACTCTGTCTGCTCCAACAGTATTAGCGCTCCAGAGGGTCAGGATTTTTGCCCCTTTGTTTTTAAACTATGATATCCCTGGTACCACCAACAGCATCTGTCATAGAGTGGGCACTCAATGAGTGAATGAATGAATTCAGGGAAGAAATGATATCTTGGTATAAGTTTGTGGAATTGAGAAATGAATGAATTTGAGAGAGATGAAAGAAAATTTCTCATCTGCTTTACGCATGCAGCCAACTTTTCCTTTGTGCTGTCCGCATTTATTGTCATATTTACACATTCCCTGATGTTATATAAACATTCACTTCTTTTCTACCAGGACTTCGTTGTTTTCTATTTACATTAACAGTGCATCTAGAATTTATTTCAACGGATGTAATGACATATGGATCGAATTTAATATTTTTGTCTAGATCACTAGGTCCTTTCCAAATTGTCTGAATGTCGTTTATTGAATAATCTACTTTCTGCCAAATAATGGAAATGCAAGCTTTATCATATTGTGAAATCTTATATCTTTTCCTGAACTTTCTATTGAGTTCTGTTCTCAATCAGCCCCACACTTCAGTTATTATGATTCTATGTGTGAGAATATCTGATAGAACTAACTCCATAATTTCTTTTTTATTCAAAAAAAATTTTTTTATGACTTTCTTTTCCAAATTCACTTTAGACCATTCTCCTCATGATAACTGCATGGAACTTCACATTCTATAGCTTGAAAGAAAGGAAATAGATATCTAGTCAATATTAACTTTTATCCAGTAATATGCTATGAAGCTTATTATTTGATTCTTTCCTTGCATAGCTTTATTCACATGGCTCCCACGGACTTGTTATAACAATAATACCTAAGTCCTGTATATCATTGCTGTTGAAAATTGGATTTGTTTCTGTTTGGGATTTAACTTGCTTATTCTTGATACATAGGATACATTAATTAGCACCTGGATTCTGTTCCATCGATCTTTTCCTTTATTCCTGTATCAACACCAAATTTGGTAAAGCAAGTTCCTCTTAAATTTCCTTCCTTTTCAACAAAGTTTTAGGTTCTCCTTACTTGTTTCTCTCTTTCTGGAAATGTCATAACTGACTTGCTTGGCTCCCTAACCATAGGCTGACTTTGACTTTGTCGCTCATGGCATTTCTGGCACAATTATAAGCTCTGAAAGTTCTGGTTGGTTCTCTTGGGTTTTCTGAGTGGATGACCCACTGATACTCTTTGTTCAAATTCCTCTACTTCTCCCAGTCTGTCCCAGTGTCTGGCCATTGATCACTTGCTGCCCTTTGACACTTTCCCCGTCACCATCTGCGTGTCACTTGCACCTCTCTTTCTGTTCAGCAAGTCACACTCTTGTGTCTCGGCTCCATGTCTTGATCAGAAGGTTCTGTGTTTCCAGCCAGAGTCCTTCACACTGCAGACACCCAGTCAAAAACCATTGGCTTGGGCTTCCCTGGTGGCGCAGTGGTTGAGAGTCCGCCTGCCGATGCAGGGGACACGGGTTCGTGCCCCGGTCCGGGAAGATCCCACATGCCGCGGAGCGGCTGGGCCCGTGAACCATGGCCGCTGAGCCTGCGCGTCCGGAGCCTGTGCTCCGCAATGGGAGAGGCCACAACAGTGAGAGGCCCGCGTACTGCAAAAAAAAAAAAAGAGAAAAAGAAAAAAAAAAACCATTGGCTTAAATCTGATTCAAGAGCGAGAAGAGAAGTAAGACGTGTGTGAGCTGAGTTCTTCTCATCTACTAGGAGTTCTGAGTCCCGATGTGTCCCTGGTGATTTTTCAAATAGTGGGATGGAGTTTGGTTAAGGGATCCATCCTTACGAACAGCGAGCTTCTTACAGGACTCCCAGTGCCCCGGGCACCGTTCTAAGGACTGGACACATGTGAACTCGTGTCATACCAAGATCGATCCTATGAAGTGGGGACCATTATGCATCCACTTTTCATGTGGAGCTTCTAAACACACAGAGCTTTATGTCACCGGTCCAAGGTGACACAGTTAGAAAAACGGCAGAGCCAGCATTTGAAGCCAGGGAGTGTCTTCCAGAGGTCGTGCTCTGAGACCATGGCACCCACCACCTATGGGAGGGCCACCCACGTGGATTTTCCTGTTGGTCTCATGAGCTCATCATTGCTGACTTTGACCTTTTGGGTGCCAGGAAGTTTTCAGTTCAACCCAATAAGCCCTTCCAGTCTATTCTGGTCTCCATTTCATTCTGCTCTCTATGAAAATAGTCTGCATGACCTAGGAACAAAAGATTCCCCCCTTGTCCGGGGCCCCATCTCTGAGGCACCCGCTGAAGACACTGTGTCATTAGGACAGATGTTGACTCCGCCCCCTCAGGGCCCGGTCACCCTAGACTGTAATGTAAATGGTTACATTTACAGGGCTCTGGAGGTAAGAATGGCAGTGCTCTGCTGATGGGAAAGAGGATGCCCAGCAGAAGGGCCCAGGCTGCAACCACAGCCCTCCATCTCCCAGCTGGTGGATAAGCAGGTTGCAGACGATCTCCTGGTGACATGATCGCAGGGCTGGCTGACCCTGCTGGCCACTCCAGTCCTCCCGAGATTCCCAGGTGGATGGATTTCTCTAATGGTTCTGACTTCTTGTTGTAGAAAACTGGAGATATTGAAGGGCTTGCTTGTTTCACAGCTTGAAGAACGGAGGACATCTGAGGTCTCACTCCAGCGGCACGAAGGTTTCGCTGAGCGTGGTGGTAGCCCATCCACATCTGAATCTTTGTCCTCGTTGGGATCAACACTGATGGAGGACAGCAGCCGTTCCATTGCCTGCACATCCCAGGCGGTGATGCACCTCGAAGGGCCTCCATCATAGCATCGCAGAGCAGGGCAGGATCTTGGAGACCAAGTTCTCCAGTCCATACTTCTGCAGACAAGCCAAAGGCCCAGGAGGTGAAGGGACTTGGTCAAGGTCACTCAGGAAACCCATGTCTGAGAAGGATAGGGAGGGACTCTTCTCAAAACTACCCATACAGCACTCTCTCCTTGGGAGAGCTTCTCCAGCCTGAAGGCTTTAAACATCTCCTACCTACTGACAGCTCCCGCATGTATATTTCTGGCCTGAAACTCCCCTGAATTCTCAACTCCCAACTCATGCACTCAGCTGCCCAGGCATATCAGCCTCAGCCTGTCCAAAATGAAACTTCTTACGCCTCCCTCTAAACCTGCTTCTTCTCTGGTCTTCCGCATCTCAGTGAAAGGCAAGGCTGTCGAGTTGCTCAGGACCCAAACCCGGAAGTCATCTTTTATTCATTTATTTACTTTTTCTAATTGAAGTAGAGTTGCTGTACAATATTATAGAAGTTACAGGTGTACAATACAGTGACCCACCATTTTTAAAAGTTATACTCCATTTATAGTTGTTGTATCAATAGATTATTTGCTATCTTCCCTCTGTTGTATAATATATCCTTGTAGCTTATTTTATACATAATAATTTGTATGGAAGTCATCTTTATCTCCTTCCTTTCTCTCAGATGCCACGTCCAGTCCATCAGAATCCAAGCCGCCATCCTCTCTCACGTGGGTTTTGCGTTGGCTTCTCACTGGTCTCCCACCTCCTGCCCTGCCCGTCTATGCTCATCTCTTCTCCTTATTGGAGTGCTTTGGGTGGTACATTTACATGCAGATCAGACCTTAACGATTCCTCTGCTCAAAGCCCTCCGTGGATGTCTCATCTCATTCGGAATGAGAAGGCGGGGAGAAAACAATGGACCAAGAGTTAGGAGAACTGGGTCTGGAGCCAGCGTTGTCCCCGACCCTGGAAAAATGGGCAGCTCTCTCCTGTTTCAAATGGTTAGATGTGGATATCTTAAGAGGTAAAGGGGACAGCCATCCAGCCCAAACTCTTCTGCACTCCCTCCCTGACTCCCTGTCTCGATCCCCCTTCCTGGGGCCCGGGCCAGAGGGTCCTCTGCCCTTTACCCTCATGCCTCCTCCTCCTGGCTCAACAGGACCCACCGTTCCCTGTAGGCTGTTCCACTGATGTACAGGTTCCCAGAAACTGGCCACAGCTGCATTTGAAGGTTGAAAAATGAAAAAAAAAATTTTTTTTTCGAAAAGGAAACAAATGAATTGGGAGGATTATCCAGTGGGAATTGGTTGGTGACGGTATTGACAAGGGATGCAAATTAATTTTCCAGCCAGGCTTCGGAAATGCAGAAACCGAGCCAAGCTATGAGCTCACAACATCCTAAAAGTCATATCTGACTATTTGGAAAAGAATTAAATTATATATTTACCAAGGAGCCCCCCAAACAGACACGAGGCAGCTCTTCAAACGCTTGCTGGATTCCTCACCCGTGGCATCATTTTTCAACCTCCAGCCAATCAGTGGCTCCCAGCGCCTCCTTCTCAAGTTCTAGCCTCTGTCCCAAGCCCCAGATGTTGGTATTTGCTCTCAACTTAAGCCCAGAAGATTCAACAAAATCACCATCTTCCTTACCCACCCCCAATACACTTCTCCTCCAGAGGTCCATGCTTCTACTCAGACCCCCGCATCAGTCAGTCACCCAGGTTCAAAGACATTCCAGTCATCTTTGGCTCCCGCTGGGCGTTGGTTAGGATGCTTTAGGCCACAAGTCACAGCAACTCCAAGAAACAGCAGTTCACAAAAACAAGTGTTTTTAGCAAAACACTTGGGAGGGCAGCTGAAGGCATCACATATTCCTCTTTTGCCAAAAACGAGGGAAAGGGGGCAATTCAAGGGAGCACCCTCCTTACACCTGTCCTTTTTTTCTTTCTTTCCTTTTTTTTTTTTTTTGGCTGCACTGTGCAGCTTCCGGGATCTTAGTTCCCCGACCAAGGATTGAACCCGGGCCCCAGCAGTGAAAGTGTCAAGCGCCAACTCCTAACCACTCGACTGCCAGGGAATTCCCACACCTGTCCTTTTTATAAGGAATGAAAACCTTTCCCAGGAGCCCCACCACACATCCCCTTTGGTCCCCTTGTCCTGAGTGAGGTCACAGGGCAGCCTTCACTGCAGGGGGTGCAGGGCAAGCATCTGGTATGGTGCCTGGGAGAGTCAAGATGGGTTTTGACCAATCATGATTCATTGCCATTGGCTTAGGAAACACCATCGGGGTTTTGTTGGCAAGAAGGGTGGGGGATGGGTGTTGGGTCAGCAAACATCAGTGCCTGCCATGCTGTCTTCACCCCATCCAGGGTGCAGCCTTGTTATTTCCTCCCCTCTAATGGCTCCATCATCTTTGTTTTATTCCCATTGCCAGCACCTTTATTCATACGGCACTGCCTCTCACTTTGATCGTGATAATTGCCTCTAACTTTTCTCTCCCAAGAGACTGACACCCAATTCCTTAAGTACAATGCTAACTTCCTCACTCCAGAGCCCAAGGATCTTTAGCTCCCCTCTTATGTACCAAATGAAATACAAACTTCCTCAAATGGATAGATAAGGCCTTCCATAATACGACCACTGATAAAGTAAAATCAGTCCTGTTTGCAGCTAAACCAGGAGGGGAACCGAGAAAGGGAAAAATAACCCACCTGGCACCTGGCGGCTAGGCCGTGATGCTCCCAATCAACAGGAACAAAGCTTGTGGAACACAAACATGTTCAGACAAGGCCACGACATGACCCTGTTTGAAACTAGGCAGAGACAAGACCACGCATGTACAGAAATAACTGAACATACTCCTTTTCTGCTAGTGCGAGTGGTGGCTGCCTCTTTACCAATGACACCTGAGCCCTGTATTCATCTTCCTCCCTGCAAGATAAAAATATTTAACATACCCCATCACATCATAATGTTATATGTCAATTATATCTCATAAAAAAAAGATACCCGGGCTTCCCTGGTGGCGCAGTGGTTGAGAGTCCGCCTGCCGATGCAGGGGACGTGGGTTCGTGCCCAGGTCCGGGAAGATCCCACGTGCCGCGGAGCGGCTGGGCCCGTGAGCCATGGCCGCTGAGCCTGCGCGTCCGGAGCCTGTGCTCCGCAACGGAAGAGGCCACAGCAGTGAGAGGCCCGCGTACAGCAAAAAAAACCAAACCAAAACAAAAAAACGATACCCAATCACCAGATTGCACCCACTTCTTGACCCTGCCTCCTTAATTCCTTAGAATCATTCAACGGAAGCCCAAACCCTATAGGAAGCTCTTCCCTGTACCTCTTACGGAGATTGTCCTGCGTTGCTATGGGTGTGATCTCCTTTATTGCAGCAGGTTAGCTAAATGTAACTGTGGCTGCAGGGAGGTTCCCGGTGGTCTCTGATTGGTGGACTTTAATATCCAACCTTATAACTTCATCCCCTTCAGTTCCCCGATAGCTCCTTTCTAATTTAGAACCTTGTCAGTATCACACATAATTCTGACTACACCTCTGGATCCGGCTGCCATTTTCCAAGAAAGATGGAGGACAGAGAGAAGGAGGTGTTGACTGCACCATAAATATGAAATTACCAAGGTTCAGGCTGTGAGAAACTCTATAGGTCACGCAGCCCAGGCACCGCAACAGAGAGATTGTAAGGAAAAGAGGCATGGACAGGAAACCCGTATACTAAAAAGACATGCCACGATTTACCAACTGGGTTATGTTAACTGTAGGATCTAAGGAGGCACATTGGGGTGATGACGCCATAAAGATTGTAGGGAGGTATTAACTGAAAGAGTCAGAGGGCGGTTACTTTTGGAGGGAGGGTCAGGCTGTGATTGGGATGCAACCATGGCACCATGGAGGGACTTCCAGCAAAGTGCTATTTCTTGACTTGGTCCTGATTAAAAGAATGTCTGTTGATATATTTCACTAAGCTATACATTTTTTGTTGGATTTTGGGTACCTGTGTCTAATTTTTAAATGAAAAGGTTAAAAAGTATAGTCTTGAACAGGTCAGTTTCTCTAGAGAAGGATGGAAACGAAGAGCCCATTTAGGGGGCTAATACTGCAAACCAGGAGAGAGGGGACAGATGGGGCTTGAATGAAGGTGGGGAACTGTGGTCGGATGATGTATGTTTTTCAGTGAAGGACCAACAGGACTCACAGCCATGTTGGACTGAGTGTGAGAGAAAGAGGAGAAGCAAAGTGATACTGTTGCTTCTCTTTCCACCATGGTTGCACATCCTGGGGAACATGGTGGCCAGACAAAGGCATTTGTACGCATGGGATGGAGGCTTCACAAAAGTATTAGAGAAGCAGTTATGGCCTGTCGGAGGGTGACACCCATCAAGGAAGGAACAAATGATCGTGGGGGGATGTCCTTTACTCTGGAAGGCTCTCATGCCTGTCACTGAAGTTCTTGGTGGGAAGTGATCACCAGATGTGGACAGTTGCTGGAAGCAGCATAGCCCAGGGGCATTTCATGACCCTGGGGAATTTGAAGACAGCAGAGATTGTCATCCTAACATATCAGATCTGTATTGCCCTGGAAACTATGACGTGAAGAACCCACCCCACTACCCCCATCCCCACCTACGACATAAACATCTTTCTCTCTCATTTCTGAAATTCAGGTTAAATAAGATGTCCCTTTTGTGGAAGCCTATCCATTTGTTGACTTGAGTAATCTATCTTGTCTCCTTAAAAATGTCAAGGTCATAAAATAAGGGAGCCAGACACAAAGAATTTAAGAGAAAAGATTGTCAACAGCCAGCTCTTTTACATTGATTTCAGTATACGTCACACCTAGATCTGCAAAATAGTAACGTGTAGGTATGTGTCTTATGAAAATCTGCTTTTTGGCAATTCGAATCCCATTTTCCCTTTAACTCCTGTTATGATTTTTGACCTGTGGAACTTACCTTCTTCTCCCCTGTTAGCTATAGGGTTTCCCAGGCTTGCCCCCTGATGTGTAAATCCATCTTTAAGCCAACATTTCCATGGACCATGGGAGCTGTTAAGAGTCTAGGCCCTAGGAAGGCACCCAGGGTCCTGCTTACAACCAGGCATCCGTTTTGAGCTGGGTCACTTTGCAGGAAGGCTGCCTGCAGATTTAAATGGGTTCCCCCACCTCGGGTTCTAGGAACTTTCAAGCTGGCAGCCCTAGGAGTGAGTTTACATCAGCATTCCAGAATTCCTAATGAATTCTCCTGAGCAAAAAAAAAAGCTGTTACGTCCCCCTCCCCCAGTCACATTTCTAGTTGATTCATGAGCAAAGGCACAGAAAAAAAATCTATGGCTTTGAGGGAATCAGGAAGAGCGAAATTTCTGCTTTAAGAAATCACTGTGCCCCAATTATTTTATTTGTCAGGAAAAAAGGATTTTGTTTTCCATTTATTCCCTCCTCCAAATCTCGATTCAGAGTCCCCCACCCCAACCCCAGACCCTTTGGGACCTGTTTGAAATCCCATCTAGCTTACATAAAATCAATCTGCAAACCCCCTGATCAAAGTCATTGCCTCCTGCCTGCAAAGAGGCTGCCCCAAGTGAAACTGTGCTTGGCTGAGCCCAGCCTGACCCCTCGGTTGCCCTTCCCAGCATGGGCGCTAGGGCCTCCCCCAGCTGGGGCATTGTGCTGCTCCTTGGGGTAGAGGCCCTGGGCACAATTATCCTGCTCCAATATTGATGCCTTTCTCGGGGTTGCTCAGGCTAATTAAAAGTCACGCTGTGCATGATTTTAATTAGGATTTGCATCAGGCTGGGGAAGGCTTTCAAAGGGAGAGGAAACCACAAGCTGAGCTGTCAGAGGGTGGAGGGCAGCAGGGAGGGAGGGAGGACAGTTTATTTATAACCCTTCCTGCCACGTGCACATTGTGGAGGCCAACAGATGTGTGTTCCCATCCCTAAGGGCAGAGAAGCTGGAACTCGAGTCCAATGCGGCACGGTGGGTTCCAGTCTTCCTAAGCTGGAGTTTCTGGAATGTTCTGGCATTTCCCCTCATTGCCGCTGAGGCTTGCACACTCCATTTCAGTAAAGATGAGAGAGTCAGGGATTCGGGCTCCAGCCCACCGTTAACCCTCAGAATGGTCACACCCTTGAAGTTCAGCTTCTAGACTCATGTTGGACCCGGGTTGGTTACAAACAGGAAGCAGAACCACTATTGTCCAGCAAGGCTGGTGCTGTTTCAAGCAGCTTTGCCTGCACCCCCTCCACCCAGGGTCAAATGCGTTATCACACGTCCAGTGTTCAGGGCAGTGTTGATGCATAGGGTAGCAGCTATTATAAGTACAACCATTTTGCATGTTTCCTCTCTTATGTTTTCAGTTTTTGTGAAATCAGAGACGGAGTTCAATTTATCTTTGTATTCTGAGGGCCTAGGAAATCCCTGGCCCATCATTGTGGCTGGCTACAGTGTTTGTTGATTTCCTCCCAAGGAAATGAGACACTCAATCAGAGCCCACTCTAAATGGGAAGACACTTATAGCAATGGGAATGCACTCGGCTGCAATTACAGAGCCCCTGACTAACTCTGTCTTAGGCTTTAAAAACACCTTCTTGTCTCATATAGAACAAGGTATCTGGAGCCCCAAGAGCTCAGGGCTGGCGTAGCAGCAGTGTGACGTCACCACGGATGCAGGATCTTTCCACACTTCTGCTCTGCCTGTCTCAGTGTATTGGCTTTTCAGCCTCACACCTGCATCCTCATGGTCACAAGGTGGCTGCCAACATTCTGCTCTCCCATCCCTAGAAGGGAGAAAGAGTCCACGGTAAAAGGTTTTGCCATAAGGCTTTGTCTCTTTTTGTTTTCAGTGTGGGCAGTCCCCAACATACTTCTCCTTACATCTCATTAACCAGAACAGGTGCACATGCCAACTCCTGAGCCAATCACTGACAAAGGGGAAAAGGATGTACCATGGTGGTTATAGACTAAATTAATCCTCTGGGATTGAATATGGGCTAGCTTCCCAGAGATCTCGAGGTCACTAACTCCTATCTCAACACAAAATCAGGGATCTGTTTGTAGGAAGCGTGAGGTGATGGCTGTTGTGTAGACAAGCAAGAGCATCTGCTATTACTATTACTACTGTAATTATTACTAGACACTTTTGCTAACCCTATGGAAACTTGACCCTTATCATTGGCTCTACTGCAATGAAGATGAACGCCACACTGGGAGTTACAGAAGACCTGGGTTATGGCCCTGGCCCTTCCGGTGAGTAGGTTCCACATTGCCAGTGGGGACACAGGTGGCGTCTCTCTCTACATTCAACATCATTAGCTGCATGCTTCATGAGCATAACGTGGCTGCTGCTACGCACGCAGCTGAATGTGTCCTTCACTTAGTAACAACCCATGATATCTCCTTGGTCACTGCTTAGCCTTCCAAGACAGGGAGACTTTTTATAAGCATGCTATTTAGATTTAAGTACCAACACATTCAGCTAAAAGAGTTGAAAGCAGTCTCCTAAGAGTGCCAGAAAATTGGGGCAAAGGGAGTGAGAAAATGCCTTTTCTGTAACAAACCTTATAGAACTATTTGGTCATTTAATCTGTGTGTACATACCTTTGATTAAATAGAAAAATAAGATAGGGGTCATCTGTGAAGTGGGTCTGCGTCCCAAACTTACCTCCTGGGGGGATGGGCAGTAACTCTGACCCAGGTTCCTCCCCGACCTGACTCCTGCTGCCGACCCCCCCACCCCCCAATCTGGTTGCAGCTTCTCAGCAGGAGCATAAGGCAAGAGAAGGGATTTCACCTAATCACCTGGGTCATTTTCTCAAAAACTGGTTTCTTTTTAACCGTATTTCATGAGGAACAAAAATGAACAAGAGAGGCAAATTGCTGTCCCTGCTGGCTCTCGCTCTCAGGAGGGGGCTGGCCTGAAAGGGCAAATGCCTTTGGATCAGACTTCAATTTTCAACCCACCTGGAGAGGCAGCGGCTTCGCGAAATGAAATGGCAACTTAGGGAGAGGCAAATAAATCGGACTGAAATGCTTTTGACACACACCCGAGAGCACTGCTAACTGGGGTGAAAGGCCCAGAATCAGCTTCTATTAACTCCCATGGTTCAAATTCTTTGAAAGTGTCTTCAAGCTCCACTCTTGAAATCAGAAGTTGACTCAGAGGACCAGAGTTTGAGCCCAGCTTGGGTCCTAACTTGCTGTGCAGCCAACGAAAAGTCATTCAACCTCTCTGGGCTTCATATCTGCCTCTGTCAAATGAGGCAGAATGATTTCTACTCTGAATGCTCAAAGGGGCAATAGGCAAAGCAAATAAAGTCATAGTAATCATTCCAAATTATAACTTATGCTATGGAATATTTAAGACACTTCCTTGGGCTTTCCGTTGCAAATGCCTTGTAACAGCCCTGTTAATGAGACCAATCTGCTATTATCATTCCCTTGTTATGGGGAGTGTGTACACATAAGACATGCATGAGCATGATAATCACACACTTTAGGACAGCGGCTACCTCTGCCGGGAAGGAGGGGCATGCATGGAGAGCAGGAGCTTCAACCCTCTTCTGATGTCTGCCGGGTAGTGATGTGTATATTGATATTGTATTTTTCATACCATTTGTATGTCTACACCAGAGTTTCTCAACGTCAGCACCGTTGGTATTTGGGGCTGGATAACTCTGTGTTGTAGGGACCTGTCCTGTGCATTGTAGGGTGTTCAGCAGCATCCATCGCCTCTACCCACTAGACGCCAGTAGCACCCTCCCCTCCAAGTAGTGACAGCCCCAAGTATGTCTCCAGACATTGCCAAATGGCCCCTGTGGGCAAAACTGACCCCAGTTGAGACTCTAGGAAAAAAAGAGGACCTGTGTCTCAGAAATAGATGACTTCTCCAAGGTCACACAGTCGGTAAATGAAAGAGGTACAGCATCCGGGTCTCCTCAATCCCATCCGGTGCTCTTTAAAATACATCAGTGTCCCCCCAAGAGCAGATCTATTGTTAGGATTACCACAGAGTTGCATCAGAAATAAATACACTTGACAGAGAACAAAACATGGGAAGATTATCTTTAGTTTTACAATACGTATAGTAGTAAATGTCATGCTAATACACATTGACTATTTAAATGCATGCAAATAATCCAGCCTGCCACGCCCCCCGCCTGGGCCCCTGCCTGCTGGAGGGGGAGATGGCAGATGGATCCATTCTTCCTTCATCGGGTCTCAGCTGCCAAAGGCCACTGCAGATGGGCTCATTTACCCACACGGAGTACGATTCTGGGGTTTGAACATGCAAGTGGCTCCTGCACTTGATGTTCCCTTTGTTTAGTAATTTTAGAACCTGAGCCCAAACCCGGCATCAGGTGCTACCCCACTGGACGGTTTAGTTGTAACTCACAGACCCATCAAACTTAAGAGGGGATGAAAATCCCGGGGGAGGTGAATAAATGGTAAGCGAGCACCCCACCGCTCACAAAATATAGTTCAAATTTCCAGAAGCTGATGTATGAGGCCTTGGATGTAAAGGGGCACCGTGTAACTGGAAGGTTTTGTGACGGGGCGGGTCATCCAGTGTTGAGGATGTTCTGATGCTGAGACTCGTGCTGGGCAGTCAGACTATCAGAACTCTGATGCCTCCCCCAGCTCTAAGCTTTCTATAAATGCATTAGGTCTGAAAAAGGTACTTCTTGTCCAGGATGTGGCTTGACTTTTCAGTGAGCCTCTGACGACTTTTTTTTTTCTTTTTTTTTCTTGGAGTATAATTGCTTTACAATGGTGTGTTAGTTTCTGCTTTATAACAAAATGAATCAGTTATACATACACATATGTTCCCATATCTCTTCCCTCTTGAGTCTCCCTCCCTATCCCACCCCTCCAGGCAGTCACAAAGCACCGAGCTGATCTCCCTGTGCTATGCGGCTGCTTCCCACTAGCTATCTACCTTACGTTTGGTACTGTATATATGTTCATGCCTCTCTCTCACTTTGTCACAGCTTACCCTTCCCCCTCCCCATATCCTCAAGTCCGTTCTCTAGTAGGTCTGTGTCTTTATTCCTGTCTTACCCCTAGGTTCTTCATGACATTTTTTTTTCTTAAATTCCATATATATGTGTTAGCATACGGTATTTGTCTTTCTCTTTCTGACTTACTTCACTCTGTATGACAGTCTCTAGGTCTATCCACCTCATTACAAATAGCTCAATTTCGTTTCCTTTTATGGCTGAGTAATATTCCATTGTATACATGTGCCAGATCTTCTCTATGCATTCATCCAATGATGGACACCCAAGCATAATCCCAAGGAGAGCACAGCAGGTAATCGCACTGTACTGCATTTAACTCACTGACAAATTCAGCTGCACTCGTGGAGGGGAAAGGAAGTGCAGAGAAGGACTGGATTAGGTGGGGATCCAGCCAGGCCTTGAATTTGTAGGGGGGTGCCCCAGGCACTGGAGGCCATGAGAGTTTTCCCCGGGATAAAGCAAAGGAGGGAAATCACTGCTCATTCACGTGGCTGCTGCAAACTTCCTCAGTGTCATTGAGGAGTCAGTGACCAAATAGCACTGGCCAAACAACGGTCAGGAGGACATGGGCTAGAGCCAGGCTACTTGGGAGTGAGTCGCAGCAACATCACGTACCAGCTGTGCAAACTTGGCAGGTTACCTAACCTCTCTGTTCCTTAGTTTTATTGTGTATAAAATGGAATTGTCATGATTTCAACCATATGAAATTGCTGTTTTCCATAGGAAAATGTCAAATATTGTCAATGTCATGTGGTTGAACCTAATATTCCATGGCGTTGTGCTAGGAATTGAGTTAATAATTAAAAAGTCCCAAGAACAGCGTCTGGCACATAATAAGCCCTAAATACGTGTCAGTATCACTATTTCCAAAGATTTTTTTAAAAAACCTATAACATCTTTTTTACATGTTTGTGTGACATGCTTCCCACTAGTGATTTTTCAAACTATATCATAACGGATCAGAAGGTTGTGAGCTGTTAGGAGGTTAAGAAATAAAATCAGTGGGTCAGAATTTTTCTTAACAGGATGGAATAGAGTGGAAGACAATAGGTTAGAGAGGGAAATAACTGATCGCTTCACACATCGTCAGGTAAATATTACTTTATGAGGCTTGTCAATTCTGTCCCATGTGTGTCTGCCCACACATGTATCTCTGTGAACGTGTGCACACCGGGTCACAACGAAAGATACATTTCATGCTATGTGTTGAGATAAAGTTTAAAAGTCTCTGCATTAAACCACATAGACTGGGCTTTCTGAGTACTTTTAGAGATTTTTTTTTCAGAGTAATTTTGACCATGCCACTCACTGACTTGTGGTCTTGGGTAAGTTCCTGGGCCTCTTTGTGCCTCAGTTTCCTCATCTGGAAAATGGTGAGGATCCTCGTACCTGCCTGTACGTACGGCTGTGGTGAGACAGTTAATAGAAGCAGGTAAGAGACTCAACATATTGTCCGGCATATGATAAAGAGCCCTGTAGATGCCAGCTATTGCTTTAGGGGTTGTTATTTAATTTTCACTGTACAGCTGACTTTGCACAAGATGAAATTCCACTGCAAAAGGGAGAAACTGATTTGTCCCTGATTTTAGCAAAAGTTCATGAGGCAGCACCTTCTTGGATAAAACAACCTAAACCCATCAGACAACAAATCCTCATGTAAACAATTATACTGCACCAGGGAGTTATGCTACAGAGAGACAGCATACTTAGAGTCGCTCTGGGAAGAGATCAATCCAGGAAGGCTTCCCAGAGGAGGGGGTTCTCAGCTTGTCTCAAGGAGAGTTGGGGTGGGGGGTGGGAATGGAGGAGAGCTGGGCCAGGGACACCCAGGAAGAAGAAAGGATTGTGGAAAATCCAGCAAGTGGTAATTGGCAAATCTTGCACTAATGTCGTGATCAAGAGATGGACCTGTCTCCTGGCAAAGGGCCATCAGCACCTGACAATACCCACCAGGGTCCATGGGCAAGAGACAAATTGGAAATCACAAGTGCACGTGGTAGAGGACATATTATGATTATGTCAGGGCCGGGCATCTGCCTGAGCGTTACAAATGTTTATGAATATTAATAACCATTTGTTCCCAAAGGACCACAAATCAGTTAATTAGGGCCCTGTCAACCTGTTTATATTATCTCTAAATGAAAACCCACCAGCAGCCAAACATGAAATTAAGCGGGCCGTGTGTGGGGGCCGCCACTGTTTCTGGATGAATTACCCAGCCAGCTCCTGCCTGAGCCCTCCTGCCCCGGCACAGAGGTGAGTATTTCTCTTCCCCGCCCCCATTTTAATCAAGCCAGTGGTTACAGAAGGCACATGATAGATGGTGCCTCGCCTTGCTTTGCTGCATGGTGGGGGAGGGGTGATTTAAGACTGTCCGTAAATTAGCTGCAATCCAGAGTCTTAGAGGAGAGGGAGAATTACCTATAAATCAACGTTCCATTGATAGGTAATCAGACCTCAAATCCAGGCACTGATCACCACAGCCCCGGCTCCAACCGTCTTTTTCCTGGAGTGATGGGACTGGGGTTGGGAGCCCCGAGTCACAGCCCCCATTTGGTTCACATTCCACCTGGACAGATCAGCATTGGGGTCTCGGGCATGTTCCATGGGACGAGCCTCAAGACATCAGAGGCAGAGAGAGACAGAGGCAGAGACAGAGAGAGGGAGAGATTCATTCAACAACCAGCATGTACAGGGCACTGTGCTTGGAGCTGGAAATAAACATATAAATGAACGAAACTGACAGGAGTGGAAGGAGATGTGGGCCAGAGCCTGTGCTGATCTAATGCAGGTGAGGAACTCAAGCTACCGCCTCATTGCACAGGTGATTCTTCCTAAAAACCTCCTCATTCCCAAGAAACTCCATGTGGGGCAAATTCTTGTAATATTTTTCCCTTTGGGCAAAAACACTGTGGTTTCCTGATCACATTTATGCTATCAATAATGCAAGACTGAATTCCATGAAGTTCCTCAAAATGGACACAATTACTTGAAGTTAGGACTAGTCAAAATATAACCTAACAAGTTAGGACTAGTTATTGGAATATCCTGTCTCTTCGGTGAGAGTTGTAGAGAACTGGGGTTTTATGTGTGAATCCCAGAGTGGCCTCCCTGGTTCAAATCCTGACTCTGCCACTTACTGGCTGCGTGATGTTAGGCAAGTGACTTAAGTGCTTTGTGCCTCAGTTTCCTCATCTGTAACATGAGGATAATAATAACTTTGACCACGGGCACATGGGAGGGTTAAATGTGTTCATATTTGAACACATTTGCGTTGCATATGTGAAGTGCAATGTACCAGCTTTCTGGTAATTCTTTGCTTGAGGGGCAGTAGGTAAGCAGCCCACAGTATGGAGCCAGGCTGCAG
The DNA here is from genome assembly GCF_005190385.1 of Monodon monoceros. Classification (NCBI taxonomy): domain Eukaryota; kingdom Metazoa; phylum Chordata; class Mammalia; order Artiodactyla; family Monodontidae; genus Monodon; species Monodon monoceros. The sequence continues at coordinate 12,855,344 of NW_021703769.1, read as the reverse complement.
CTTTATCACAAGCCAGCTGTGCAACCTTCAGGAGGTTACTTAGCCTCTCTGTTTCTCCACTCTCTTTAGGGGCTCCACGTTTCCACTTTGCACTGGGCCCTGCATATTAGGCAGCTGCTCCTGCCCGCACACAGATACTGGGTACAGTCCTGGTGGACGAACTAGGCTGAAGCAAGAAGCCTTTTTCATCCCTTCCAAACACCTGAGCAACATTTTCTCCCCCTAGAGCCCGACCGCTGTGTGTCTTTCTGTCAGGTCATGGAAGCCCCCCAGCCCTGTACTCCAGGTCCCAGTACAGTTTTCCTTACAAAAGACCCCTCTCTCCCTCACAAATATCCTGTGGGGCATAATGACATCTTCTCAACCGAGAAGTCTTCCAGAGTCAACCAGGCATGCCTAGCACCAATGCACCAGGCACTGGGCTGGGTCAGGGATGGTGAGAAATGATACCAGCTGCAGGGTCTGCCATCCCATCTCAGTTTCCTGTAGCTGCGGTAGCAAATGACCACATTTGCTTGTGGCTTAAAACAACAGAAATGTATTCTCTTAAAGTTCTAGAGGCCAGAAGCCTGAAACCCAGGTGTTGGCAGGGCGAGGCTCCCTAGGCTCATTCTCTAGGGGAGCGTTTTTCCTGGCTTCTTCCAGCAGCCCTTGGCTTGTGGCTGCATCATCGCAATCTCTGCCTCTGTCTTCACATGTCTTCTCTTCCATGTTTCTCTTCTTCTTCTTATAAGGACACTTGTCATTGGGTCTAGGCCCCAAATGGTTAATCCAAGATGATATCATCTTGAGACCTTTCATTTAATTTTATCTGCAAAGACTCTTTTTCCAAATGAGGTCACATTTGCAGGTACCAGGGTTCAGACTTGTCTTCTTGGAGGCCACAATTCAACCCACTGCACGACCCAAGAGGGTGAGGATGGTACAAAGGCCAAATGAAAGCAGAAGCAATGCGGCCACAGCTCACACGCTCAGCGCTCCTGTGTGCAGGAGTGGTTCTAAGTGCCTTGCATGTCCTTTAACACGTTTACTCTCCTTGGTAACAGGTGCCGTTATTAGACTCATTTTACAAATGAGGAAACCTGGACACACACAAAAATAAGTCACCCCCTGGTGCAGGTCAGAGCTAGCAGCGGAGGCTGGCAGTCTGAGCTCTGAGCCGCTCACTGTACCGGGAGTGGGCTCTCTGACGCAGGTGATGCTGACCCCACAGGTGACACAGTGAAGAGACCCCCAGGGAGTGGTGAACTGGAGGGGGAGAGGGGCATTGCTCCCAGGCCCCAGCCAAAGGCAGAGCTTTCAGCTTTCCCTAATTTTCCAGAAGAGTGTAAGACACTGATCTTGATGTGGAAATTCCTGATTGTTAGGTTTGGTGACTTATTTATTTCCTAAAATCCAAATGAAACCCATTGGGAGTCTGTAAACCGGCAGCCTGCCCGCCACCTTCAGGGTACAAGAAAGGCCCGTTGATTCTGACTTTGGGAAACAGGAACACAGAGACCAGCACTAGCCCTGACTTATGGGATGCCCCCCTCACTTCAGAACCCACAGGGCCTTGCTTCTCTCCACGACACTGACTCTGAATCTCACTCCCATCTGGTCCTAAAGGAGTCATCAGCAGGAGGTGACAGCGACCGTAATTCTGTTTTTATTATTAAGGAGTGTTGGTCATTTCTGGCTGAGTGGCGCTGAATGATGGGTGGTGATTTAGGAATCTGACAGAGGCATTAGAGAGGTGAGGCTAAATGCATTTTCCTCCAAGAAAACGAGTTTCTGTGGAGGATGCTGATAAAAAGCAAATTATTTTATTCTGTTTGCAATCAATTCCAACTCCGGACTGCAGAGTCCCCCAAGAAATAAGGTATTAACACTTATCGTGTGGAGCTGAATTCTTGGAGGAAATAGTAATCCTTAAACAGATGAGAGAAGTTGTTTTCAAAGCATTAAAATCCAGCAATGTGCACCTGCTCATCCTTCTTAAGGAGCCACACGCTGTCTTGACGTATCTGGTGTGAGAAAGGAATTTAAATTAATTTCATTGGCAAGGAAAGAGCTGTCTCCAGGGGCACTTGTGCTAGGAATAGGAATTTTTACAATGGGGTCCTCGGTCTATGTCATGGACATTGGGTTTTTCTGACTATCAGCATCTATTCCTTCATCTTCTGGTGACAACACCCAGGTTCTCTTTTGTGGGGTCAACCTTCAGTCCACGTGCTTTGGGTGGGACTATCTCCACCTCTGGATCCAAGGATGGGCACGTAACCCAGGCCTGGCCCATCCATTGTCTGGCCTTAGTTACCAGCAGGGTGTGGTCATATGACCTGGTTGGTCCAATCAGAGCCAACCCTGGGATCTTTGCTGGCTCAACTGGGAAAGAGGCCTCTCTTGCTGTAACAGTTGCTGTGAGGGCAGGATAAAGCCCTGAGGTTGCTGCTTATCATCTCTTCCATTACTGTCAGCCAAGAATCAAGCCAACCTGGAGGAAAACAGGGCTGAGAGATGGGGAGAGACAGATCTGTGTTTCTAGAATCCAGGCCACTTAAGCCCTGGGCCCTGCCATACCTGATCCCACAAACACCTCAAGCTTTCCTTTGCTTAAGCCAATGTACTCCTCTTTCATTTCTATCTATTTGATTTGTGTTTCTGTCACTTGCAGCCAAAAGAATCCTGACAAAAGACCTCCTTGTAAGATGCCATCTCCAGAAGAACTTCCATCAAAGGTGACACAGAAATGCCCCTCCCTCTGCTGGGTCAGACACGCTCTGGGCTGGGCTTCTCAGGCCATTTACTTTTTTCCTCTTAGTCTCTGTTCCAAAGATGCAAAGCATGAGTCCTTCCTAGATTAATCCCTCCTGTGTGCAGATGAACCCCATCTTCCCTGAATGACTGATGTACGTTCAGGGCCAGGCTGGCCTGACACTGTTAGCAGCCTTCCACCACCTATAGTGATACACAAGCACCAAGAGCATGACTCCTCCTTCCTCCAGAACCTTCCACATGTCATCATTGCTGCCTGAAAATCCAGCATTAGATTCTCATGTTGAATTTCCATATGGAGAAAATTACCCTGGAGCAAAGGACGCTTTAAACCTTATATTCAAGCCTCTTAGATGAGGGTGTGAGAATATATTTTTTCATGAGCAGTCGTTGATAAGAGAAAAGTAGAATCTGTGGCATTCTTGGTTCCAGGATTTAAAATATTTGGGGAGCATGGCAGTCTCTGGGAATGTGACCCAGTACACTCCAAAGATAACTGGAGGCCTGATTAATCTCACTGGTGATTCATTCACCCAGCAAATATTTCAGGAACACTTACTACATGCCAAGCCCCATGCTGAGCACTAGTTTGTCAGTTCTGTGAGTTTGGACAAAGCACCTTTCTGTGTAGGACGGGATAGGTCAGAAGCAGTTTAAGTATGAGGACTCTGAGTTACTTTGCCTTTCTGCTCCATGGCAGACATCACTAATCGATCACAGCATCTCATCCTGCCACAGTTGGGGTGGGTTCCAAATCCAGTCAAGTGTCTCCAGGCACCTTGTATCAGTCAGAATGGGCTAGACCAAGCTGCATAACAAACAGGTGTTTCACTGGCTCATAGTAGCAAAGGCCACTTTTTCACTCCAGTTGCAGGTCCTCCCCAGGGGGACTGCCGCTGTGCTTTGAGTCACCTGCTCCCCGGGGCCCCAGTCTCTTCTCACAAGGTTTCTCAACCTCAGTGCTGACATTATGACATTTTGGGTAGGATACTTCTCTGTTGTCAGGGGCTGTCCTGTGCATTGCAGGATGTTTATCAGCTCTCTAGTCCTCCCTGGGAAGTGAGAAGGAACACCTATGCTTCTTTGATCTCCATGGAGATCTGCCAACCTGGCAACCTTGATGGGTAGCTGGGCCCTGGCCTTGAAGCTTTTGTCTTTGCAAAGCCTTTCCTTGAATGGAAACACTGAGAGCAAATCTGCCAGGCATCCACAGGGACTCGGGCTTCCCTCCTGGCCTCTGGGGGCCTGGCTGACCAGGATACCCAAAGCAGTGGCAGATGTGGTGGGGGCAGGGTCTTCGATGAGCTCTCTGAGGCCGTAGGTGCAGGTTCTGCTTAAATAATGTTCAGCTCCACCTCCCATCCCTCCACTTCCTATTATTAAAACATGCTGATGCCGGCTCTAGGTATAATATGAAGGCCTTCCAGGTTGCCCTGGAAGAAAGAGAAAAAAAGAATAACCCTGGCATATCTTGAACATGTAATGCACATTCAAGAGGGAGAGGCAGATAACCAGAATACTGCCTGGCCATTCGTTCAATGGTTCAGCAAATATCAGGGCCCCTACCAGGTACCAGCAGTGAACATCCCAAATGAGATGGAGCAACCAAATGAGGAGTGCAGGGAAGAGTATCCAGGAGGTGGAACAGCCAGTCCGAAGGCTCAGAGTCTACCTTATTTGGAGTCTAAAGCATTTTCCCGTTAGAATTGTTCTCATCCACTCGGGTTGCTTCATGATATTGTGAGAATGTAGGTGCAGCCTCTCATCCCAGTAAGACCTTATTAGGTTTCCTTCCTCTTCTTTTTTTTAAAATTAATTAATTAATTTTTGCTGTGTTGGGTCTTCTTTTCTGTGGGAGGGCTTTCTCTAATTGTGGCAAGCGGAGGGCCACTCTTCATCGCGATGCGCGGGCCTCTCACTATCGCAGCCTCTCTTGTTGCGGAGCACAGGCTCCAGACGCACAGGCTCAGTAGTTGTGGCTCACGGGCCCAGTTGCTCCGCGGCATGTGGGATCTTCCCAGACCAGGGCTCGAACCCGTGTCCCCTGCATTAGCAGGAAGATTCTCAACCACTGCGCCACCAGGGAAGCCCCTCTTCTTTTTTATAATATATTTATTTATTTATTTTTGGCTATGTTGGGTGTTTGTTGCTGCACGCAGGCTTTCTCTAGTTGCGGCGAGCGGGGGCTACTCTTTGTTTTGTTGCGCGGGCTTCTCATTGCGGTGGCTTCCTGTTGCGGAGCACAGGCTCTAGGCTTGCGGGCTTCAGTAGTTGTGGCATGTGGGCTCAGTAGTTGTGGCACATGGGCTTAGTTGCTCCACGGCATGTGGGATCTTCCCGGACCAGGGCTCGAACCCGTGTACCCTGCATTGGCAGGCGGATTCTTAACCACTGCGCCACCAGGGAAGCCCTTCCTTCCTCTTCTGAAAGGGCAGTGAGGGACGCAGGGAGCTCCACGGGGGCCCCTTCTCAAGTCACTCAGGTTCTGTCATACCTGAAAAACCACATAGCCAGAGGCTTCCTTTGATGTCACCTAGGTCTGTGTTTCCTAAACGTCAGCATTCACACCCACCAGCACCGTTGCTGCATACCTGCATCTCACCTGCCCATCATCAGCTATGTCTCCTCAAACCAGCTTCACATTGGCTGGCTCGCAGAAGATAACCTCATCCTTGAGAGGAGTAATCATGACATTATCGCAGTTCTTTCATTTCTCATAAATAGTTATTAAAATGAAAAGCGTGCATCTGGGTACCACACAAAATTCACCCAGAGGTGACACTTGGGGAAATGCTGCTCTGGTGCAGCCCCTGAGTTCCTGCACAGCTGACACCCAGAGATTTGTTCAAAACCGCGTGATTAGAGAGCCCCGCACATTCCCATCTTCCCTTCTGTCCTCTGGGCTGGTTCATTCCCAGCTGATGTTTGGAAAGTAGGCCTCAGGGCAAGGCCACTTAGTTCTCAGAGACTCAAGTCTTGGGGCCCTTTGATTTCTCCCCACCCTGCTTCTCTCCCTCCCTCTGTTTCTCCTTCCCTCCTTCCTTTCCTTCTTCCATTTCCCACACTCTCCCCCTCCCATAACTCTGAAATACAAGCAGGTTTTCGAACCTCGGCTCTGCCTAACTCATTCCAAGCCACTATCTCCAGGTAAAAACCCCACTAATTTCATCCTCTTCTTTGTAAGGGGGCAGAAGTATCCTTCTCCTTTGTGAACATTTTGAAACAACCCATCACATCAAATAGGAGCCAAGTCACCTTCATCAGAATCCTTCAGGGAGGATGAGTTCATTCATTCAAGAGAAGTTATTAAGAGACTGATATATGTCCGATCCTGTTCAAGACACTGGAGACAGAACAATGAGCAAAAAACAAATCCTGGAGCTTCTATTCTATGGAGGAAACGGATCATTCACAAACAAAAGTATAACTTAAAGCCAAAACGAATGAATGAATCACTGGTCTCCCCAACTTTCCAGGCAAATTCCTTTTCATCCTTCAAGACCGGGCATAACTCTGCTCTCCCTGGCAACCTTCCCTGGCCCCCTACACATGGCTGGATGCTCCTTCCTGGCTCCCCAGGGCATCTGATAGGCTGCCTTACAAAGAAGCCTCCAGAGCTCAGGAGATGTTCAATGAATTGCAACATACGAGCAGGCACGTATTTATGTTTAGAAAGTAGAATTGGGGACGTGCTTGTGTTCGCAGGCTTTGGGTGACAAGTGGGTGCGTTTGCGTACTTGCTGATGGATGAGGCCACGCACGTGGGTGGGTGTCTGTGTGCAGTGAGTTGTAGCTTGTTCATCGGAACGATGCTGTCTTCAGTAAGGGCAGAGAGATTCCCCTGAAACTTGCCCTGGGAGCTTGGGTCCTGCTTTCCTGGTCCCACCTACGCTGAGGACACTCACAAGTCCGCCCAGGCGTGGTGTTTGCCGTGTTCCCTCTCAACCCCCTTCTTTGTGAAGGGCTTTTTCAGACCGTGGGCCGTTTGCCTTTGAAAAGGCCATGCCAGGCTGAGCTGACCTGAGGATGCCTGAGTGGGGAGAGCCTGGGCCACCCTAGTTCCATCACTAGGCGCTTCGAGTTGTTGGATAAACTGCTTTCTCAGTGACCTCATCTGGGCGTGATGAGCCACCCAGCTAGGAGGATCTGGGGAGAAATGAAGGCATTGGTTCCCATCAAGCACTTAACCAGTTCCGAGCACGCCTGGTTCTCGGTGGTGCTGGGTGTTCCTATCACACATCCACACTCTGAGCCAGGCTGCCTACTTGGACACCCACCCTCATGATTCCCACCCACCTGCCTGCCTACAGGCCACCGTGGAGCATCCCTGGTTTTGTCCTGTTTCTCTCCCCAGTCTTCCTGACACTCTCCTTGGTCCTGCTGCGGCCTGATTTGGGCCACCATCACGGGGTCTAAAGAACACCAGGGACCATCTCTTCTGCTGCCCACAATGGGCGACTCCAACCTGGCTTTGGCCCTGGGACTCTTCCTCCTTGATGCTCCCACTCCAACCACCCAGAGTAAAGCCCCGCAGGCTTGTGATCTGCAACCCCCATCACCACCCCCGAGGAGGCCTGGCCAGCCCTCAAGTGTCCCCATGTTCCTGCCCCCTCACTCTCTCCCAGAGAGAATATCCAATCCCTTCAGAGAGAGAACAGGAGACAGGGAGGCTGCGCTTAAACCTGCTGAGTTTCAATCCAGGGATCTCCTGGTCCCTTCAGAGGACCCTGGCTTGCACCATTCCACGCCCACCCCCTTGCCCACTCCTTGGCAGTTTGTCCTTCTATCCACTCAAAGCCCAGCGCTCCAGATCTCTGAGATTTCTAAGCCAGAGTATCCTCCAATGACACCTCCGTTCTATTCCCTTTCCCCAGGGAAGGGCAGGCTGTGTGGATTTAGTCTTGATTAAATAATAGATGCTAATGTATGCACCCCCGGGGGGACCCACAGGGGGACCCACGGGGGTGCCTGGGCTGTAGCCAGAGCAGCTCTCGCCTGGGCAGAGCTGTCAGAGAGGCCGAAGGGCAGAGCAGAGCCCCCATGCTTTGAAGGACTCAGCCCTTCTCTCCTGGCCCACCCCCGTCACAGACAAGGCTGAACAGTCTCTCTGACTCCCGGGCTCTCAGAGATGCGGGAATGGGGGCTCCTAAGTGGTTCCAGATGCCGCGGGCCCCATGCAGAGAGGCTGCTGGAAACCAGATGCCTCCAGGAAGCCACGGGCCCTGCTGCCCCAAGCTGCACCCCCGAGTCCTCGCAGACATTGGCTGAGCGATTCGACCCAGGCCAGGCGTGAGTGTGCTGAGGACCCCAAGCCCCTCTACTCCTTGCTGACAGTCTCCCACTGCTCCAGCTGCCCGGGCAGAAGCCCCCCTGCCCCACGTGGGTGCCAGTCGGCTCAAGTTTTGTGTTCTCATAGACATCCAGATCTCCGACTTCCCTTTTGCAAAGACAAAGGGCCCAGCAGCGCCTGGCTAGCATCCCTGGGTAGTGACTGAAAACACACTGGCAGCAGCCTCTTTCCAGGGCGTGTGTGGTCCCTCAGGGTTAGGCGCTCCCTGCCTAGGACTACCGCCTGGCCTTGGTAGAAGCTGGATGTGCAGCACTGATCCCACAGTTAAGGGGAAAAGTAAAAAATTACCGTCTCTAGCCTGGTATTGAAGCCCCCTGTGATGTGCTCCATGCCTGCCTCACTCCAGGTCCTGCCCTCTACCCGCATCCCCAGCCTGTGCCTGGGATGCTTTCCCTGAGTCTTCCATCTCTCTTAAAGCCCAACAGTGAATCTTTCAAGGACAAGCTTCCTGGTGTTACTTAACCAGGTTCGTTTGGCCTGATGCAGAGCAAGTCAAAATGCTGAGACGCCGAGGTTTGCGGCAAAGAGAGGGTTTAATTGGAAAGGCAGCCAAGCAAGTAGCTGGAAAAACGTGTCTCAGATCTGCCTCCCCAAAGGCGAGGGGCTCTGGGTATTTATGGGATAAGGAATAAGGAAGCTGGGCTGTCCAAGGTGCGGGGAGTGTGGGGAAAGGTGATTGGAAAATGGTGCAGTCATCGTTGTTCTGCACGTGTGACTAGGCTACAGGCCTCTCTGCACATTCAGAAGATCACCAAGCAGATACTAGTGCATGCGCAGTTGGAGGGCCGTAGTCCCATCTAATCTTCAGCTCAGCTCAGCTCAAGACACAGCTGCCTCCAAGTTCCTGCAAAACACCTCAGTGAAACATCTCAGTTAGGCTATGTGCCCCTTGGAGGACATGCAAGTCTTCTGTAGATGACCCTGATTACTGAAGGCAGGTGAAACAGATTGGACTAATTACCTACAGTTTCACTGGCCACCTCCTCCATGAAGCCCTCCCTAATCCAGCAAACTCAAATGCTGACCAAGTTTAAGACCCGGGGGGGACCAGGTCAGAGACTTCTGAGATCCTTCTAGCACAGGCATTTTTGTGCCTCTGGGAAATGAAGGAAAAGGACTTCCTATGCCCAGGCCTCCCACTGTGCTCCTGTACCCCCCCTTTCCCGAGACCTGCCTGGCTCCTCAAAAGTACACCAGAGCTGCCCCGGAGCTCTGCTGCCACCCAGGTGCTGAGCAATGGGACAGGGGCCGTGAAGTCCCGTCAGCCTGTGGCAGACGGGGCCCTTAATCAGCAGAAGAAAAACCAAGGTCAGCTAATGGTCTGCAGGGGCTACCATTAGCTGTGGCAGTGACCGATACCGCCAGGGGTCTGGATAAACCAGATTCAGTGGTTTTGTAACACCAATAATAGGTTAGGAAGCAAAGCCCTGCTCAACTGCCATGAAGCTGCCTGGGAGAGCTACAGGTGATGACAGCCCTGTCCCACTGTGCAGACAAGCCCAGCCTGGGGGAGACTGACTCACAGCCTTGGGACACTCCAGAGGCACTTCCGGGAGCTGTGCAGGAACCGACGCTTAGTGCAAGGATATCTCTGCCGCCCAGCAGAGCTTTGGAGCGTGACCTTGACAGAGGCCACGGAGAGCAGGGGGAACGACTCCCATAACAACTATTATTATTACTATCATCCTAGCTGACAGAGTGCTTACTGTACGCCAAGCAACGTCCTCAGTGTTTCCTATATATTATGAGATTTTACCATCAGGATAACCCATGAGTAGGGACTAGCATTATTCCCCTTTCACACGTGAAGACACGGAGGCGGAGAGTGAGGGGGTAACTTTCCCAAAGCCACACAGATGCTAAGTGACGGGACTGGGGATTGACTCGGGTGACGGGCTCCAGAGACACAGCCCAGCCATTCCTGCCTCGACACAAGGGGCCCTTTTGCGGTTTTCTTGGGTCAGGTCAGCCCCCGAGTCTGCTCTAAACCACAGTGGGCGAGAAGCTCCCAAAATGAGAGAGATTCAATTTCCTGCCAGAGCAGGTAAGGGCAGGGCTTGATTTTGCTTTGACGGGTTTTTTTTTTGTTGTTGTTGTTGTTTTTTGCGGCATGCGGGCCTCTCACTGTTGGGGCCCCTCCCGTTGCGGAGCACAGGCTCCGGACGCGCAGGCTCAGCGGCCATGGCTCACGGGCCCAGCCGCTCCGTGGCATGTGGGATCCTCCCGGACCGGGGCACGAACCCGTGTCCCCTGCATTGGCAGGCAGACTCCCAACCACTGCGCCACCAGGGAAGCCCACTTTGATGTTTTTTTTAAATGAAGAACTGCCACATCTTGGGGGAATAAGTCCCGTTTTGGAGTTTCTGCCCCTTGCCCCCAAAAGGGTGGCTCTTCTGGTGCAAATATTATACTTGGTCCTGTGCATGGCTGCATGGAAAACCGAGCACTGTGCCTGGTGTGTAACCAGCAGCAGGTGATGGGACATAACCTGACTCTCCTGCCACGAAACACAAGTCCTGGCATCCTGGTGTCCTGGTGGGCGGGGCCTTTTAGGAGGGGTTGGTTCTCCACAGTGACAGGTCCCATGTGAAGGTGACGGTCTCCTGGGCAGCAATGGCCTCTGCAGATGTAACTCCCAGAGCATCTCTCCCAGGGCTGGGCCTTCCCTACTCACTAAACCCTGACTCTGGGATAGGAAGACAATCTCTCCAGTGGCGTGGAAGGAAGCTACAGTTAGAGCAAAGCCCTGGAGCCAGACCATCAGGGTTCAAACCCCAGCTCTGCCAGGGAGTAGCTGTGTGACCTCGGGCAAGTTGCTTAACCTCTCTGTGCCTCAGTGGCCTCATTTATAAAATGGGCATGATAGTCAATGCCCCTCCCATAGAGGGAAGTGTGGGGATTAAATGGGCCACAATACACAATGGAGTGGTGCTTGGCACATAGTGGGCACCAAGCAAGGTCAGCTGTTGTTTTTCTTTATTTGCTTCGGCTGCTAATCCTATCCCAGCAAGAGCCTTGGGAGAAGCAGGTGAAAGTAAACCAAAAAGAACGTGGCTGCCAACCAGAAACAGAAATGCTCCTTGCAAAGCAGCACTGGCCGCACTGTGGTTCCCTCCACAGGGCCAGGGTACCAAGCTCTTTTCCAACAGGACAGCCACCCAGGTCACACACAAGCCATCAGGACTAAAACCTGGTCTCAACCTCAGACCAGAAAGAAGAAGTGTAAATAAGTAAGCAAATAAAACGAAACCCCAAAGCACTGCAAGTCCAAACAAACAGTGCATTTCTCCTGGCTCACCATTGGACACTGAAAAGAAAATGATTTTGTTTTCTCATTCTGAGGGCGGGTGGAGACCGCTGGGGAGCTGGAGGGATGTCTCGAGAGCAGTTTTGGCTGGAGTTGCAGGAGTGTGGCATCCCCGAGGGTTCGGAGCAAGTTTTCATAGCCCTGGTTTTTTGTTTACAAAGCAGCAAACATCGTGTTTGAGAACTGAGGCTGGAGAGCTGGCTCTGGGGGTAGGGCACCCCTGAGAAAACAAGACCAAGCTCCCTTTGTGCCCCTGTGCTCACCAGCCGTTCTGCCAGGGTTGCCTGGCACAGACTGGAATGCCCTTCTCTTTGCAAGCCACAGCGCTTGGGAATACAAGGTGGGACAGACGAACCTACAATCATCAACAAAGTGGCACAAAGCCGTTTGCTTTTATCCGTAGGTTGAGCGTGAGGTTAGACGGAAACGCGTTCGTGGGAAATTAGGGATCGAGGTAAAAGTGGGAGCACCCACCACTGAGCTGGTGGAACCATTATTTTTTAAAAATCCAGAAAAGTGCACAACATTTATTATTATTAACAGATTATTATCAAGAGACCATTCAGGTGCCCCTTCCCTCACTATATCAAGTCTCCTAGAAGCTTTCTCTGTCTCCTGGCCCCATCATGGCCTCCTCAATTCTTAAAAGCCATCACTGTTCTTCGGGTAGTAGCGTCCTTCTTTTTCTGTTTTCACGCTGCCTTACCCTGCTTTGCCTAAACAAACACTACAGTTTAGCGTTGCCAGCTTTTGGAGGTAATATGAGTGGGATTATTCATGATAGAGTCTTTGGTGCCTGGCTTCCTTTGCTCAGTGGTGGGATGCACGTAATTGCATCCCTCCTTTTACTCTTGATGGTATGTATGCCTTTGGGTGAGTGCATCGCACCGCCTTTATTCATTCCACTGAGGAGGGACACCTGGGTGGTTATGACAACCGGGGCTATTCCCAGAGCCGCTGGGGTGGATGTCCTTGGACACACCTCCTGCTGCACATGTGAAATGCATTTCCGTTGAGGATACACCAAGAACGCAATGGCTGGCCATCAGCTCTTTGCATCTTCACTGCTATTCGACAACGCCAAACTGCCCTGGGAAAGGCTGGTGCCAGGGTATACAGGCCCCAGCCGCGTGCACGAGTTCCAGTCACTCCTATAAGCAGGGACCGTTCACACCTGGACGTGACTTCTTTCTGCCCTGGTTGGGGGTGGCCCAGCACACCAGCCATACCCCTTGGAGGCCGTGACTTAAAATGGCTAAGAGTAGGGGGCCCTGGAATTCACATCCTGTGTCATCTCTCTTGCCGTGTTATCTCAGGGAATTTAATCAGCTTCCCTGTGCCTCGGTTTCCTTGTGTGTGAAATGTGGGTAACAGCATTGACCTCATCGGGTTGTAGTAAGGATCAATGATCAATGACAGCGCAGGCAGGGCACTTGGAATGTCGCAGGCTCATGTGGAGTGCTCCACAGCTGTTAGCCAGAATCGAAGCCATCCTGGGGTCCCACACCTCCCTTGGGACCTCCCAGGCATAGCCAGGAAGAAGTTCTGAGGATAGTGTGCAAGACAAAAACGGTGCAGGCTCAAGATTGCCCATGGAGTTTGGTATATCCAGATGTACCATTTCTGGGCGAGTCTAAGACAGTATTTCCCTCCAGCGTTGGGGTGAGGCATCATTCTTTTTTAGCTGGGTCCCAAATGAAGGCATTGACTGCCTTTAGGGGATGGTCCTGTTGTAGGAAAAACTGTATCTAAAGGGCAGAATTGCACTCAGCTCAGTAAAGTTGCAAACATTGAGCAGAGTGCAGGATGGAACAGGCCGGGAAAAGCAGGCTCTGAGCCTCGTTCCAGGCTCATCCTGGGCCCGGGGACTCGGGGGCAGCCAGTGAGCCGGTCTGCTTCCTTTAGTGGGAAGCATCCAGAAGAAATGGCCTGAGGTGGATGTGCAGCTGAGAGGAATCCACTGTACTCAAGGCACGGCATTTGGATGACACTGTATCCCATCCGGAACTGGTCCCTTTCAAGTTCATTTTCAACCTTGTGATTTTCTCAAGGAGAAAGTTTCAGGTTGGTCCTAGGGAGGCTTTAACACCAACAAATGCTGGCCTCTCTTTTGAAAAAAGAAAAAGCAAGCCTTGCTCAGAGCCTCCAGGACCCAGGGTCCACCCAGAATGGAGTAACAGTGTTTATTATTTTTTTTTGCGGTACGCGGGCCTCTCACCGCTGTGGCCTCTCCCGTTGTGGAGCACAGGCTCCGGACGCGCAGGCTCAGCGGCCATGGCTCACGGGCCCAGCCGCTCCGGGGCATGTGGGATCTTCCCGGACCGGGGCACAATCCCTTGTCCCCTGCATTGGCAGGCGGACTCTCAACCACTGCGCCACCAGGGAAGCCCACAGCAGTGTTTATTTGTAAAGTTTAGGACCCTCTGCTCTCTTCTAGCCATCGCCGTCGAGCCAGGAGCTGCGCTTTGTACCTGGGGTGTGATCTCCTGAAGCTGACCTTACGCGGAAATCGCTAGAGTCAAACTCAGCCATGAAAATCCTGTCACCAACCTGGAGCAGTGCCCCGGGTGTATGCGTTTCACCTGTGCGGCCGCTGTACGTGTGTAATGGAATAAATGTGCAAAGTCACATGATGGCGGTTTCCATAACCGCTTTACTGAGGTATAGTCCACACACCACAAAATTCACCCTTGAAAAACAGTCCTCTCTCCCGCCTCAAGGGTGCACGTCCTATGCACCAGCCTTAGTGACTTTAGTAGGTTCACAAAGTTGAGCAACCCTCTATCTGATTCTGGAACATTTTCATCATTCCCTAAACAAGCCTCATACCCACTAGAAGTCACTCCCCATGCCTCCCTCCTCCCGGCCCCAGGCAACCACTAATCCACTTGTGTCTATGGATGTGCCTGTTCTGGGCCATTCACATAAACGGAATCATACAAGACATGACCTGTTGTGATTGGCTACTTTCACTTCGCACAATGTTTTTAAGGCTCCTCCGTGCTGTAGCATGTATCAGTACTTCATTCTTTTCTATGGCCAAATAATATTGCATGGCATGGATAGGCCATATTTTGTCCGTTCATCATGGGATGGCGTATTTGAAGGAGAAAGAGAGAGACATAAAGGGACAGACTGTGAGATAGACAGAGAGACTGAGATACACAGAGCCAGAGAAACAGAGACAGCGATAACAGAAACAGAGAGAGACAGCACAGCAGGAGATCATATTGAAATTGGGGGTGGGGTTGGGGGGTCAAGTGCATGTCTGAGGTGACTCTGTAGCCATATGAGAACATGAGTCAGAGCAGCAAGCTTCTTGCCCTCATTTGCTGTGTGACCCTGGGCAAGTCCCTTGCCTTCTCTGAGTATTCATTTACTGATATAGAGAAATTATGTGGATCTCCCCAACATCTTTAAGATCCCTCTCTTTGACTTTCTTTTATTTATTTATTTATTTTTGGCTGTGTTGGGTCTTCGTTGCTTCGCGCAGGCTTTCTCTAGCTGCAGAGAGCGGGGGCTACTCTTCATTGCAATGCATGGGCTTCTCATTGCAGTGGCTTCTCTTGTTGCGGAGCACGGGCTCTAGGCGCATGGGCTCAGTAGTTGTGGCTTGCGGGCTCTAGAGCGCAGGCTCAGTAGTTGTGGCGCACGGGCTTAGTTGCTCCGCGGCATGTGGGATCTTCCTGGACCAGGGCTCAAACCTGTGTCTCCTGCATTGGCAGGCGGATTCTTAACCACTGCGCCACCAAGGAAGCCCCCTCTTCGACTTTCTACATTCCTGGCAATGCTCTATGAACATGTGTATCAGCTGTTGCCACCTGTTGGAAGAAGTTTCTCAAATCATTTCCTAAAATCTGATTTCGATGTTGGGGCTAAGGTGGTATGGGCAAAGTGCTGGCTGCCTAAAGAGCCCAGGAGAATCTTTTGGTTTGAAGCTGTAGAAACCCAGTTCAAAATGGCTCAGGGAAAAAAAAAAAAAAAGAATGTACGGCTCAGACACAGGGAAATTCTAGCTGTCAGCCTGGGGCGGGGGTAGCCCATGTCCCTCCCTGTGATGCCATGAAGTGGATGCACCACCCTGGCTCTTCCAGCCTGATAGCAGGGGCTGTAGCGTGGGGGGCCTGGGGCACCAGGTGACAGGGAAGCACACAGCTGAGGACCTGTCCAGGTCAGTGAGGGGGCAGTGCTGCCCAAGAGCTCAGAAGCTGAGGCTTCGAGCATGCGCCATTGTTCCACTGGACTTTACTTACAAAACACAAGTTCAAAGATCAAATGATTAAGAATTTCAAGACAGCAACTACAGGGTACTAAAGAGCAAGTGCAAGGTCCTTCTGAGCATGCGCCAGCTCTGACAATTCTCTATCGAAGGGTTTTCAAGGATAATTTAAGCCATGCACCATTTTTACCATATACCCAATCTTTAGGACATAATCCTCATTGTGCCCTGAAGGATCCAGAAAAAGGGGCAGCCCCTGTGTGCCAGCAGAGCCTGAGATGACTTCTGAGATAAAGCTGAGGGCTCTGTCTCCAAAACACTCACTGTTCATCTTAAGGGCGGAGTCTGTGTCTGCGATACACACCGTGTTGGCTGAGTAGATGGGACCAGGAAAGGTCTGCTCGCCCAGAGGATGAAGCGATTCCACAGACTCCAAGATCAAACTCAGGAGAAGACAGGAGAGAAGAAACACGCCTTTCTGTGGATGTCAGGTGACCTCAGCACAATGTAATAAGCCAACCCAGGATCTGGACCCACAGTTGTGTTTCAGAGCATCCTGGGCATAGTTCATTAGACACCATCTGGGATCTCTGCCAAGGCCAGACATGCAGTGCGTCAGGCTGTTGATCTGTACAACCTGGTAGCTTCCCAGCTTCAAAGCATCATCCACTTAGGTTTGGGCAGATTTAGGGAACTTGCCCAGTCCCCAGTTTGCTGAGGAGGCTGCAAAGAAGGTGTGCCTTGGTCTGGGACCTCTGGAAAACAGAGGCTGGGATTAAAATGTGGTCCCTTTATTTCAGAAGTACAAAGCCAGGTACAGAGGGTGAAGACAGAGGGAAGGGAAGCCAGGACAGAGGGAGGCAGTTGCAGAGTGATGCGCTACGGGGCAGGGGCGGCTTCATGACCAGCCCCAAGGAAACGCAGGAGCAGGCTCATCCAGTGCATGTGCTAGTGCGTGGGACTCCTCTGAATGGGATACAAGGAGGAAGGAGAGGCCACTTGAAAAGGATGGAAAGAAGACAAGACACAGAACAGCCCCTCGGCTCAGGGCTGCCTCAGAGCACAACTTGGAAAGCAACCCCATTTCAGCTGCTTCCAGAAAAGGACCACGTTTCTCCATCAAATGCCCAATTCCTTCCCTATCTCCTGTCCCCTGCCACCTCTGCTCTTCCTTCCTCCTTCCTAAGATATCAGCACTGGGCCTGGGGGCTGGAGCAGCCTGCAGGCACTCTCGGTAGGAGTAGAATCTAAGGGAGAGGGTTTGGGGGAGGGGCCCGTGTATTTGACTAAAGACCAAGTACAGGGCAGAAACCAGGTGTAGTTAAAAACACAGAACACACCTAAATCATCCATCAACTGCAGCAGGCCTGGGTTTTTTGTATGCACTTGCAATTGCGTGCATTCAGGGGCCCTGATGAAGGAAACAGCCTTGTAATTTTAAAGACTAGAATCTTACATAAAGAGGTGAGCGGGAGGTTCACGATCTAAATCACAGAAGAGCAGCTGGTACGTGTTTCCATCTCCTGTTCTTTCAGGGCATGTGGCTATTGATTTTAACAACAATAGTAGGACACTCAGCACTTTCCACGTGCTAGGAGGTTTTCCAGGTACTTTAAACACATCAGGTGATTATTACACCAACTCTGTGAGGTCGGTTCTATTATTATCCCCATTTCTCAGATGGAAAAATTAAGACAAAATAAAAACGTCTTGGGATTTGAACTCAGATTGTCTGTTCAGCCCCACCAGCTATTTCCTCATCTGTCAAATAAAAGGTGGGGCTGGTGGGGAGCCTGGGACCCCTCCTCTTCTTGGAGTCTATGAATTGCACCAGGATAATTCCCCAGGCACATAGAGCCCTGCAAGGCTATTTCACCCTCTGCGCAGCTTTGTCCCTCCAGACACATCCCTGAAATCTCTCATATCCTGGCCCGGTCTCTGGGGAGGGCCACCCAGGGGCCTCATCCCAAACCCCACAGGCCCTCTAAACAGGGAGGGTGTGTGTGTGTGCTGGCAACCCCAGAGGCAGCAGAGAAGGGGATATCCTGGGAGAAATGTCAGCACCCCCATCCATGTTACTCTTCCCTCTTGGGCCATATGCCATGGAAACCATACATAAATATTTTGTACCCAGAAGCCAACCGCAGAGTCTAATAATGAGGAGTTTGGTACAATTTGTGACATAAGGTGTTTACTGACTGTGTGTTAATTACATTTGTACCAAAACAAACGTTGCTCTTCAAAAAAGGGGTGTGGGGTGTGGGCGGGAATAAAGTACTTAGGAGGCGGTTTCCAGAGAAACAGCAGCAAGAGGCTGGGTGGGGGGGGCGCAGGATGGGTGCCCTGGGGAGTGAGCGCTCCCAGGAGACGGAGGCTGGACGTGAGACCAGGAAGGAGGGAGAGGCGGGGCCAAGGGGGTTCGAGGAGACTGAGGACTCCGCGAAACCGGACAGACTGAGCAATGCGGAGAAAGAGGGGTATCTGCGTGAAAGGCTCAGCCCACTCTTTACCCTGTATTCCTTCAATAGATATTTCCCGAGCTGGGCCCTGGTCATAGGAGATGTCTAGTGCCCCGGCTCTAGTGGGACTCCTATTCTACTTGGAGAGGGGTGATGGGTAGTAAACAGGAAAAACAGTAAGTAAATAAGAAATTTGTGTTGTCAGGTAGAGAGTGCTGGGGAAGTGGAAGGGTTGCTTTGCCGGGGTGGTCAGGGAAGGCGTCTCTGAGTAGGCGGATATGAGGAGGAGTAATGATAACACCACAAATAATAATGCATATACGGCATTACACATACCGGTCACCTTCGCTCTAAAAGCTTTGCTTCCCTCAACTCATTTACTCTCGCGAGGCAGAGACTAGCATGTCCTCATTGAAGCAGCTTCCTCTCCCTCCCGGCAAACAAGAACTACATTTCCCAGTCCCCCTTGCGGTCAGGTGTGGCATGTGATTTAGATTTGACCAATCACATGTGGCTGGACCAGAGAGCCCTCCAGGGCAACCTGATGTTTGTCTTGGTGGAGCCAAAAGATGGGAGCCTGCGTCCCTGAATCATCCCATGGAGGGCAGCCACCCAACACCCACGTGAGCTAGAAAAAAAAAATTTCTATTATGTTAGTCATTGAGATTAAGTAGGACAACCATCTGTTCCAGTTTGCTCGGAATCGTGCTGGTTTTAACAATGAAAGTCCTGTATCCTGGGGAACCCCTCAAAGTCCTAGACAAAATGAAATCTGGCCACCCTAGATTTAGAGGGTTATATGATACAGCAGTTAGTTACCCTGACTACCCTGATCTGGTTATCACACCAACCTTATAAGGTAAGTACTATTATTATCCCCATTGCGTACATGGAGAAACTGAGGCTGGGAAGAGGTTGGCATTTCCCTGAGGTCATTTTCCAGAGATCACACAGCTAGTTGGGGAGCCAGGAATTGAAAAGAGAGGCTGAGTCCGTGCTTCCAACCATAAAGTTCTGATGTTCTTTCAGAAAGAGGTGAGAAAGGGAAGATACGGTGGACACGCAACCCAAGAGCACCCATCTGTCTCATCTGTCTCTGTGCATCGTTCCCCGACTGTCTGAGGCAGAGAGAAGTGTGTCCCTCTCTGGAGACTCCTCAAAGCGTCTTGTCCATATGATACCCTCAATCTGCATCTTAACTATCCATTTTCCTGACTGGATGGTGGATTCCAGGGAGACGGAGACCCTGCTGTTTCCATATTTGTATTTCCCAGAGTCTAGCACTGCCCCCAGCCGTTAGAAGGTGCTTAAGAAATACTTACTATGAGGCCCAAAGATGTATTGATGGCTGAAGGAGAGAGCCAAGGAGAGAGTGACAGAGAAATGCACACACTGGGGTAGCTGGCTATATATTTTTTGTATAACAACAATGCCAAGAGCCAGAAAAAAAAAAAAATCCTCTTCTAAAGAGTGATACCGAAGGGCTCCTGGGAGAATTGGATCAGACTAGAAGGATTCAGAAGTGCACATTGAGAGGCCTGCCCTTGGGGCCCAGCTTCTCGGAAGGCCTGTTGTTTCAACGGTCTCCGGCTCTCTCTGTGCGGGTCACTGCCTGCCATTCCCCCGCTCTGCTCTGTGTCACAGGGAGCCTGACCCCTGCTTCCCCAGGCTCCCTTGTTATCGGGCTTTGGACCAGGTTTGGCCAATCAAAAGCATTGCCTGGGGACTGGAGGCTGGAGGAAAGGAGAGGCCAGGGTAATTCGCCTTCTCTTCCATGAAGGGCCAACACTTTGCCCTCTCTGTGGCTCTTAAACCAACCCCAGTCTGGCCCACTCCTCACCAGGTCCCAGCCTGGCAACCCCACACTTCTGGCTACATGACGCTGGATTACTTTCTTTCCTGGGAAAATGAGTGTTAAGATTAACTCTCCATCCCTGGCTGCCAGCTTCAGTGTGGTCAGGAGAAAACAGTTAACCCATTGAAGAGCAAGCATTTTGAAGCATATTTACCGGAGATAGAGCCAAGTAGGTTTCCATCCCATGAAAGCCAACATGGGTCAGTAGCACCCTCACACATCTGCCTTTGAATTGGTCGATGGAAAAGGGTCTGGGTTATTGGGAGAAGTCCCAGTCAGAGGAATTTCCAGGACAGAGTGTCCAGTATTTGGATTCAGAGGCATGTTGTAGATTAGTTACAATGATCTGTATACTGGTTGAAGTACCAGTAAATATGTGAAGTATGGTCATCTCTTATGCCTCAGCAAGAGTAACTCAAGGCTGATCAGGGAATCTGTGTCCTCCTGTGTCCTATCCACCATACTTAGATTCCAAAAAGACAGTGCAAGGGAGGTGAGTTTAGGTGCACAATGGTTATTCCAGAGGAATCCTTTGGTCGTGAAACCCGATACCTTTTACTGCCCTGATAAACTAGATGGCCATTTACTGCCTCCTCTTTATAACTGGGGCAGAGCCCAGGAAAAAATCAACAAGGAAGAGAAGAGAGGTGAAGAGGTAAGACGAGAATGTCAAAGTCAGCCCAAATCCTGAGATGCGGGACCAGAGCGTGGTTTCAGGAAGGATCTGTCATCCATTTCCAGGTACCCCAGGTGCTTAACAAGCGGTGGTCTCCCACCTCCCTGGGAATGGTAAGCTAGACTGCGGCTCATGCAGGCTCCTTCCTCCCCCTCTGGCCACTGTCTACTTCCGGTTTCCAGCAAAGGTAGACAGGTAAGGGGGCGCAGCTCCCACCCATCCATCTCACTGCCCATTCGCCAGGTAGGAGGAGGGGCAGCTGGGAACCAGTGATCAACGTGAGCTCTCGCATGATCCAAGTGCCAAGAAGGGAGCGGACAGATCAAGTGGCCTTTATCCTGGCCGTGCCTGCTGCCAGCATGGTCCTTCCCCATCTGAGCCTTTCCACAACAATAGGATTATGGATCAAATTGTGTGGGCTTCTAAGACTAGGGATTCATTTCCAAGTTCTAACCTGAAGTGCCCTGAGAAAGAAGGGAGGAAGGGATGGTGCAATATTGCAACAAGATTTTGACACTAACCACGCAGAGTTCATGAGAATCCACAAGTTCAGGGCAGCGCTCCCAACAAGCCGCCCTCACTTCACATACCAGCTGCAAGTTTGGGGGTCCCCAGGGAGCCCACACTTTTAACAAACTGGCTACAAATCCAGGGGTTCCCATGACCCAAGCGGGTTCAATAATTTACTAGAATGACTCACAGAACTCACCATACTTCTGGTTACATTCTTAATATAAAGGCTACAAATCAGGACCAGCCAAATGAAAAGACACATGGTGGTGAGGGCTGTGAGGGTCTGAAACCCAGAGTCCCCATGTCCTCTTTTCATGGAATCAGAACACATCACCCTCCTGACACACTGATGTGTTCACTAACCAGGAAGTTCCCTCCCAGGAACTCAGGACAAACCTCAGACAAACTCTTTATTATGGAGAACAAGGTGGTGGATGGAATCGTATTTCCAGCCACACATCAACCCATCCTTTTGTCCAATACCACCCATGGAGCCTCTTCCCAGGTTATGGACTGAAACTAATAGGCCTGGAAGACTGGGTTAAGAATTTTGGTGAACAGAAGTTGTTTAACCTGCACTTTATACATTTCTCCTTCTTTTAAGACAGAATTTGTATTTTTCTTGGGAATACACCCCTCTCCCTCTCTCAGCCCACTGGGATCTCCTGGCTGAATCCAGGTGTGAGCAGGTGACCCATGCCTGGCCAATCAGAGCATCAGATTCATTCGCTACCTGGATTAACCCCAAGTTAGTCCACTGAAATGCGATTCCTAAACTGTTATTGAGCTTGTTAAATAAAGAGACGTTCTTTGTAGGCGGGAGCTTATCCTGTAATAATATAAGCTAAGAAATTCTTCGGGATGCCATATGGAGAAAATTGGCTGGCACATGGAGCCACACAATGGAAACAAAGATGAGAGAAAAGAAGCCGGAAAGGTCAGTCCTAATGAAACAATTTAAGCCGATGGATCCAACCAGGCCAGAATTTCATGCTTCCCTCTGGACATTTCAATCACATGTTCAAAACATCTATGTTTTCATTTTCTCCGAAGTCCAGTAATTTGACTTGAACTTGGTGTTGTTCATTTGCGGTCACAGTTCTCAGGATGCAGTATGCTTTTTCAATAAATAGTTTCAAATCCTTTTTGTTTTAGTTTTAGGAAATTTTTCTTGAATTACGGTTTCTAGTATTTGTTTTGTTCTCTTTTTACAGTTTTTCCTTCAGGGATTTCTTTTATCCGTATGTTGGTTCTTTTCTCCCTATCAATATTTTTTTTCCCTTTCTCACCTAATTTTTGCCTCCTCTGATCCTTTCCCTCACCCATCCTCCTCTCTGCCTCCTATAACCTTCGAATCAACAGTTTGATCAACAATCTCCCTCCCTCCCCAATATCGTCAGATGACTCTCCTAACAGTCCTATCACTGACCAGCCTTAACTGAAATCTGACTTTCTCCAAGGACATGGCATCTCTCTCTAGTTGGAGGATTCTTTTGTTTGTTTGTTTTTTCATGATTCAGGCCAAGAGGTAGGGTCAGTGCCCTCTTTGTTTCCACGGCCCTTAATGTAACCACTTGCCTTCTTCTGGTTTCAAAAGCATGTCTTACTTGAATCTCTTGCTATGTGTCTACACCACCCATCACCACCCATCCACTACTCTCCATTCCCTCATTCCCCTTCATTCCACAAAAACCTGAACCTTCGCTCACTCCTTTTTTTCCCCCCACTCTCATTCAGGGCTTTTAATATCTACCAGTGTTTAAATCCTGGCTCCATCGTTTATTACATGCATTAGCTTGAGCAAGGTGCTAAATTTGCTTGTGCCTCAGTTTCCTTATCTGCAAAATAGAATTCATGATGGTCTTATAGAGTTGCTTTAATGACTGTGAGATAAAGTACATAAAATACTAAGAACAGCACTTTGCACAAAAGGGCTTGTTAAATATTCGTTCTTATTAGAATTATTATCATTGTTGTTCTTATCTGGCTTGCGGGAGGAGCATACTAGGCTCTCAGCTGAAATGATAACTCTGTTTAAAGAACTCTCTGATTTCGTTTTGGTGTCCCAGAAGGTAATATCTCAGAGGTATGGATTTATGGGCCATTCAAAAGAAATCATGATAAAATTTAACCTCTTGTAGGAGAACTTATTTATTTAGTTTATAAGTAGACTTTACTGGTTCCCATTATTGATCAAACCAGCTCACCATCAACCCATGATCAAAAGAAATAATTCATAAAGTAGGGAAGGGTAGCAGGAGGCTTTCCAGCATTGAGCTCAGCGATCATCACATGTGAGACCATGTCACTCCCACAGATGCTCCAGTGCCTCTCCAAGGGCATATTTCCATGGCCACCTCCTTCCCCTGACCTCCCACGTCACCCCAACCTCTACTGCCATTTCATGCCCACACCACCCTCTATTCCTTCCCCACCAGTGTGTTCTATCTCTGGATTTTACATCATCACACAAACCATTTTCTGAAAACCCTCGGCCTCCCCTTAGGGTGATTTGTCATCAGCAAGTAGAGGGATGCGAGGGGCCTCTTCATTAACCAAAAGATGATTCATTGGGCTCCATGCAGGAGTCTGTATAAAGCAACCTTTATTTTTCCCCAAATAACATAAAATCATCATTAATCATCCCACCCAGACTCTGTCCTGAGTGACCTTCGTGCTGGTTTTACCTTCTACAAATTACTGTAAGTCACTAGATTTGGGGTGGATGGCGCAGTGGTTGAGAGTCTGCCTGCCGATGCAGGGGACAGGGGTTCGTGCCCCGGTCCGGCAAGATCCCACATGCCGCAGAGCGGCTGGGCCCGTGAGCCATGGCCGCTGAGCCTGCGCGTCCGGAGCCTGTGCTCTGCAACGGGAGAGGCCACAGCAGTGAGAGGCCTGCGTACCGCAAAAAAAAACCCAAACAAACAAAACACTGTGATTTTAGTCCCCTCCTATTTCTTACTTCCTTATAACTGGGCAGGGGTCTCCCAGGCTCAAAATTCCATTCTTCAGGCTTCCCTGGTGGCACAGTGGTTAGGAATCCGCCTGCCAGTGCAGGGGACACGGGTTCGAGCCCTGGTCCGGGAAGATCCCACATGCCGCGGAGCAGCTAAGCCCGTGCGCCAAAACTACTGAGCCCGAGCCTGCGCCCTAGAGCCCATGAGCCACAACTACTGAGCCTGCACTTTACAGCCTGCGAGCCACAACTACTGAAGCCTGCGCGCCTAGAGCCTGTGCTCCACAACAAGAGAAGCCACCGCAATGAGAAGCCCGCGCACCACAGCGAAGAGCGGCCCCCGCTCGCTGCAACTAGAGAAAGCCCGTGCGCAGCAATGTAGACCCAACACAGCCAAAAATAAATAAATAAAATTAATTTATTAAAAAAAAAGTCCATTCTTTGTGAAACAACACAGCAGAATTTAATATTGCTCCTCCCTGTGCGTCCCCACCCTGCACCCCCAATCTTAAACTTACCAGCCGGGATGAATAATTAGGCCAACATATGGAGGACAGCATCCTCTTCTAAGAAAACAACCTCCATAATGTGCTGGCCCATCAGAAAACAGACTCAACTTATATGCTGAAGCACAGTGGAAATTTCACCCTGCATGTTTTATGTAAACAAGTTCATTTGTTCATTCAATGAATTCACAGTTCTTCAGAGGCCCTGTTTATACTAAAAGAAAGAAGCAGAAAGATTTGGATTGGCTGGCAGCCAGCCCTACACCTACAGAGCTGTCAAAGCTGGTTGAGCAACATCCAGGAGCTCAGATGTTTACGTTGAGACGGGCTTTTAAGCCAAAATGAAAATATTGGTTTTGGAGGCAGCAGCCAGATATGTGAGCAATAGAATCCCATCTTCAGAGACAAAATGACCAGTGTTTTGCAAAAGGGCAGAGCTGAGCGGGGAATGGGCCTCAGACCTCAGGCAGCCCTGAGGACTCACACTTCATATGACTTATAGACCAACACGGAGGCTTTTACGTCAGACGATTTTAAAGTAATTAAGAAGAGAAAGTGCCTGATGTCAAGACACCAGCACATGGCAGCCTCTGGCCTCTTTGCTTGAATTCTAAGGAGAAGAAAACGTCTACCCTCCAAAGACCTAAAAGATGGCTCCTTTCCTAGTCTGATGTTTTGTAGTTTCTGTTTATGAGATCATGTAGTAATCAGATAGTTTCAAGAAAGGGTCCGTGAGAAAGAGCGTCTTGGATCAGTCAGGATACTTTGGTTGAAAATGCCAGAAACTCCAACTCAGGTTGGATTCAAGAAACCAAGTATTTTATTGGGTCACAGATTGAAGCGGGGGGGGGGGCGGTGGCCACCAGCTACTCCAGGTCAACACGGTAAGGGCTCAGCAACAGCAAAATAAAGAGAGCACTGTTGCAGTTACTCCAGCTGAGAGCTGAGAATTGGCTTTTATCAATTCTAATTGGGTCACATGACCATATCTTAGCCAATCGCTGTGGTCATGGAATATAGATTTCTGATTGGCCAGGCCAACTCACGTGCACAGCCCTGGACTCAGCCAAACTACAGGGACAGAGAGTGGGGGAGGGGTGGCTGGCCAAGGAAAATAGGATTAATCACAAGAAGAAAGGGAAGTGGATTTGCAGCAGGAGAAATCCTAGTCTGAAAAACATAGCCAAAAAAAAAAAAAAAAAAAGAAGGAGCATAATTAAGATGAATCTTGGTATCTTAAAGTTGAAAGCACCAACCCAGATCTAGACCAGTAGTTTCCAAACATTTTTTTTTTTTTTTTGCAGTACGCGAGCCTCTCACTGTTGTGGCCTCTCCCGTTGCAGAGCACAGGCTCTGGACGCGCAGGCTCAGCGGCCATGGCTCACGGGCCCAGCCACTCTGCGGCACGTGGGATCTTCCCGGACCGGGGCACGAACCCCTGTCCCCTGCATCGGCAGGCGGACTCTCAACCACTGCGCCACCAGGGAAACCCCCAAACATATTTTTTAAAGCAACAGATCTCTTGCATAAAATAATCTGAAGTATATGCAAATGTCCATGATGAAAAGAGTTCAACACTGAGCTGTTGGGTTCAAGGTGGAAAAGGGAAGCAGGGGAAAAAAAGACCCCGAAACTGCCCTCGTAGTTCTCCCAGCGTTGGCCTCCTCCTTGGAAGTTGAGGGAAGATGTCTGAAAGCTGCTGGGGGTTGCAAGGTGACCTCAGCGGGTTATGCAGACACTGCACTAGAATAACGTTGATTTGCACCAAGTTTCTTCTGGCTCGATTTGCTTTCACTTTTGTTGATTTTTGGCAAGGAGAAAGTCAAAGTTTAGTGCTAATATATTTTAATCAATTTTGTACCTCCGGCTAATATTCATTTGAAAAATCAGAGATTTGTGCCTCGGGCTCAGAGGTCCGCGCCTCAGGTCAAGAATCAGGCTAGAATTTAACATAAATATTTTGTTTTAATTGCTTTTATTTTCACTATTTTATTCTAGATACTTTCAGGACGGGATACTGGTTTTCCATTTTATGACAGTGACATTTGTGTGTGTATGTTTATTTTTCTCTTTTGAGTTAAAATTTTTAAAATTGTGGCCAAATATACATGTGTAAAATTTTCCATTTTAACCGTTTCTGGGTGTACAATTCAGTGGCATTAAGTTCTCACATTGTTGTGCGGTAATCACCACCATCCATCTGCAGAACTTTTCCATCTTTCAAAATCCAAACTCCACGCTCATTAGACGGTAACTCCCCATTCCCCCCACCCCTAGTCTCTGACAACTCTATATTTCTTTAAAATATGTGTATATAAGTAAAACACATAATTGTATGCAAATAAAAATATTTAATAAATCATAGTACAGATAGTATCCAGAGAAAAGGATAAAATTGCGAGAGATGTTTAGGAAACGCTGCAGGAGCCTGCCCTACGATGACAAACCCTGTTCACAACATCCCTGAAAACTCTGTTTTAACGTTGAGAAGGATAGAGTTCCCCTCTTGGCAAGGTGGCCTTGGGACAGTGTTAACTGTTAGAAAGTTCTTCCTTCCATGCAGCTTTGGTCTGAGGACTCAATTTGCACAAAAGGATGGTCGGTTTCCTTCCACACTTCGCCTCAGATATGCCAGTCTGGATTTCAGAGCCCAGGTAAACGGTCTCCTTTCTTAGCCAAGTATCCCAGCGTTTGCTCACAGATCTAGGACCAATGTTTCCATAGAGGATGTGAGTAGAGTGTTTCCTTGTCTTTTCTGCCCAGCACCCACGTCCCCGCCTTCTTGCCATAATTGCCGGATTCTCTATGGGGAACAGGCTCTCTTTCACTGTCATTCATATTGATTGGCGAGGCTGACTCCACTCCCTGAGTTGGGGCAGGGCCAGATTACCCAGACCTGGCCAATCAGAGCAGTCTATTGCCCAGGCTTCAGTGATTGGCTCAGGGATGAACACATGGTTATGTCTGGTAGTAAAAGTAACCCAGCTGCCCCTGCCCGACCACAGCTCCGTCCCAGCCATAGGCACCACCTCAGGCCCCTCACTCTCCTCCTTTAACCAGTGGTTTTGGTTTTTTTTATTCTGAAAACATGGCCATGTCCAAAGATCAGGGCTCCACTCGTGATTCCAGGAGCAGCTACCACCAGGCTTGACCCATGTGCCAAATGCCATTCTAATGGCTTGACAGTACTACTAGCTCCTTCAATCTTCAGGACAACCCAGCGACCTAGGTACGTCCTAGGACTTAGCTTCACTTTCAGGTGAGGAAACTGAGGCTCAGGGTAACGTGAGCGGGGATTTGAACCCGGGCAGCCTGGCTCTGAACAACTCCTTACACTACCTACAACAGAACGGCTGCTATTGCCTACCGTCCAACGCTCCCTCCTTTCCAGAGGCAACTCGTGTCTGCTACTGGTCGCTTGCAAGGGCTCTCAAATCGAATGCCTTTGATCTTGAACCTTTTGAGGAAAACCTCTGAAGGACTTGGAGGCCGTCTCTCCAGCATCTGGGCTCTCCTCACTCATGTCTCCTCAGTATCTGGCCCACGGGGCTGACGGCAAGCACCCAAGGTGAAGTCTGTCCTCCCTATGTGGGAAATAGAGGAGAAATGTAAAAATCTTAGCCTTGGATGTCGAACATTCCAGCCAAGGGAGCAATGAGGCCCCAAACTGGGAAACACCACTTCCCAGAAGAGAGCAGGTCCTGCTCCAAGGTAGCATCAAGCTTCTGCCTGCACACACAGAGGGATGCAGCAACTGTAATTACATCTTTTCATCTGGGACCTTACTTTATTGGATGAAATATTTGCCCAAACCATGCTACCGTTTGGGGCGTGAACCTGGCCTGTGAAGAGTTCGTACGCGTCTGTCCCACCCAGCATTTCCCTCCCCAGCATCAGGGATCCTGGGAAAAAATGTGTCTAAACCCAGCAGCTGCCACCTCAGTCATCTTCCCTGTCCCCAGCCCACCTCTCCCCAGCCCACCACCTTCCCACCCCTCACCAAAGGGGAAAGAGGTTCTCTCCCGATTTCCCCAGCATCAGAGTTAGTTAGCCAAGGAAATGGGCCCTCAAAGTATTCCTTAAAAAGCATGGATATTGGGACTTCCCTGGTGGCGCAGTGGTTGAGAGTCTGCCTGCCATGCAGGGGACACGGGTTCGAGCCCTGGTCCGGGAGGATCCCACGTGCCGCGGAGCAGCTGGGCCCGTGAGCCATGGCCGCTGAGCCTGCGCGTCCGGAGCCTGTGCTCCGCAACGGGAGAGGCCACGATAGTGAGAGCCCCGTGCACCGCGATGAGGAGTGGCCCCCGCTTGCCACAACTAGAGAAAGCCCTCGCACAGAAACGAAGACCCAACACAGCCATAAAATAAATATACATTAAAACGATCAATTTCATGCTCTTGTACCTGTAATTCAAGGCCGAAAATCCAGCACACTTATTTAAAAAAAAAAAAAAAAAAAAGCATGGATATTATGGAAGGGGAGAAGGAAGAAGTGCGAACTCAGCAGAAGCTATGGCTGGGATACTCTGCGCTGGGGTGTCGTGGAAGATGTCATGTGAGGACAATTAGAAAGCCCATCTCCTCATAAAGAGGAGACTAAACTCATTGAATCCACTGTCCTCAAGGGAGCTGCAGGAGTTGTACATTTTCTTAGCTCCAAATACGGACCTTGATGAATTGCTGCGTAGAAGTTCATGGTGAATTAGCCAAAGGAAGGCTGTTTCCGGACATCGCTGAGCATTGATGCTAATTTCCCTTAAAGATCTTGGAAGAGACAAAATGTGGGGTCTGGCAAGAACTGTCTGTCGCACACTCCATATCTAGTCTCCTCTTCTTCCTTGGAAACAGAGCTCCAAGTTTAGCTGGGCACATAGCTCCCTAGAAGGAGGAAGACTTTGCCCAGGTCCCTTGCCTCAGCTGATGTCACGTGATGAAGTAAAAGGCCAGTGTCGGAGCAGAAAAGGTCTTGTGTGAGGTTTCAGAGTAGAGAACAGGCTCATGCAGAAGGTGTGCTTCTTATGCTCTGACCCCATTCCTCCTTCTGGCTCCCTGGAATGTGGACACTATGCTGGTGGTCAGTAGCCATTTTGGACCATGAGGTAGCCATGAAGATGGAAGCCATCCACGGTGTAGCAGAAATAGGAAAGGTCTGTGGTCCCTGATGACTTCATGGTGCATCCACATTAGCCATGGGACTGTTTGTCCCCAAACTTCCTTTAAGTAAGAGAATACAAAGACATACTTGTGTTGAAGTCGCTGTTATATTGGATTTTCTGTTATATGTGACTGAACCTGCCCTTATTGATACAAGGGACAAATGATTTATGAGGCTCATCCGAGTGAGGAGAAATTTTGAGGATCAAGCCAATACTTCTCAGCTTATACTTTGAGTCCTTCATGATCATGAACCAATTCTACCACCAAATGTCCCAGGACCCGCCAGGCTGTCCTCCTAGCTCTGGCCTTCTCACCACTTCCTCTGCTTGCCATGCTCCCTTCCACCTCTTGACATTTGCCCTTGTAGTGAGCCCTGCTTGGGCCAACCTCACTCCTCCTTTCCACAAATCTCGCATCCCTCACAGTCCAACTTTTGATTTTCACCTCCATAACCTTGCCCAAACATTCTGGGAGATGCCTTTCTGGAATGTCCCAATCAGCACTGACACCTGTTGCAGCACAGGCCCTGATGAGAAGTTTCCTCTAACTGTTTTCAGAATTGAGCTGCGCTGCAGGGCGCTGTCTCGTGTAGTCCTGGCTGGATCCCTCCACCAGATTATAGGCCAAGGAGACATCCTGCCCAGCCAAGTGCAGGACAGAACTCAAGCTCACCCTTAATGAGTGCAGGTCGGGGACTCCCTTGGAGAGTTTAATGTTATACAGAACACACACTTTGCACATTCTGTTCCATGGCCCAGCATGTTTGTCCCCCTCATCAGCCAGACCCGGATCCTCATCACTGCCTACGAAGCTCTGCGTGGTCGGCCCTGCCAGCCCTCCTGTTGCTGCACCTGCACCCCCGCCAGACTAGCACCCCTGATGCTCTTTGATACCCAGCCCCTGTGTGCCTTTGCACCGGCTCTTCCCTCTGCCTGGGGTGTTCTTTCCCAGGTCTCAGGAGAATGTCTCCTCCTTCGCTGACCAGCAGAAATAAAATAGCCATCCCCATTCTGCCACCCGATTCAATCCCTATAGTATTTCTTTCTCAGAATATACCATAATCTGAAGTCATTACCTATGTTCCCTTCTAGAATGTCAGCTCTGTGGAGTCAGGCTTGCTCCTGACCTTTCTCCACTGTATTCTCCAGTGCCTAGAACACCTTGTACATGAATAATAAATACACATTTATTGAGTGAATGTGTGAATGAACAAATAAAGCAAAGGTGCTACCTCTTTCAGGTTGTGTGCGACTTCAAGCAAGACACGTCACCTTGCTAAGCCTCACTTTCCCCATCTGCAAAGTGGTGCTAATTGTATCAAGCTCTCTCCTCAGGAGAGATGGGATTATTTTTCTCTAAAGCTTGTATATAGAGAAGCTCTTGCTGAACCATGTATTTTCACACAGGGGTTACTGATGCCAATTAACTTAGACTTTTGTATCAGCCCCGCCAGGAAACCCTCCAGGGTGTGCTCACAGGTGAGCAAGTGGTGTCTTGCCCAAGGTCACACAGCGGAGCCTCTGCCAGATAGGATCCTGTGTTGCGCTGAAGCCTGGGATGCTGTTGACTCAGAGGTGTTGATTGAGCACATGTGACGTGCCAGACGCGAATGGAGACGCTGAGGTTACAGCTGTGGATGCGCCAGATCTCCCCTCTGGCCACAGGGAGAAACAGACACTGAACAAGTGCAACGAACATCACACGAAGAAACATTTATGAGCCGTGGGCAAGTGGTTCCAGGCAGGGCATTTCTAGATGACCTCGAGGAAGAGGTGACATTTGGCTGAGTCCTGAAGAGTGGACAGGACTTAGCCAGGGAGAGAGTAGGGAAGAGCCCATCCGACATGGAATAGCACGTGCTAAGACCTGGAATCAAGAGAGACGTGTCAGCGTGAGGAGGGCGTTTAAACGGGAGAGATAAGCTCACATTTCTGACTTTAAGAAAACCGCTATGTCCACTGAGGGGAGCATGGCTTGAAGGGGGCAGAGTGGCAGCAGAAAGGCCCTGAGGAGGCCCCGGCGATGGTCCAGAGGCGAAATGATGGTGCTTGGGCCAGATGTTAGTAGAATTTGTTGAATAACAGCTTTTTTGAGATATAATTTGCATACCATAATGGTCACCCTTGTGAGGCATACAATGCAGTGTTTTTGGTAGACTTTTCAGAGTTGTGTGACCATCACCACTACCTAATTCCAGAACACTTTCATCACCCCCCCGAAGAAACCCTATACTCCTTAGCAGGCGCTCCACACCCCAATCCCCATCCTTAGGCAACCGCTAATCTACTTTCTGTCTCTACAGATGTGCCTATTCTAGACATTTCATATAAATGGAATCATATAGCATGTGCTCTTTTGTGACTGGCTTCCTGAGCATAATGTTTTCAGGGCTCATCCATATTGTCACCTGTGTCGGTACCGGAACCTTTTTGTGGTGGAATAATATTCCATGGTATGCGTATACTACGTATTATCATTGATCCATTCCTCAGTTGATGGACATTTGGATTACTTCCACTTTTGCTACAATGAATAATGCTGCTGTGAACGTTCACCTGCAAGTTTGTGTGTGGATATATGCTTTTCATTCTCTTGGGGATATACCTAGGAATGGAATTGCTGGGTTGTATGGTAACTCTGGGTTGAATTTTTTTTTTTTTTTTTTTTTGCGGTAGGCGGGCCTCTCACTGCTGTGGCCTCTCCCGTTGCGGAGCACAGGCTCCAGACAGACAGGTCCAGCGGCCATGGCTCACGGGCCCAGCCGCTCCGGCGGCACATGGGATCTTCCCGGACCGGGGCACGAACCCGTGTCCCCTGCATCGGCAGGCGGACTCTCAACCACTGCGCCACCAGGGAAGCCCCTGGGCTGAAATTTTGGAGGGACTGCAAGACTATTTTCCAAAGTGGCTGTATCACTTAACGTTTCCCCTAGCAATGTATGAGGCTTCCAATTTCTCCACATCTTCACCAACACTTGTTAGTGTCTGTCTTTTTGATTTGAGCCAGCCTAGCCTGTGTGAAGTAACATCTCCTTGGGGCTTCGATTTGTATTTCCCTAACATTTCTTTTTGGCCATTTGTATGGCTTCTTTGGAGAAATGGCTACTCTTCTCTCTCCAGTGGCTGCTGGGCCGCTTATGTTCACAGCTACTGAAGCTGTGAGGCTGTGGGTTTTCAAGGCTGTAACAGAGCTGGGGAGAGGGAGGGAGGATGAGGGCAAGTTACAATTGCACAAAGTTTGCTGTTCTTTCAGAGAGTCCGCCATCTTTCTTGACTAAACAAGCCTGTGGTTGTAAGCATTTAGTTACTCTCCAGAGTTCTGAAAAAGTTGATTTGGGGAGCTTTTTGGATCAGTGCTCTCACTGCTTTTGTGGAGGAGTGGATTTTTGGAGGTACTTGCTCTGCCATCCCAGAATTCTTTCTAATTGATGGATCAATAGGATATGAAGGGCTCTCTATATATGTGTCAGGCACTTATTTAAATATTTCATTTGTGTCATGTCCCCATAACCCAAGGAGGGAGGTGTTATTACGTCCATTTTAGGGATGAGGACACTAAGGTGTTAAGTGGTAAGCAGCGGCGGTGGGGGGGCGGGCGGGTGTGTAGGAGGAGACACCAGGCCTCCAGCTGGTGAGCCTACCCTGCTGGCCCCCTCCCCTCCTCTGAGTCCGGGATCCCAGGAACCAAGGCCAGCTCCTCCCCAGGGGGACATTTGCAGCTGGGAAGAACAGAGCAGAATGCTCCCCTCGGAGCATCATCCCTCACTGCGCTGGGCTGTCTTGACCTTCCCAGGGCGGCCAGTGTGGATCACACGGGTGCTGATGGGGGCGAGGTGCACAGGGCTGACAGATGGGCCTGTGAGTGAGCGACGGAGTCTCTTCTCTGCTTGGGACAAAGCCTCCTTTCCCACCCTGCCCCCACCCTAGTCAGCTGCCAGCCAGCCCGCCCGCTCTTGCCTCTGCTGTAGCCCCAGGAGTGCGGGGGACCCTGGGTCTGTTGAGAGATGCTGGGAGAGTCTTTTGCTCTGAAGCTTAGGAATCTAATCAAACCTTACTTTGCGAAGAGTTTTTACCCGGGCCACTGATCTACTTGCGGGCACGTGTCCAACTTCATCTCTCACCACCATCTCCCTGACTCAGTCTGGCTGCCTTGCTGTTCCCAGAGAGCTCCAGGGGCAGGCAGACAAACGGACAAATGGACGGATGGATGGATGAATGGACGGATGGACAGGAGGGATGGATGTGTGGGTGGAGGAATGGACGGTTCCACAGTACGCTGTTACTGGTCACGTGAGTGAGTTTACCAGACTCTTTTTGGAGCGTAAGTTTTGTGAATAGAGCTGCCAGGTATTGTGCAGACATTCAGCGCCAGTTCCAGGAAGGAGGATCAGGTGAGCGCAGCACGGTCACCAGTGGGGCTTCCCTCGGGAGCAGGGGCAGGTACATCCGGGGAAGATCCTGCTCCAGGAACATGTACCTTGGAGTGGCTTCAGGAAAAGTGACATGGACACCCCTCCTCCCACCATTCCTGTGGAATGAAAAAGCCCAGGGATTGGTCACTGTGCAGCATCAGTCAAGTCTCTGACCTTCGGGGGACTCAGTTTCCCCATGTGTTAAATGGGATTCATAACAGCCGCCCATCCTGCACCCAGAGTAGACATGAGCGTACAGCCAAGTGTAAGGATGCGTGGTGTGGTCCCTGGGACCGGTGGCCCGGATTCAAATCCCTGTTCTGCCGCTTGGGCAGGTACTGCACCACTCTGAGCCTCCTTGGAAAGCTCAGCACTTACTGTCCAGGGCTGTGGGGAGGATTCCGTGAGTGAAAGGTGGAAAGCTCTTAGCCCAGGACTTGGCATGCAGGCAGCTCTCAGTGAATATTAACTCACATTATCAG
Source organism: Monodon monoceros (assembly GCF_005190385.1). Lineage (NCBI taxonomy): Eukaryota > Metazoa > Chordata > Mammalia > Artiodactyla > Monodontidae > Monodon > Monodon monoceros. Next base: position 12,820,696 of record NW_021703769.1, on the reverse strand, counting down.
TGCTTCAAACAAGGACTGGCACGTTTCTGGAATGAATTAATTGTACAAATGTTCACAGGCCTAGGAGTTACGTACTATCATTATCCCCATTTTCCAGATGGGAAAGTGGGGCCCAGAGACACCAAGGAGTTTTGTCTGTCCAGTGGGGTGCAGGGACCCAGCATCCCACAGTCTGCCCAACTCACTCAGGGTGACATTCTCCTGCCCCACATCCAGTGCAAAGTGGGTCTGAAGCAAGGACTTCCAAAGTCAAGGCCTGGGGTTATCACATGTCAGCTTCTCTCAAATTCCTCTAAAAATACTCTTCCTTTCAAACCCCCCAGGGCCTCTCAGGAGGTGGAAGATAGACTTCATGCAGAAGGCCCCAGGCTGGGAGGACTCTCAGAATAGCTGCCCATCCTGCCCGCCCCAGGCCCCTCCAGCTCATCGCCACCTGGTCCCAACCAGGAACCAGCATCCTCCCCAGCTGTGCCTCTTCCCTTCCGGCCTGGAGGGATTTATGACTCCCAGGCCTCCACCGTCTGGCCTTGTGAACACAGTTTTGCTGCCACCCCCGGACCTCATCCCTCCTTCCTTCTGCCTCAGGGCTCCCAGAAGGCCGCTTAGCCAAAGTCCATATTAATGGCCTCCCAGCTTCAATGGCCAATTCTCTGATTTCTCATAAATCTGCCTGGAATGCAGCCCCCGGACAGTGCTGGGGGAAGGTCATGGGAAAGGACTCGGGAGCCGTGTCCACATCTGCTGCCCCACTTCCCCGAGACCTGGGTTCCCAAGCCACCTCTGTCTTCCCCTCAACCCCAACCTTCTGCCCTAGCCCCTGACTGCACACTGGTGTCACAACGCAGCTTATTCCCACAGAGGGCCTTTGTCCCTGCTGGTCCCTCTGTCCGGTGGTCCTATGGCTGCGTCTTCCTGCTCCTTCAGGGCTCAGCTCACATAGTACCTGTTTTAGTCCATTCTGGCTGCTATAACAAAATATCAGAGACTGAGTGGCTGGAGGCTGAGGAGTCCAAGACCAAAGCACCAGCCCACTTTCTGGTTCATAGGTGGCCCTCTTTTCCTTGTGTCTTCACATGGCAGAAGCGGGGAGAGAGCGCTCTGGAGTCTCTTTCATAAGGACACTAACCCCATTCATGAGGGTTCCACCCTAGTGACTTAATCACCTCCCAAAGGTCTCAATTCCTAATACCATCACATTAGGGGAATAAGTTTCAACACATGAATTTTGAAGGACACAGATTTTCAGCCCATAGCAACATCTTCCTGGGAGGCCTTCCCCAAGCACCCTACTGAGAACAGCCCTGTGGTCACATGATCATGTCATCATTTTCAGAGCACTTCATACTGCTTGACCTTTCTTATCTGTTTGATTCCTTGTTGGGTCTGAACGTCAGATCTGGGAGACAAGGACCTGTCAGTCTAATGCACTGAGGTCTCCCTTGCATCTCCAACCATGACCGGCACACAGCACATGCTCAATGACCATTTGCAGGGGAGGGGATTGATTCATTCACTGAGAATTAATTCCCTAAGAATAGGCTCACCCCAGACAATAATATTTTAGCAAGGGGATAATAATAACCAATACCCAGAGAACATCCAGTCTGTGCCAGTCACTGCTCCGAGGGCTTCACGTATGTTATCTCATTTAATCCTCCAATGATGTGATTCTGTTCTGTATTTTTATACCCATTTCCCACCTGACTCTGGCGTTTGTGCTTTGAATGCCGGTGGAAGGTGCCACCCAGCACTTTCACACTTGGTGTTAAGGCCCCCCAGAAGTTTGCTCCCATAAGCTCTTTCTGGCACATAAGATGCCCAGGACAGGGTCTCTCCTGCAGGCCCACACGCCACTCCTCTTCCCACTGGCTCCCAGGCTGCCTTCCACTTGCAGTAAGACTGAGGCTTGCTTCGGGGAGCCTTCTGCAGCTTAAGGTTAACAATTCTTTAAAAACACACAACACTTACTATTTGCCTGGCATCGTGCCAAGCACTTTAGATTATGTTAATTCATTCCATCACAAAACCCCAGAGTAGGTACTGTTACCCTGTTTGTTTAGATGAGGAAACTGAGGCACAGAGCAGCTGAATATCTGGTCCAGGCTTACATAGCCAGACAGTCTGGCTTCTGACCACTGCTCCAGACTGTCCCTTTGGTGTGGTTGACTCTCATTCAATGAGAAGGGAGGCGGGGACAGTGACAGGGCTGCAGAGGGTGACAGGTTACGACTCATTTGGTTGCCAGTGGCAGGAAGCCATCCCCAACCGGCTTCAGCTAAAAGGAGAAGTCAGACGTTGTGTTGCCTTACTTCAGGCATGGCTGCATCTAGAACCCCAAACAACGATACCAGGACTAGGTCTCTTTCCTAGTTCAGTTCTGATTACTTTTGTGTTGGCTGCAGTGTCAGGCACCATGGGGCGGCAAGACAGGTGCCACTAGCTGCAGGCTCATTATTAGCTCCAGCTTTAAGCTCAGCAGGAAGGAGAGAGCCTTTTTTCTAATCCCTACAGGGAAAGGCTTAGAATCACCTTCTTTGAATCTGATTGGATAGCCTTGAGTTATGAACCGATCATGATGGTTAAGGGAATGATGCAGTTCTCTGATTAGCTAGTCTTAGGTATTATGTCAACAGCCAGGCGAGTGGAGGCCAGCTCCACCTATGGCAGAGAGAGGAAAGTGGTCTCTGGGACAACACTCATGCCCTGATCAGGAGAAGGGGCAGTAGACGTGGAGGGGGGACACCATGTGTTCACTGCAGGTGCCATGGCCAGTGTGATATTCACACGAATGACGCAGGAAATTCTCTCTATTGTGCTTGTAGGGATGGCAAATACCTTATTGTCCGAATTTCATGAATTCTGTAGAGTTGTGATGATATAGACATTTTTCCCCTCTATTCTCCATAGCTGTCTCTGAAGTGAACTACAAAATTGGGTATCCGTGGTCCTTCTGGTAGATGTGTGACTAATAGAGGAACTTCAGACACTGTGACAGGGTGAAGGGAGAAGAAATTCTACAAGAATACTGTGGTTACAATTATGTGACACCATTAGATTGGGAAAGAGATGGATCTGGGTCCTTAGAAGACAAAAGAATAATACTAGCTGACACTGATTGAGCTCTAAGCTATGACAGACACTGTTCTAAGCTCTCCACATGCATCTTCTCATTTAAACTTTCCTATGATTCTTTGCGGCATTAACCTCATGTTTATGGACAAACACAGGCACAAAAACTTACGTACCGGGGCCTCCCTCGGGTGACTGTTTATGGCTAACATGAGTGATCACCTCCCCACAGCAGCCCTTCCTCTGCTGGAAACGCTCAGTTTCTCTGGAACTCATCCCAGATAGAGTCCTAAGCCAATCATGGGATCGCACCCCTTTGCCTGTAATTGGTAGATGTTGACCCACTTCTGACAAATAAGGTGTAAGGGTCATGCTCCGGGGGATTCTGGGAAAATCTTTTCTCCCTGGAAAGACGGGGCTCATAAAGAACGTTTCTTTTCTCCCCATGCCTGTGCCTTTCTGCTTTGGATATTGGACACTTGGATACTTCTGTGCACATCTACTGCTACCACTCTGATCTAAACTATCATTTTTGTCTAGAATACTCCAGTCTCCTCACTGGTATCCCTGCTGCCACGCTCACCCATCACCCCCGCTGCAGCCAGAGGGATCCTGTCAAATCTAAGTCAGGCCATGTCCCTCCTCACTCAGACCCTCCAGGGACTTCCCATCTCACTCTGAGTGAGAGCCCAACCCCCCATGCCCTACAAGACCCCACTCGACCCCTGTCCCACCCCCTCCCTGTCCTCCTGCCCTGCTTCTCTCCCCCTCACTCGCTCTGTTCCAGCCACTCTGGCCTCACTGAAATCACCAGGCAGCTGTCTCAGGGCCTTTGCATAAGCTGCTCCCTGTGCTGGGAATGCTCTTCCCCAGGAATCCCCGCAGCTCCCTCCCCCGAGCTGAACGGGAAGCCTGGGCGGGGACCCCGATGACTCAGCAGAGCTCCTGCCAGCCGTGGCCCTCCTGTTCCAGATTCTCCTTGACGGAGGTGAGGAAGTGTCAGCACCTTCACCAGTTTCATCTCCTGTTATTGCCGCTAAAATCCTCTCACAGGGACAGCGGCTGGAATTTGAGCCCAGGGTTCCAGTTGGGGTGTGGCCTAGGGGCAGGTCCTGGGGCGAAAGGGTTGGGGAGGTCGGAGGCTCCGCTCCCTGAATCCCTGCGGCAGTGGTCGGCCCTTCTGCCTTCCTGCCCAGAAGCCCCGAGGGGCCCCAGTGAGGGGCCAGGTCCCACCAGTCAGTCCCCTCCTGGGCAGGCCTCAGCCTCTGCCCAGCGTGTGGGGAGGCCCCGCCCTGTCCTCCCTGCTGTTGCCGTCCAGCAGTTTCCAGGCCCAGGTTCCCAGGACAGAGCTGCCCCAGAATCCCCACCATGTCCCTGCTGACCTGGGTTTGGCCTCCAGATCTTTCCAGATCCTTTTGGCGACGTCACCCTCTCTCCAATCAAAGCCTATCCATCCTCTGTCCCCCTCTCTCTGGCCCTGCTGAGGGACATGGACATCACAGTGCACGGGGGCCCATGGGTAACGGGGAGCTGCCCCCAGTTCCCTATCTGTGCTTCACCAGAGCCCCCCTTGACTGTGGGAGTGACAAGTGGGGGTCTTTCAGACACCATGACAGGGCGGGGGATGGGCTGTTCCAGGGACAGGAGCACTGCAGGCCAACAGGCTGGAGGAGGGCCAGCCCTGGGGGCCTGCACAGACTTGCCGCTCTCTTTCTTGGCTTTTGGCCCAAACAGCCCTTAGGAAAAGAACGCGGGGTGACCGTGGCAGGTGGGACTTGTTTCCATGGTGTGTGGCTGACACCGGAGGACGATGGAGCTACAGGCTCCTGGGGACCAGCCCGCCTGGAGCCGGGGGTGGGGGAGCTCAGGTGCGGGTGGCAGGGCTGCCCCTCCATCCATCCATCCATCATGCCACCCGCTGTCAGGGAGCTGGCAGGGGTCCTGGCTTCTGTCACCTGGGGGGCTGTGGGAAGGGCTGCCAAGTCTGTGTCCTGGCAGGGCCCAAGCCAGACCAGGGTCCTGTGTGCAGAGCCTCAGCTGTAAAAAGGGGCCCAGGCCACGGTGCCTCCCTCACCCACGAACCGCTTCTCTGTTCCAACTGGGTCCGACTCAGTGGCAGCGGCCCAGAATGTCTGACCCTGCCTGCTGGGCATCAGAGGAAATCTAGCCTCTCTCCTCCCGATTAATAAAGGAGTGGGATCCCCGTGCCTGTCTGGGACCGGAGAGTCGATGTGATATGCGGTGTTATTTGAACACCTACTGTGTGCTGGGCTTGGTGCTCACATGTGCATGTCACTTCCTTGATTCCTCCCAAGGAAGGGGCACTGTGGTCACCAGCTTCCTGTTGTGCAGGCGGAGGTGATGGAGGAGGTGGGGGGCCGGAGGGTTCGCTCAGCCTCACAAGATTCCGGAGCATCAGAGCCGAAGTTTGAGAGCATGGTGTCTGGTCCCAGAATCTTGCTCCCAATCCCCAGGCCTGCCCGCCGCTCGTGGAGTGAGAGATGCTGCTGCTGAGCGCAGGGTCCATCAGAGAGCGGAGCCTCAGGGTGGGTCTCTCCTGGGGGCCTCCTGGTATATAAAAAATGAAGAAATGGCAAAACAGGGCTGTGAAAACCATGGGCCGTCTGAAATGTTGAGATGGACAAATGAACACATTTCGTGGTGCTGCTCACAGAGTAAGAACTACATTGATTAAAAACAACCACACCAATTCCAGGTGCGCTCAGGCATGAGGACGGGGATGGAGGGACAGGTGAAGACGGAGAGACAGGTGAAGACGTAGGTGATTTAGCGCTTGAGCTCTGCGGCTGGACTTCCTGGGTTCAAATTCCTGGGTAAGTGACTTGACTTTCTGTGCCTCAGTCTCCCCATCTGTAGCATGGGCTCACAGCAGCATGTTCCTCACGGGGCTGGTTTGGGGCTTGGCTGAGTGAGCACAGGTAAAGCCTCAGCAGCGCTGGGTCACAGGAACTGCTCAGGTTGCTGCGATGGTTATTTGGCCACACAGCCCACAGTTTGTTTCTCTTTGACTCAAGACGCAGCCTCATTTGGAGGCAACTCCAAAAGTCTAAGATTCACGCCTTTTGTGAAAGTGAAGCCCAGAGCCTGGGATAGGCTTGGGCCCTGGGGACGACCTGCATTCATTTATTTGACAAAGAGGTGTGTCTATCTGCATTTTCCAGCTGAATGCTCCAGGGAAACATTTGTGAGGTTACTGCTCCCAAAATAACCCATGATTCCCTTTGAGGAGCTAATTAAGAGGAATCAATGAGGTTAGCTCCAAGGAGGGGTCCATTCCAGACCAAGAGGCGTGGAGATTAGTGGAGGAACCCTGCTTGGCTGAACGCAGAGTGGGTGAAGGGTTGTGCTGACCACACTGCCCCCTGCCCACGGGTGTGACCTCCGTCCAGTCGCCAGGAGCTGCAAGCTTCAAGCCTGTGCTGCTCCTGGTGGGCACCCTCAGGGTTGGATGTGGCAGAGGGTGTAGAACACACAGCCCCTGGGCATCTGCACCCTACAGCCTGTCCTAGCCCTCAGGTCACCTCCAGTGCCCCAGGGTGACTTCAGCAGGAACCAGAAATGAGGAGTCAGATGGGCCTTGGTTCGGATTCCAGCTCTGCTACTTACTGGCTCTGTGGTCCTGGGTACATGCATGACCATTCTGAGCCTCAGTTTCCTCCTCTGTAAGATGGGAATAAATAAAAGCACTTCCCTCCCAGGCCCGCGTACTGCAAAAAAAAAAAAAAGTATTCACTGAGTGAACAAATGAATGAATGAATGAAGGCTGACCCTGCACCTGTCCCAAGATATCTGATGTAGATCCCCATGGAAGATACTAGTACCCTTCTCATAAAGCTCAGAACTTTGAGTGTGCACTGCAGACGTCCAGCCACCTCCCCCTGCCCCGAACTGTGGAAGGCACTTTTATCTTTTCCTCAGGCTGGAAATGCCAGAGACTTACCACCCAGCAGAGCAGCTCTCAGTAACGACTCTCAGCAGTTTTTTTTTTTTTTTTTTTTTTTTGCGAAACGCGGGTCTCTCACTGTTGTGGCCTCTCCCGTTGCGGAGCACAGGCTCCGGACGCGCAGGCTCAGCAGCCATGGCTCACGGGCCCAGCTGCTCCGCGGCATGTGGGATCTTCCCAGACCGGGGCACGAACCCGTGTCCCCTGCATCGGCAGGCGGACTCTCAACCACTGCGCCACCAGGGAAGCCCTCTCAGCAGTTCTTGAACGAATAGTGCAGGTCCCTCCCCTCCGCTGGGAACTCAGAGGTGTGTGTTCTACTCGCCTGTGTGTGTGTTTCCCAGAGTTCCCTGCTTCCCCACTCTCTTCCCTGTGTTGCCTGGATCACCTTCCAAATAAACCACCCTTGCCCTGGAATCTTTGCCTGATGTCTTCTTCTAGGGAACCCAAACCTGATGATCTCGCCAATTCACCAGTCACTCTCTGTCACATTCCCTGGGGTTGTTACATTATAGCTCATATCAAATCTCGAAATCATCTTGTTTATACAATTGCTGTCTTCTCTCTACTCACCAGCTCCATGAGGGCAGGAGCCATTGCTGGTCCTCTGCTGTGGCACACAGCAGTGTTCAGTATCTAGGGCGCACGTGGTTGTTGAATAAATAAATGAATGAGTAAATAAATGAATGAAAGTGTACCCTGGCACCATGATTAGACTCTGCCCAAAACTGACCTGTCCCATTTCTTCCAAATCCTACCATCTCTAGACTTAATCTGAAGAACAGCTTTGTGCCAATGGATGTGTACCATTTCTCTCTAGGTGACACATGTAGTTATCAATAAGGAATGCCCAGGGATGTAGTTCTTTAACCCCAGGAATTCACCTTAATAATGAGAATGTAAAACGATGGTGAAGGGGGTGGGAGTGTGTGGATATTTAGGGCATGGAGGCCTGTAAGAGGCATCAAATCACAGAAGTGATGAGACTTCCCAGATGCAGTGTGGGGTGGTGGAGGAGCTCTGCACAGGGGGTCAGCACAGGACCAGGACTGTCCCAGCTTAGCCATTGATGTGCATCTGACACTGGGCAAGTCCTTCTGGCTCTTCCTTGGCCTCAGTGTTCCTGTTTGTAAATGGGGATCATAACCCACGCCTCACAGGGGTTCAGACATACCAAGTCCTGGTGCTTTGTAAATTACAAAGTCTTTGCTCACCTAATGGAAGGGACTGTGCACAAGGGCAAAGTAGTTCTGACTATCGCAGGTGGAGTGCTTTGGGCTGCAAGTAATAGAAAATCCAACTAGAAGTGCGTTATAGGATAAAGACAATGCACCACCTCACTTTTTATTGTCTGAGCTCCTCCAGGCTGTGAATTTGCTCCCCGGTCTGCTTTCTCTAAGCTCTGAAGGTGGGGGCCTAGCCTGCCTTTTTCCTCTACTCCCCCCAAGAGCATGGGCCAGAGCCTGGCACAGAGAAGACACCCCAAAATGATTCCATCCAAGACCTCAGCTTTTCCTCACAAACATGGTCTGTTATGTTGTGATCTCCACACTGGCAGGTGAAGAAACTAAAGCTCAGAGAAAGTACATGACTTCCTCAAAGTCACACAGCAAATAGAGCACAGAGCCAAGATTCCTTATGCTGGGGTCATGCCACAGCCCTGGGCATCCTGCATCCCTGCTGTCTTTCCAGGGCCTTCCTTAGGCCAATTACCCGCAGTTCAGGGAATGTGAGGGTTGACTGCCCCCCTCCCACTCGATTGCACATAATTCTGTGAAGACAGAAGTCTATCGTCCTCCTTATTTTGATAATTGCACTGAGGACATAAATTCAGCAACAGGCGCTTGGTCAGCTGCCCAATTTTCCTCCTAGGTAGCTAATTTATGGGGTACACGTGCACATGGGTGATTATTTCCTGATAGTTTATGGTATCAAGGCTCCTTTATTTCCCTCCAATAAATCTAATTTGTATGGATTGGCAGATCAAACAGTGCATTTCCAGGTATTGGGAGGTTGTGAATCATTCACAGCAATTTAGGAAACTTGGGGAGATTAAGGTTTTGTATAATGCGAATCAGGATGGAAACATATTTGGTCTGGCTCGCTGTGGATGCAATTAGAGTGATGAACACCAGGAGAAATTCATTTTCTGGGGACAGAGAAAGGTCTGCTTGGTATGCAAAAAAGCACAGTTACTTGCAACACAAGAGCCGGGAACATGGCTAGCAAAGCACCCAGTGACTGTTTGATTTGCAGCTTTAAAGAATTCAAGGATGAATAAAACATTGAATTAATTGCCAAAGAACTGTCACCAGCCTGCATGAGATCTGAGCCCCTTAGAAAGCACAAAATAACCTGAGACTGGGCCTGTGGTACCCTTATTCATGGCCCCAGAAACTGCATTTGGTTTTTAGTATTTCGTTGGTTCTATCTGGAATTTTCTCCCATCTAGACTCTGCCTCTCTTAGTCCCATCAACCCCATCTCAACTCCCCTCCTCCAGGAAGCCCTCTCTGCTTATCCCAACCTGCAGGGAACGCTCCTTTGTCTGACCTCCAATGGCCTCATTCATGCAGTAAATAAATATTTACTGAGCACCGGCTATGTGCCAGGCACTCAGGCCTGCCTGTGAGGAGTAAGAGGCAATAAGCAAAACAGAGAAATCAGTGCATTCGAAGATGGCAAGTGCTATGGAGAAAACAAAGCAAAAAGATGGAGAGGAGGGGAGGAAATGCCAGGAGGTGGGGCCAGTTGCTGGTTTAGGTAGGTAGTCAGTTGGTGACATTTATATACAGAGACCTGAAGGAGGAGAGGGTAGGAGCCATGAGAAATAACTAGGGGAATAACTTTCTAGGCAGAGGGGAGAGCAAGAGCAAAAGTCCTGAGGCAGGGGTATTTCTGGGCATTTGAGAAACTGCAAAGACTGGTGTGGCCAGAGTGACTTAGAGGAAAAGTGCCGAGCAGTGAGTCCAGAGAGCGAGCAGGGCCAAGGTCACATAAAGCCCACTTATTCATTCATTCACCTCCCAATTCATTCATTCACTCAACAGATATTTCTGAAGCCCTACTATGTGCCAGGCACTTGCTGATCTGGACCCTGGAAATCCATCAGTGGACAGGACAAGCAAGTTCCTTGCTCTCAGGGACTCACATTTTGGGGGGAAAATAGAGAAAAAGTAAATAAACAAATAAAAAAGGTAATTTCACAGTGATCTGGAGACATAAGGTAGAGGAAATGGGCAGGCGGGGATAAGGGCTTCATCACAGGGTGAGAAAACAGGGACTAATGATGGGGGTTGGGGGTAACTTTCCCGAGGGGAGCAGGGAAGCCCCATCCCCACTGACCTCCAGGCGCACAAGCCCAGCAGAATCTCTCATTGCTCTTGAGTGACCCTTGTCTTCTCCCTCAGCCCATTTAGCAGATGAGGAAACTGAGGATCCTTCAGGGCAGGGATCCCGTCTTTTGCTTCTTCACCTCTCTACACAGAGTCTGTAGATTTGGGGGAGTAGAATGAACTCTCTTCTCCTTTGCATAGCGCTGGCACGAAGCTCTGGGGAAGTTCTTAGACAAGAAGCATCCTGCAGCACCTCTTAACCCGGGATGGCTGTGACCACACCCGGCCCTGCGCTGGCCACCACTGAGGAGCAGCTGGACCCTGCGTGAGAACCCCGCACCAGGAAGGGGGGTCCCTGTTACACTGCAGACACTCTGGGGGTGAGTGACTTTGAGGGCTCTCTGGGAACACAGGCCAGGCCTCCTCTCGGGGACCCGGTGGGCTGGTGGGGGTGCCAGTAGCTGGTTCAAGGTGGCGGGCAGGGCCCTGGCTGCGGTGTGGAGGGTAGAGCTGGCTGTGCCTGGCTCTGCCACCCCGGCTCGAGCTAGGCTGGCAGGAGGCTCCCCTGGCAGCTGCTCTCCCGTGGGCAGGGGCCTGCTGGACTCCTGGCCCCGCCCTCACTGCCTGCACTGCGCTCTCCGTGTAGCCATAGGGATCCCTTTGGAACCTAAATCTGATCTCATCCTCCCTGCTCAGAACCGCCCGTGGCTCCCACAGCACCTGGGAGCGCCCCGGCCTGAGAGGACACACTAGCGACGGCGCCCTCTGAGCCAGGCCCCGCCAGGGGCTCCCAGCACCTTCGGGTTAATCCTCCAACTGCCCTTCAGTGGGGACTGTTGCCATCCTCACCTTCTGGTTGGGGAACCCCCATAGCACTTGTTGAATGAATGAATGATGGAATGAACGAATGAACAGTAGGGTGACCCCCTTCTCCACTGCCCCGGGGTCTTGTGAGGGAGCAGAGGAGGGGCTTGTGATGGGCTCAGGTGGGAGTCCCTCCTTGGGGGCTGCTTCTGCTCCAGCAGAGATGCCCGCTCTGCTCTTCACTATGTCGTGGGCACTGGGTATCCCCTCAAAATGGGAGGCCCTGCCCACACTCACCAGGCCCCAGCCAGTCCAGCCCACTGGGTGATCCCATCCTGTGGCCTCAGAGGCGGGGCTGGGGTTGGGGGAGGGGGAGGAAACAGGTGTGATTTTTCTGGGTAGAGGATGGACAGGGCTGGGAGGGAGCGAGGCCACGGGCGGGAGAAGCACCGACCAGAGGCCGTTTGTCCAGGGGCCCCTCCAGGCATCTGGTGTGGACGTGGCTTCGGGTCCCCACTGCCCGGCCAGGCCAGCTTGGTGGACATCTGTCTGGCTGTCTCCCCCCATTTTCATGTGAAAGGCAGGCGGGACATGACACGGGGACTGGGGGCCGCCATCTGCTCGTGGAGCACATTGTGCTGGGACCCCGGGTCCCGCCACAAGGGCGGAGGGTCGAGGATGAGCAGGAAGCCGACAGAAGGCGCTTTCGGGGACGAGGGTGGCTCTGAGGGGCAGGGCCACTTGGGGTCGCTGTCACCATCTGTGCCCGTCCCTCCCAGGTGGTTCTGGGCTAGCTCCTCTCAGATGTCCCCTCCCCGCCCAGGGCCAGGCTGCTCTGATGCAGGGGCTGCTCAACCCTTCCCAGCGGGCAGCCATGGAGCCAGGATCTGCACAGGCTCCCTCTGGCTGTAGGGTCTGCCCACCAGGCCATCCTGCCTCAGTCACTTGGTGGCCAGAGCTGGTGACAGTCCCCAGGAAGCACTTGCTGGCTGCCCCCCTGGGAGTCTCTCTTCAGCACTGACCTGGCCTGCAGCCTGGACACTCCAGCCAGGGGCGGCCCAGGTCAAGGGCGCAGGGAGGGGCTCTCCCAGGGAGCGAGCGGGAGGGGACGGTCCATCCTCTGCCAGCACCACTGCAGACCCGCGTCTCCAGGAAGGAAGGTCTGCGGTCCCTCCATCTGCAGGGACCGTGCACTGGGGCGGGCTCTCCACTGGCTTCAGACGCCCCTGGGTCAGGCGGACCCGCTCCCTCACCGCGGACGCCCCTCTGGGCCGGAGCCTGAGCCCATCTGACAGCGCTGACCTCAGAGTGATTGCTTTTCCGTTTTGGCTGAAACTCGGCGGTGCTCCCTCTGGAGCTGCTGCAGGCCTTAGGAGGGGGCGGGCTGCGGGGCGGATGTGCTGCCCACGTGGAGCAGAGCCCGAGGGAAGATCTGAGGGGTCTGACTGGTGACCGGGCAGGAGGGGCACCTGGACACGCTCACGACCTTCAGACATGACGGAGGAAGGGACCATTCTCGCTGGGCCCCAGCAGGGCGGCCCGTGTTGATTCTGACGTGCGGGAAAGTGGGCGAGAAATGCCAGCCTGGCCCCTTCCTGCTTAGCTGTCTTCATTTCTCTCCCCTCCACACCCGCCTGAGCCCACTCAGGGGAATGCACACATATTCTGTTTGTAATTGAAAAGTAATTTCATTATCTGCTGAAAATGAGGTTCCAGAATTCGTATTGAAATGAATTCTAGCTGTGTTCTCCAACATCTTTCCTCCCTGCTTGTTAGAAAACTGGGGGGATGGAGGGAGAAGAGCCCCGGGGGGAAGCGTGCGGGGTCCTCCGCTCCTTCCTGGCAGCTGCTGCAGCGCCCCAGAGCTGGGGGAGGGGGGAGATGCAGCCCAGGACACCCCCAGGCCTGGAGCACCCCGAGGGTCTGAGGGAGACAGCGGAGGAGCAGAGCACAGCCAGTCTGCAGGGGCCGGAACCGGCTCTGTCCCTCAGCGGCTGTGTGGCTGTGGGGTAGTCACTGACCCCCTCTGAGCCTCACTTTCCTCACGTGGAAAATAAGGATGACTGTGGTCTCTCCCTCCTAGGGTTGTGGGAAGGAGCCAACAGCCTCCTTGAGGTCTTGACTCAAAAATCACTTCTGAGTGAGACTGTCCCTGGCCACCCCATTTAAAGCCCCAAACCTGCCCCTTGATACTTCTTCCCCCTCCCCCACTCAGTTCTCTCCACGGCCCTGACCCCCATCGGACACACCGTGTGTTGTGCTTCTCTCTCTCTTGCTCTTTGTCTGGCGTCCTCCACGAACAAGTAAAGTCCCTGAATAAAAGGATTTTTGCCTGTTTTGCTCATTGCTTTACCTCTAGTGCCCATAATAATTGCTGGCACATAGTAGGTGCTCAGTAAAGACTCATTTGGGTGAACTAATCAATGAATGAATGGATAGTATATGAATGAATAAGATGTAGAGCCCTCAGAGAGATGCCTGCACATAATAGGCTCCATACAAGTGTTATGATGCTGGTAAAGTAATTAAACAAGGAGGCCCTTAGCCTGAGGTGACTTTGATGTCTTGTCACCCATGTACCAGATGAAAACCTAAGCCAGAGTCAGTGAGCTTGGAATCGGAGAAAAATGAAACCTAAGAACAACCAATCACAACAGCCAGCTAGGCTTTCCAACGCTGCAACTGCTTAAGCCACAGCCAATCAAATCACTTCCTTGCTTTGCTTCTGGGTCTCTCCTATAAAAACCCCTCCCAGCTCCCGTTGGTGAAGAATGCGCTCCTTACTCTTGGGTTTGGGGCTGATGCATTTAATCCGTGTTTGCTCAAATAAACTCTTGAAAGTTTTATATGCCTCGGTTTATCTTTCAGCAACGCCAGTGCTCCCACCAGCAGCCTGCTCACTCTCTATTCATTTTCTTCCCTTCATTTATTCCACAGTTGTCTGCTGACCTCCTACCAGTATCCGGTGCTGATTCTAGGCATGTGTGAATACAGCAGTGGGAAAAAAAGCCTTAAATGCCTGCCCTCCTGGAGTTCATATTTCAATGACAGGAGACAGACATTTAACAAGTAAACAATTGCATATAAAATGTCAGATCGGGATAAATCTTTAAAAAATGTCGGGGCAGGGAGCGGGGAGTAACAGGGGTGCTATTTCAGCAACGGAGGTCGGAGGGGACCTGGGGAAGGTGACCCGGGAGCAGAGACCTGGGGGAGTTGCGGGGAGCCGGGCAGATGCAGGGGCTGGGGCTCCAGGCAGAGGGCATGGCAAGGGCGAAGGGCCGGGTGGCACCGCCTGGACAGGCAGAGGGGCTGCAGGGCCAGGTGTCAGGTACCAAGTGGGAAGAGTGGGAGAGGCGAGGTCGGCCCCTGGGGCGTCCTGAGGGGTTTGGCTTTTACTCTGATCAAGATGGGAGCTGGGATATCCCGGCACAGGAGGGACCTGGGTGGGGGACGGGGGTTAAGTCTCCCTCGCGGGGAGCCCAGGAGGAGCCACTGCAGGGTTCAAGGGAATGATGGGGATGGGCCAGGGCAGAGGCGGGGCATTGGGACACGGGGGCGGATGACAGTGTGCACAGCAGGAACAAAGAGGTTGGGGCAAAAAAAGAAAAAAAAGCACTCGTGGCTTCTTGTTTTGTTTTGTATCCTTTTTCTCCTTACAAGACAAATGTGTCCCAGAACCGGAGGATGCCCTTTACACTCATTGGTCAGGTGTCGTCACTGCCCACCAATCACAGACCTGGGGTGGCTCCTGTGACTGGTTGAGCCCCTCGTGATCCCCTGCATGTGGCTCCAGACAGAACCTGGGTGTTGGCAGGGCAGCGGAGGGAGGGCACAGGCAGAGGGAGGCGACCCTGGTGTGGGCTGCAGCCCCAGCTGCATGAGATCCAGGCCCTGCGAGTTCCTGTCCCTGGACTCCAGGCATTTGTAAAGCACAGAGAGTAAATTGCTGCTCCTATTAATTACTTATAATAAAGACTGAAAAGTAAGAATGCCACCTTTGGGGCCCAGATGGTGGCAGGGCAGAATCCCAGGTCTTGACTCCCCTGGGGTCCTCTTCCTGTGCCCACCTGCCTCCTACAGAAGCCTCCAGAATGCTCCCCTGGCCCTGAGAGGACGGTCTCCTGGAGGGTCACAGAGGTCTAGCAGGAAGCCTGGGCAGTTCAAGGCTCCCATCGACCTCTGATCAATACTCTGTCAGCTGAAGCTTCCCGGCAGGGGACTGCTTCCCAGAACTGGGCACTTAGGGCAAGGGCTGTGACAGGCAGGGACACTGCGGACCTGGCTTCCTGGATGCCTTGGTAGGTGGGTGGACACAGGTCTCTGAAAGTGGCTCTGACAAGGGCTTCCCAGGTGCTGTAGACAAATGAGGCCCTCACTCTCCATTCTGTGCTCCCCCATCAATGGCTGAAGGGGTTAGGACCAGTACTCTGGAGCCAGATGGCTGGGTTCAAAGTGTGGGTTCACCACTTGCTGGCTGGATGACCTTGAACTTCACCTCTCTGTGCCTCATTTAGCCCAGCTGTAAAATGGGGTGCTACCAGCATCTGACTCACAGGGTTGTTTCGAGGATTAGTGAGTCATTACATGCAAGATGTTTAAAACAGGGCCCAGCCTAAGGTCAGTGTTTTGTGTCCGCTTGTTGTTATTATCATTAAAATTCACTGAATACCTTCTATCTGCTATGTCTTGTCCCAAACCCCTGGTCCCCACTCTGGGAAAGCTCACTTGTAAATCAGGCATCCTGGGGGCGGGGGTGAGGGGAGGGGTGTTCTCCGTGGAGAAGGGAGATCCCAGGGCTGGAGTTAGAACAAAATTGGTAACACAGGCCTTTCCCTCATTAGCCTGTGACTCCATCCACTCATTCAGTCCTGGTGGTGGATGTTGGGGAGATGAGGGTACATGCTGCTGGTGACAGTGGAGGAGCTCAGGGGTCCCGGGAACTCACCTCTGTCCTCCTCATGACATGGGATCAGTCATCTCATTCATTTAGAGTTCAGGCTCTGTTGGTGAAGAATCCTGTGCCTGCAGCCAAATGCACCCTCCCTGATACATCCCCCACTGCTACTCTTCTTTTTAGACAGCACTGGCAACACCTCCTCCAGGAAGCACCCCTTGATTTCCCCAAGCTAGGTTAGATACCTCATTGTGCCCCACAGCCCCCTGCCCAGCCCCTTCCAGCACAGATCACACTCCCTGAATTGTCCATTTCTAGATGCCCCATCAGACTGAACCCCTTATAGGCCAGGGGTCCCAAGTCAAATATCCACAAGCACCTGCGGGTTATAGGAACAAGTGAAGCTGGGTTGGGGATGGCTAGGGGCCACGGGTCCCATCCTGACCCCTCAGCTTCAGTCGATCATCGCTGGGCAGGACAATGAATTGAGAGTTACTTACTGGACCCCAAATCTCCTGACTTTTAAAATCTGGCAAGCAATGCCATGTGTGAAGCCCTAGGTGTTGCACACCAGGGCTGCACACGCCCAGAGCTGGTGTCGCCTGGGCACACATGCCTGGGTCTGCCACTTATTTATGGCTGGCATCTGTCCTGATCTGCCATGTCTGGGTCTTTACCTGTTGTCTGAGTGTTGAATATCCTTCACCCCTCGCACACCGCAGGCTGGATTTGCCCCTGGGATGCCCAGCCGTGGCCCCTGCACATCGGGCATTCGGTAAATGTAATTGAGTTGGTGGTGAGGCCTGTCACGGGGCACCACGGGCCCCAACACCTGCCGAAGGGGGGGCCTTGTCCAGGGCCTCCGAGGATTTTCTGCCTGTCTTCTCTTTCTCACTCTGCCATCCCCCACCTCCCTCTCTGATCAGGCACAACTGACACTTGAGCCCCCAAGGGTCAGGGATTGTGGAGTCTGGGCAGACACATGCCTGGGGCTGAGGAAATACCTGGCAGCTGTCGGGCCCCAGGCAGCGGCCGGGGGTGGGGTGGTGCCACCTCTCAGTCTTGGGGTTGGGGGGATGTGGCCTGCAGACCCCTCACTGGATGTGCCACGTGGAGACAGTGTGTGTGCAGCCCGGGGCTGGGGCTGGGCTGGGTGCTGGGGACGCAAGGAAGAAAGGGACTCTGTCCCCACCCTAGTGACACTCCTGTCCCACAGGTATGAACGTAAGTCAGGCTGTGGGTTGAACGCAGGTCCATACAGCTGGGTGAGCAGGAAATGCATCCTGCCCCTGCCGGAACCGCAACCCCGACCCCCCTGGGGCTCTTGCTAGGGGCTAGTACAATTCTGGGAGTTGTCAATGACAAAAGTAAAGCGAGCAGGTATGTTTCTGGCTTGTCACATCCCACCAGCGACTCCCCGTTTCTCACACACCCCACATTCCATCCAATCACGCAGGCCTCCTCTTGAAAGTACCCCGAATTCATTCTCTTCTCACCTCCGTCACTGCTGCAGCGCGGGACCAAGCCACTTTATCTCCTTCTGAATAAAACTCTTATTGAGCCGTTAATACAGCCAGCAGGTGCATTTCACTCTGCTGTGTCACCTCGTGTAACTGACCAAGACTCTGCTATCACTTCTGCCTCCACGGGGGCTCCTGGCAGGAGGCAAGGACCAGGACACCCGCTTGTTTCTAAGTGCCTGCTGTGTACCAGGCACTTTTATACACATCGGCCCCCTCCACCCTACGGGGTCGATGTTTCCATCATCCCCGTTTCACAGAGCAGCACCCCGAGGCTCGGAGGGGGAGGTCACACAGCCATCCCGGGTCACACAGCCAGTGAGTGCCAGAGGGAGGCCATGCACTCAGGTGTGTTCGGAGCTAAATCCCGGCTCTGCTCACATCTCTGCCCAGCGTCTCCTCCAGGTGTGAGTGGGACGAAGATCCCGCAAGGCCAGGCTCGTCCCCAAGGGGGCTGTGGGCTCAGAGAAGGTTGCGGTGAGACTGTGAGGGCAGCGTTTGGGGGTTCCCCCCTCCCCATAAGCTCCACTGGAGAGACTCCAGACAAGGAAACTGGACCCGCGCGGAGGACGCGTCTCGCTCACACGTTGACAAAGTGACTCTGTTGCCCTGACGGTAAAGTATCAGATGTATCTTTTTACAGATGGGGAGACTGAGTCCTCAGAGGGGAGGCGACTCCTCCGGGTCACACGGCGGCAAGGGGTGGGGCTGGGCTGTCAGGTGGACGGTGCCGCTCCAGTCCACGCTGCAGCTGCAGAGGGTCACCTTCCTGCGGGGCGGCCCTCGGCGAGGCTGCCGGGCCTGGGGGCTGAGGGGTGGCCCTGCCAGCGCAGCCCGTAGGGAGGACCTAGGTCCGGCCTGCCGTCCCTCCGCGGGTGGAGTCTCGCTCGGTGCAGGCCAGTTCTAGTGACTCTCAGGCAGGGGCGGGAGGCAAAGGTGGCTCTCGGGAGCCATCCTTCCTCCAGCAGGACGCCTGCTCGCGCTGTAGCGCGTTTCCTGCTGCTGGACGGCAGGGGAAACGTGAGGGCAGCGCTGCCCTGGCGCAGCCGTCGGGGGGCGCCTCACTCCCTCTGCTGCTGCTCCTTCCGAGGCCAGAGATGGACTTTCTCGGGAGGCACAGGGCGAGAGGGGCTCTGGGTCAGGCTCCAGCTCTGACTCCCACCGTCTCGTGACGCCTGAACCCCGCCCCCATCTGCACAGGCGTCCAGGCTGCTTCTCTGCACGACTGAGCCACCACTCAAGTTCAAGACGAGCCTGAGCCCATCCCTGGTCCTTGTGCCACCAGGAAGCCCTCAGTGTGGCCTTTCTGCTTTGACTCCAGGACAGGTCCCCCTCCCAGCCCCCAGGTAGTCCGAGCCACCTCGCCTCTCCATGGACCCTGCAGACGCCTCCCCACCGGCCTCAGTGGCCCTCTATAGTCCACTGTCCCCACAGCGGTGAGATGACGCTTCAAACATGCAAATCCGACCTTGTCATCTGTCTGCTCACTGCACCCTGTGGCTCCCCACCTAACTCAGAATAAGTGCCAGGGCCCTGGCCTTGGCTGCAGGCCTGTGCCACCCGTGTCCCCTTTGTTCTCCACGTCCACTCTCCCCACCTCGCCTTGCTCTGTGACCCGCAAGGCCGGTTGAGGTGGCCCACACCACCAGGCTCTTGCTCTGGCTTTGTGTCTGGTCCACTAGTGGGGAGCCCCAGCAGGAGGCCAGCAGGATGGGGAGGGTGGTGGTTTGCCTCCCTCCCTCCCTCCCAGGGGGGTCACCTTGGCCTGGCTGTGCCTGACCTCCTCTCTATTCTTCCACTCCAGGAAGGTCTTGCCTGCCCCAGGGCCTTTGCACGTACTGCGCACTGTATCTGGGATGCTTCTTCCCTGGCTCTTCCCATACTAGCTCCTTCCATCTTTTAGTAGATAGTGGGGCCACAGACTGAACTGGGGAAGACTGCAGGGGTCGGGGGGAAGGGCAGTTTTGAGAGCAAGAGAAACAGGAGCTTCCCTTCAGCCACATGGACCTGGGGTCAGAATGGACCTTGGGGGAGATGTTGAGTTGGTGTCTGGAGCTCAGCACCTGAAGCTATGAGAAGGGTCTGAGCTGAAGGCAAACATCTGGACGGGTTTGCATCCTACAGCATCATCACAGCCTCCACAACCCTCCCATCTATGGGTGGGTGCCCCTGCTCCCTCATTAACCTTCAAAACACTGCCTGGTTAATTTCCCTCATTACTTATGACATCCTAAAATTAATTATCCCTTATTAGTCGATGCTACTTAGTGTTGTCTGTCTCTTGTCTGCCATTTTAACCACTGAATCTTAAGGATCTAGTGCAATCCGAGGTACACAGTAGGTATTTGGTAAATATTGCCTGAAAAAAATTAAATACTTGGTGAATATATAGCCTGCACAAACACACACACATTCATGCCCACACAGACATCCATACACACGTATGCCCCCTCTGGCCTCCTTGCCTGATGGTGGGAATCTTTTGTCCAATTATAGGACACAATTCCCCAGTAGTAGCTTCCACCAGAGCCAGCCAGGAGCCAGTGCCCACCCTGGTCCCCCGCTGACACCTGCTTAGTTAGAACAAGGGCTTCATTAGACTCTCCCTCCTCCAGGCAAAGAGCATCGTCATGCCTCCATGGATTTATGCTCTGTCTTTTCAGTCTCCAGTCCAAGAATGTCCGGGGAAGATTTATGGAAGAAATAACAAGAGTGAAACCTGAGTTCCTGAGAGCTCGGGGACGTCAACCAGAGCATCTTGGGAGGGAAGGAAACCTTTCCACAATGGCAACTGTCACATGGATAATGTCAAATGGTTCCCTGGGGAAGCTCTGCCCCCATCTCCTCCGTCTCCCGAGGCCCCACTTGCCCTTCAAGGCCTGGCCCAGTGCTGCCTCTTCCCCCAGGTCTGCTCTGCAGTTCCTGGTTCACAGGAACGGGGGTCTTCTCTGAGCCCCGAGGCAGCCCTGCTGGCCCACTCACTGGGGCTTTATTTCCACTTAAATGTCCTCCCTCCTCCCCAAGCTCTGCCCTTGGACACTGCCTCCCTCCAGGGTCATCAGAACACTACTCGCGCCCGCCAAAGGCCCAAGGTTCTTCTTGGAGGTTGTTTTCTAACCAAGGGCTTAGCATCAAACAAGTTGCAGATAGGACCACGTTGTGTCAATTTGCCTTAAAGGCAAAGCTACAACTTTGAACCTCTGTAAATATTGAAAAGGAATAAAATTATCCTCCAAGCCTTATAAAACACTTATTGTATCAAGGGCCCCGGGGTATGATAAAAATATACACAAAAAAGATAACTTTCTGGAACCATAAATATGACGCACAATTAACATACGGGCCAGAACAGACCTTAAACCTTTTATTCACGTGCATAAATCCTTGTCTTTCTAGAGTTTAGGAGGCTGTTTGGAATGAGTTATCTGGCCCAAGAGCATGACAAAAGCTGATTCAAAGCCTGGGCTTTGGAGTAAGTCAGGGTGTATGTGGGGTCAGGTCCAGGTTTGACCTTAAGGGCTGCGTGACCTTGGGAAAATCACCAGAGCCTCTGCTCTTCAGATTCCTCCACTGGAGGAAACGGAAGCAGTAGCAGTTGTTTTAATTTTAATGATAATAAAAAGTAAAATTATCTCCAATTTAAAAAAAGGAAATAGTAGCAGGATCCTCCCCCTGGGGTTGTCCTGAGGAGTCAGTGAAATCACATCACACACGTGGGTGGCTGACTCAGGACCCCGTAGATGCTCCTTAAATCGGAAGCCTTCCTGTTAACTTGGCTGTGAGGGTCCCACTCCAGGGATCTCCCCCCCACCCCCCGGCACTGCCACACTCCCAGGCCGAGAGGCCTTGGTAGATATTCATGAATATCAGAAACAATAAAAATACGCTCCTAGACATATATTTATATAAAGAGTACACTTATTACACAATGGGCCCTAAGGCAATAAAACTTACATAGAGCAGATTAAAAATACGACTCTCTCTGGCCCATAAATTTGACCTACAACTTGCACACGAGCTGAAGAAGACATTAAACATTTCATCAACGCTCGTTTGTGGGGCTTCTGAGACTTTAGAACAAGGTCCCCGTAGACTTGTCTGTCGCCCCCACTCTGATTTGCTTTTCTGGAATTTAGAATTTACCCTGCCGCTCCCCCTCCAGGGGTGCTTCCCATCTGCTCAGGACTGAAGGGAATCCATCTGTTCACCAGATGTTTGTGGAGCACCTGCTCTGTGCCAAGCAAGGTTCCAGGCACTGGGGATAAAACACTGAACAACAACAACACGACAGATAAAAATCACTGCACTCTTGGAATCTATAGCCTAATCGAGTGAGGTAAAAGACAAGAGGGAGGAAGGAAAGATGGACATTTGGGAGGGAGGGAGAGAGGAAGGAAAAGTAAGCTCCATTGTGTTGAAGGTTTGCTCCACGCTGGGATAAACGCACTCCTCATGCACTATCTCACTGGGAGTTCCCAGCAACCCATTAGGTGCAAGTACTGCGTGCTCCCCATTTTACAGATGTCGAAACTGAGGCCCGGGGAGGTCAGAGACACCCGACTAGGGAGTGGTGGAGACAGGAATTGAACTCAGGCCCGTCTGGATTCAAAGCCTCTCACAGGTCTGGAATAAATGGATGAATTCCAACGTGAAGGAATGAGTAAATGCAGAAACAAACACACACCACCCCAAGGTCCCTGCAAGCAGGGATCCCATGAGAGCTTTTCAAAACCCACAGAGAGTCCAGGCCTCTTTCTACCTCCCCTTACCTACTTTCTAATTCCCAAGAATTATTCAGGATCAAGGTCAAGACACCTCATCCGTACCCCACCCCAAACCTCCTTCCTAAAGCATTTTGCCTGGATAATTGTGGTAACCCCGCCAACACTCTGCCTAATTCTGCCCTCCCCACCCCCTACAGTTTATTCTCTACTCACAGCCACAGGGATCCATCGAAAATGCAAGTCAGGCTATGCCTCCCCTGCTCAGAGCCCTCCATGGCTCCCACCTCACTCACAACAAAAGCCAAGTCTCCACAAGGGCCCGCAGGGCCCACACATCCTGCCTCATGCCCCTGCCCCTCTGATTCCAGCTCCTAGAATGCTCCCCTCACTCCCTCTGTTCCAGTCACACTTCCTCCCATGCACCAGACATGCTCCCCCTTTGGAAAGTTTGTCCTTGCTCTTCCCTCTGCCTGGAAAGGTCTTCCCCAGTGTCCTCTGGCCCCCTCCATCAGCTCCGTCAGGTCTTTGCTTACATGTCTCCCGCTCTGTGAAGCCGGCCCTGATCTCCCAGTTTGTCACTGCAGCTGTAATAGGGAAGAACAAATCAGACTCCTTATTGGATCTTTCTTTTACTTTAACCTTTGTATTCTTTTGCTTTTGCTACAAATTAAGAATGTTGCCTAGAGCCTGAAATATACAGGCTAGCCCATTCGCAAGGCTCTGACCTTTAAAGGTGTAGCACTTTTCCATTCATTTGGAGATAAAAGTTGCAAAACAAAGAGTAACATTTGTCTTGTTGGAGGTTTATTGGAACATCCTGACCTGACCACAAGAACAAAGGATTCCACCACCAAGAAGTCTGCAACAAGCGACCACACCCCCTTTTAGTATAAAAGAAGCCTGAATTCTAACTCGGGTAAGATGGTTATTTGGGACACTAGTCCACCATCTTGGGCTGCCGACTTTACGAATAAAGTTGCTATTCCTTGCCCCAGCAACTCGACTCTCGATTTATTGGCCTGTCATAGGGTGGGCAGTATGAACCTGGACTTGGTAACACAGCCTCCCTCTCTTCTGTCCTTTATTTTTTTCCCCATTGACCTTATACTGTCTGACATCTTTCTTACATACCTCTATTGCTGTTTGTCTTCCTCTCAAATAGAACGTCAGCTCAAGAGGGCAGGGATTTTTTCTAGTCCCTGCTTGGAATCCCTTTCACATCAATTAAAACAGAAACCAAACACCAAAAGTGAAAGCCTTCCCTCAGCATGTTCTCCGGGCCAGGTGTGGTGTCTGCCCCTTTCCTGCCAAGACTCTGTCAACAGGGCCCAGGTCAGGCCTTAGTGGATGGCTCCAGTTGTCCTCTTTGTTTAATCTAATTTCTGTGAACGTTGTTTCTCTGCCTGACTCACCCATACCTAATCCTATAAGGACTTCATTTGAGTAAACGGAACTGCAGTTAGAAACCCGAAGTTCCTTGAGACAACAGATCTCTCCCATATCTCGTCCAGTCCACAGAGTGCCAAGGACAGTGCTAGGAAGGCAGGGAGTTGTGTTTATCTTGCTTACTTCTGTAATATCAGCACATAGAACAGTAGCTGCTAGGCAGCGGTGCTCCCTAAATGTTTGAATGGATGCAAAAGGGATAAGTAGCAGCTAAGGACAGTGACTTTAGCCTGGGGCAGGGGGAGAGTTACATTTAAACTGAGACAGGAAGGATGAAAAAGAGCCACCAGGAAGGGATGTGGAAAGGGCAAGTGCAAAGGGCCTGGGGCAAGACTGAGCAGGTGAGTCGGGGGAACAGCAAGGAGGTCAGTGTGGTTGCAGGGGAGGGGGTGAACTGGGGAGAGGAGAGGGAGATGAGTCTGAGAGGGCAGCAAGGGCCAGACCATGCACAATGGGGAGTTTGGATTTTATTCTAAGAGCCATAGGGAGCTGCTGAAGGTTTCAGAGTATAAGAGTGACGTGATTTGATTTATATTTTGAAAAGTTTGTTCTGACTGCAGGTGGTGGGCATGGATTGAGGGCAGCCAGAGCGCACAGCACAGCCCAGGGAGGGAGCTGTTGTAATTATCCGGGAGCACCGTGAAAGATGATGGGGCTTGGCCTAGGAAGGCATACAAGGGTTCAGGCACACTTTGGAGATAGACTCGACATTTCAGCCTGTCTATATGGCGTCCGCCTTGAGGTTTGGGAACAAAACCTCTGCTAACAGTGAGGTATGGCTGTGTCTGGAAATTCCGTGGGGACTTTGAGGGAAGGAGAAGTGGCTGGACCCAAATGCCATCACAACACAACCCTAATGGCCCCCAAATCCTACACCTTCCACGTGCTCCTGATGGGGTCTTCACCCCTGGCTTCCCCACTGGGCTTCCCTTCTCAAAGGACAGCCTCCCCTGGAGTCTGCGCACAGCCATAAAGTTCATGTGTGTTTTGCTAATTGATATAAATGACTTGTCTTTCACAGCCCAGCATCAGCGCTGAGCACGTCCACATTAATTGGCTTGGAGGAGGAAAATTAAGTGCTTCAATTTGTCATTTTTCAAGATGAAAAATAGAAAAGGAGAAAATCACTCATTTGAAAGAGAGCTGCTGTGAGTAACTGAAACCCCCTTTGGGGAGGGGACAAGCCACCAGCACCTCCAGCAGCCCTTCATATGCATAAAGTGTTTAAAAACAACAAAGTGCTTTTCAAAGGCAGCTCTCATCCAATTTTCACTGCTGCCCTGTGGGTACCACTACACTGACGCAAGGTGGGACAGGGTCCTAAAGTTGCAAGGACAGAAAGCTCAACTCCAAGAGATGTAAGCAAAAAGAAAATGTGTGGGTTCATAGAACTAAACAGCCCCAGGGATGGGGTGGGCCTCAGGTAGGGCTGGATGCGGGGACTCTAGTCAGTTTCTCCCAGCCTTACAGTACTGTTCTTTTCCTCTTCCCTCACTCGGGGGAGATGCCACCTGCCAACGCAGCAACCTCAGAGGGAAGACCTTCTCTTCCTGGTAGCATCTGCAGATTTCTCAGAATTCACCTGGTTGATCCAACTTGGTCACATGCCCATCTCTGACCCAAACACTGGGGTCAAGGGGATTTGTTCATGGCCAGGATTACCCCTTGAGGTACCTTGGCGTCAGTTAGAAAGGGTGCCCCTTTCTCTTGGAAGAAGAAGCCCTATGCCCTGTGAGGACACAGGCTTGGGGGGCAGGAATTTCAGCCCCTTGTGCAGGTACCACCTGTCCAGGTGTAGCCAGTGGTCCTGGATATGCCGATTGCCAGGCCTGGGTCATGGACCCACAGGCAGTGGGTGTGGGGCTCCCCCCACTCAAAGCTCATGAGCAGAGAGTGCAGGACAGAGATTCCCCAAAGGACAGTTGGGGTGCTGTGCCCAGAAGGGAGAGTTCATTCCTCCTGTGAACATATTTCTATAAAGCTCCCACTATGTGCCAGGGCTGTGCAGTGAAGACCGTGGACCGAGATCCCTGCCCTCATGGAACTTCCAGCCTAGTTTGGGGGAAGAGACAAAACGTGTAATCATGACTGCAGAGCTGGTCATGTAATTTACTAGTTACATGTATTTATTAGTTACATGTAATCATGTGTTAATTACATGCTTTATTTATTGATTACATGTAATCATGACCGCAGAGCTGTGGGGAAAAGAAAGCAGGACAGAGGACGGTGGCAGTGTCAGATGGGGCAGCCATCTGTTTTTCAAGTGGGCACGTGTCCCGTGTACCTCTCCTCCCTCATCCCACTCAGATTCTGCTCTCCAGGAAGCCTCCTCTGACTCTCTTTGTCCAGAGCCACCCGACTGGGCCTGGTGGAGTCAACTGTGTGGTCCATGGACAGAGGGCTGTGAGCTGGGTGCTCAGGGGACCATGGGGGCCATCCTGGGGTGGGGGAGAGAACTCAGCACTGCCCCATCCTCATGCCTGGTCCCAGACACCCAGGACACAGCCTTCCTGAAGCGCCCCCTTCTGAGGGTCTGCTCGGACCCACCACTTAGATGTCCCCAGGGCAAACTCTGGGTTCTGGTAGTTGGGATTCTTCTGGTTGCCAGTGGCAGAACTCGATCCAAATGGGCTTAAATGAAAAGAAAATTTACTGTCTCAGGTAAAGTCAGGTGTATTGGGCTTCTGACCCAGCTGGATTCAGGGACTCCAACAATTCAGTCATGACTCAGTCTCTCTCCGTGTCTGGGCTCTGCTTTCCTCTGGGTTGGCTTCACTCTCAAGCAGGTTGTCTCCATGGAGTGACCAAGGTGACCGTCAGCAGCTCCCAGCTTCCGTCCCACCAGCCCAGCAGCCCCATCGCACAGAGGGAGTCTCTTCCCACCAGATCCAGCAAAAGCCCCAGGGTAGGCCCTCATTGGCCCATTTTGGGCCACACGTCCATCCCACAGCCAATCCGAGTGTCCAAGAGGCTGGATGGGTCTGCTTGGCCACTCCTAGGTCACACGCCCACCCCAGTGTTGGGGTTTGGGGTCAGCCCTGCCCAGTTCACACAGTGGCTCAGTGTGAGGGAGGCCTGGTCCACAGAGGGGAATCACAGGTGGACAGGGATGGACACATAGACACAGAAATCATGGATGTCACTGAGGTTCCTCGTCTCAGAGCAGGAGAGTGAGTCTGAGAGGCGGGACGTGCCCCGGCCGAGGTCAAGATGCTCCAACCACCAGAGGGGGGTTTTCAGCTTAGGATTTCACGTGCAGTGGTGCCTGGGGGAGTGGCACCCTCATTCTTTTCCATCCATGACACCTGTGACGTTCCCAGGAGGCACGGGGTCTTGGGTGGAGGCCTCTCTCCAGAACCGCACCCCTTGTCTCATGAGGGCAAGCCTCCTGTGCACACCCCGAAATGCAACCTGTGGCATAGGAGCACCCCCAGGAAGCCCGCCCTCCTCCCCAGGGGCTGCTGACGCCCCAGCAGTGCTCTACCCCCAGCTTGGAGAACACAAATGAGCAGCATCTAATGCAGACTCACCGTCAGGCTGCCTTTCTCCTCCCCAGCTGAGAGGACCCGCAGGGACACAGTGGGAAGAGGAGGAGAAGCTGCAGGGCAAGGAGTGTGGGGAGGGGGGTAGCGGGGGAGGGAAGGGAGGATGTCGGCTTCCCTCAGAGCTCCTCCAGCGCCCCGAGATCCCTCCATCACGCCTGGGCGCAAGTCCACGCCTCGCCCCCAATTCTGCTTGCATGCCTGAGGGAGGGCATGTTGTGGGGTAAGAGGTCAGGGCCATCCCGAGGGCTGGGCTTTCTGCTGGGAAGATGGCCACTCCAGGAGGCCCAGGGTGAGAGCACCAAGGAGGCTCAAACCCAGCCCCAGGAGCCTGAAGGAGAGCAAACACCTCTGTCCAGGGCTTCCCCGGGGCAGGGAGGTGGTGGTGCTAGGACTTACTGCGACCCCAGGGGCTGGGATATTTTAGCAGAGTACATGTGCACTGGGTGTGCAAGTGTGTGCACAGACAAGTGTGCACGTGTGCATGGGCCAGAGTGGGCTGGGCTTTGCTGCCCTTTGTGTACATGGGGGTGGAGCCTAGATATTGCAGGATCACAGCCTGTGCAGAGGGATTATATGGGGCGTCTGATCTCAAGGGATGACACTCACCGGCCCCAAAGAAGTCTGTCTGAGGCAAATAGGACTGGAGTCCTCCAGTCTCAAGTTAATTTTTGTAATAATGATGATACTAAAATAGCTACCATTTATTGTCAATTACCACATGCCCAGCACTATTCCAACTACCTGAATACACGAGATCTCACTCAAGCTCCAGCCCTGAAAGTCCGACTCAGTATTTTTCCCGCCCACCATTTATAGATGGGGAAACTGAGGCCCAAGGTGGGCAGTGAGTGACCCAGGTTGTGAGATGTTGGAAGCAAGATTTGAACTCAGGCAGAACAACTCCAGGGTAAAAGCATCTTCAAATTCCAATGCAGGAATACATGCTCAAGAACAGCCAAGAAGACCTGAGAAGGAAGGAGGAATAGGGATTGAGGCGGGGGTGGCTGCTAGGTTTCAGAGCCGCTGTAAGCAAGTCGATGTGGTCCAGATTGCAGAATAATCAACCTGAATCTAGCACAACAGCATACCTACTCCAGAATAAAATCCCAGGAGAGATGAAACACTAATATTCCTGCCAGGTGCCGGCAATTTTTCTAAAAAGTCACCATTATTATTACTGCTGTTGTTGCTATTTATTATAAATCAGTGACCAGGATCTAATTATCCCAGAGGAGATCAGGGTATTTATTTCATACCCCGAATTGTTTATGGAGTGTTTGGGGTGGGGCTCACATCTCACAGCATCGTGGGGATTTTCCCAGGCTGCTTTGCAGACTGCAACCCATTTTGCAGACAGAAGAAGTGAGGGGGCTCAGGAATGGGCATCCTAGGGCCACCCACCAAGGAGGAGACAGGGATGGAGGGAGTGAGGAACGACTCCAACTCAGGGCACCAGCACCTGGGGGGTGACGAGAAGGAAAAGAAAGAGAAACCTCACTGCATCACCTCCTGCTGGGGTCTCTGGTTCAGCAAATTTGTGGAACGTAAGGCTCCCAGGGAGCCTGAAACTGCACTTCTCTTCCTTGTTTTTCTCGGGAAGCAGTGAGTATGGTCTTGGGGACAGGGGCCAGTTCTTTAGGCAGCTGAAATCACCATCCCTCACCTGGACGGGCCCACAGGCACTAACTCATGGGGTTAGGAACCCATGGCCCCCCATAGTTTTTACTAAGAGTCTGCCACGTGCACAGAGCCTTCCCTCCTCAGGAAAATGAACCAAATGACAGGCTTTCAGGGAGCAGCTCCATGTCCCTCACTGGCCACCAGTCTGTACCTCGAGGTCAGCTCACATCTCTTCCCTGACCTTCTGGATAAAAGCGTTGTCTGGTTCCACCCACCCGCTGTGTCCCACTGCCAGACCCTCACCCTGGTTCAGGCCTCCCACCCATCTCCTGGGTTCTCTGGGCCCACTGCCATGACAGGTTACTTATTTTGTCATATTTTTATATGAGAAGTGGCTGATAGATATAAAAGTACAAAGATCAAGAACAAATACATGTGGCTCAACATGCCCAGAATGGACGATTATAAACATTTTATCCAACTTGTGCCTCTAGTTCTTTAAAAAAGGTGATAAGAATTAAAGATAAAATTAAAGTCCCTTTTATTTCCCAGAATGCCCCATTTCCTCACCTTGGAGACAATTATGAATTTAGAGAGTATCCTTCTAGATCAGTTACTTTTTTAAAAGTTAGTAAACTTTATTTTTTAGAACATTTTAGGTTCACAGCAAAATTGAGCAGAAAGTACAGAGAATTCCCATCTACCCTCTGTCCCTACACATGCACCGCCTCTCCAATTGTCAACATCCCCTACCAGAGTGGGACATTTATTACAATCCATGAACCTACACTGACACATCATCGTCACCCAAAGTCCACAGTTTACATTAGGGTTCACTCTTGGTGTTGTGCGTTTACCAGTCTGGACGATGCATGGTGACATGTATCTACCATTATAGTATTACACAGAGCAGTTTCAATGCCCTAAAAATCCTTTGTGCTCTATCTATTTATCCCGCCCTCTGCTATAACAGGTAGTTTTAATTATTGTGGATAATGTTTTCCACTGGGCACCACCTTAGCGCTCAACGTGGCCTTAGCATCTTAGCTAAGGCCCTTCTCTCCCATTCTCTTGGGCACTCACCATCAACTGCAAAGGAGACACCTGTGGGAGGAGCAGGCTCAGGGTGGGGACTGTCCGTGCTCAGTTTGGGACGTGCTCGATCTGAGGTGTCCACAGACTGCCAAGCGGGGCTGGTCAGCAGCAGCTGGAGACTTCACATCCGGAGATTCAGAGAGATAATGGGCAGCCTTGTAGGGTCCGGGAGCCAACACCTCCTTAACTCCCTGTGTCCCAGGCAGTCAAGTCATGGGAGGGGCAGGGGCTTGTTACTGTTTACTCCTCCCTCTTTGTGAAAGATTCCCTGGAGCCCCACGGGAGTGCTGTCCTCCCCTCCATCACTCACCATGGATATTTACTCTTCCCTTATGTGTCATGCTAAGTGCACAGCTTGTTTGTGAGATGTACTCATAAAGCCACCACCTCATCACATTAGCAGTTCTCCAGCTGAGAATCTCCCCTTTTCCTCTGGGGCAGCAGGCACCCAAACGCAGACCCCATAATCAGGCTGTTAACACAGCTAATTACCTTCTTCCAACAGGGAGCTGAGAAGCTTCCTGAGGCTTCCACAGACTCAGAATTGCTGACGTGGGTTCCGGAAGGGTCTCCCTGCCAGGCTGGGCTGGATGCCCCGAGAGACTTTCAGGACCAGCCAGGTTCTCCAACTGCATCCCCCCCACCCCGTTTGACAGAAGAGGGAAGCCTGAGGTCCAGAGAGGGGCCGATTGCTCCCATTTTGCAAATGAGAAAACTGAGTCTCAGAAAGGTAAAACTATGATGCTCCCAAGTCCCTCTGGGCTGGGGATGAGAGGCCAGGTCTCCCATTTCCCATACCAAGACTCCCTCCAGGGCCCGTCTTGCCTCTTCTCTGCCAGGAGAAAAGACCTTTCTCGCCAATATGGCAGGTCAAATGGGGACAGGACTCTGTGTGTGACCACTGGTGCTTAGAGAGGGCGGAGCTTGTCCACCAAATCCTGCCCACTCTCCCACCCTTCCCAGGTCTTGCTTCAGGAAGCCCGCCTACTCCTAGGCTCTTCCAGGATGCCCATGGTCTGTAGCTCCCAGGTTAACTATTACTTTCCCACTGCCCAGTCTCTTGGCAAGTATTCTCTGCCTGTGTTTCAGAGGGGCTGGCCATACACTCCTGGTGCCTGAGGTTAACAGGTGTCCAGGCTTGGCTGCTCTGTGTGTTCCACCGTGGCTGGAGTCAAGGGTGTCACCATGGCTCTCAGACACGGGCATGTGCCCAAGTTGGTCCAATGCAGACATGCTGGGGACATTAGCTGGAACATGAGGGAAAGAGAGGCACTTCTTTCTCTGGGGTTGCCCGGCTCTGTGGGAGTGATTCAAGCCTGGAGCACAGGGGAGCCTGCTTGGGAGGCTGGCCCAGATAAGAGCACTTCCAGCCGTGGCACTTTTGGGTTAAAAGTGGTGGGAAAATCCACTCAAACTGGCTTAACAGAAAAAGAGAATTTATATTAGCTCAATAAAGCTCAGCTCAATCCTGGCACTCTGAGAATTTTGTCAGAACTCACCTTGCCTCTGTCAGCTTCACCCTCAGCCTGCCATTTTCCTGGAGTTTAAGGAATGGCCTCTCATCTCTGCCACCCAATGGAACCCGGGTACCTATCTGAACACTGATGTCAAAGTCCTGGAACTGACTCCATCTGGACCATCCTGAGTCACATGTACAGCTCCAAGCCAATCACTATAGTCCGGGGAATGGGATACTCTAATTGGTCAGATCCTGACCATGTGATAACCGGGACTACCAACGACTTTGCTCTGACTCCATCCCCAGGATGTGCTGAAAACAAGTAGGTTGCTTAGCAACTAGCTTCTGGTTAGCCCCCCAGGGTCCTGAATATTGTCTCGGATTTCAGGTGGCTGTGGCTCCTTGGAGGAGAGGACAGCAAGAGGACCTTGGTTCAAATCCTGACATTGACACTAAGAGATCTCAGGCAAATTACTCCACGTCTGTCCCCTCTTGTATAAATTGGAGATAATAACAGTACCTGCCTTAGAGGGCTGTTTAAGGATCAAACAAGGTGATTTGTGATGGGGACTTAGAAGAATGCCTCACTCATAATTAGGGCTCAGTAAAGAGAGTTAATGATTAACTGGTATGAGGAGGAAGTGCCCCTTACTACATCTGGTCAGACCCACCTCCCCCTTTCCTGTCACCCCTTCTATTTCTGTCCACTTCCCCACCTCCCTTGTCACTCCCTCCATCTCCTAGGTAACAGGAGGGAGTGAATTTCTAATATGGACAACAGACCATGTCATCTCCTCACCAAAAGCCCCTTAATGCCTCCTCGTGGCCTTCAAGGTCAAGTTCAGGTTCCTCACACTGGTCTATGAGGTCCTGCAGGATCCAGCCTCCTCCCATTTCACCTCAGCCCCACGGGAACTTTTTCATTTCCAAACTCATCCAGCACCAGGGCTCTTGTTTCTTGCTGTTCCCTTTGCCTGGAACAGCCTTCCCCAGATATCACTGTAAGTGACTCCCTAAGTTCCCATGGGTCTCTACTCAAATGTCACCTCCTCCAAGAAATCTTCCATGAGCGTCTGATCTAAGGTAAACCACCTCCTCCCATTCCCCTTCTGTCCCTACCAGCCTGTGACTCATTTCTCCATGTCACTTCTTGCTATCTGAAATGGTCCTGGTCTTGAGTTTGGGTTTTTGTTGTCTGTAAGAGGTATTTGGGGCTTGTATGGCATAGTCCAGACAAAGTAGGTCAGAAAGGAAAAAAGGCAAGCCTTAGGGCCTAGACTGGGGTCCCTCTGACTGGCTGGTGGAAGGGAAAGCTTTGCTGGACCCCGATGAGCCAGCCGTGGGGTCCTCAGACACCAGAACCAATCACTGCTTGCTAAAGGCTTTGCTAGGTCATCACGGAGGCTGAATCCTCTCTCCTGCACCTTATGTAGTAAAAAGGACAAAGCTGGATGCCCACCCAACCTGTCAGACTTCTCCTGGAAAGCAGGAGGCCACCACCTGGTGAATAATTCACCTGCACTCAGCAACCCCAAATGCTGCGTAGGCAAAAGGCAAAACAGCCTGCGGAACCGTTTCTTATTTTCAACCTGTGCAAAACCAGGGTCTGAGGCTCCTACTTTTCCATCCTACTAATTTTGGAGGCGATTAGCTGTTGGGTGTTCTTGCCGGCCAGCTCCCTGCGTGTCTGCTTGTGCACTCGTTCCTGCCCAATCTGCCGGCTGTGGAGAGCTTTGTTAATCTGCTCTTAAACCACAATGTTTAACCAGCCTCTTAAATGATGGGGGCATTCGTGCATAAACGGTACATGGTGAGCCTCCCCTCGGGACACTAACTTGACTTATTTAAGATGCTGTAACTACCAAGCTTTATATATCAACATCTTTAACACAAAAATATATGATCTAATCTCCTCCCACTGCCCCGCCCTGCAGCAGAAGGACAGCCTAGATGAGAGGTAAAGCACCTGGAAGACATCGCCATGAAGGGCGAAAGAAGCCAGTTTTAAATAGTCAGCCAACCAAAACTTGTTTTCTCCAGCATTAGCCTAAGGACGTGTGGAAAAAAAACAGACCCAATTTCTTTCCGTGACCAAACCTTTCCACCACACTGGGCTGGGGGTGAGGTCACCCTGACACCTCTCTCTGGGACTCTAATGAGCTGGGGAGGGCCCCCTCCAACCGCAATGATGGGGCTTAAATGCCAGTGCTAGAACCATACTGCTAGCCAGAAACTCAGCGTTTCCCAAGCGTCATCCATTCATACACACTCCCTTCATGGTTGTTGTTTTTGGGCCATTTTAATGTACTACTTGGAATATCATTTAATATTCTTCTTTAAATGGACTCACTCTTTAAAATTTGAGCCTCCAACCAAGCAGTATTGTCTATGGAAGCATGGATTTGATGTGCTAGTTTTACACATTTTTCTTGAAAACTTTAAAGAACAAATAGTGGAATAAATGATACTTGAGGGCATGCCAGGTTCTACTGGTGTGTTCCCTGCAGTGCACTTGGAGAATGCCAAATGGACACCATACTCCAAAGTTCAGAGCAAACAGTACTGACTGGGACTCAGAGGGTGTCTAGTAACTTCAAAGATGGAAGCTCAGTCTGGGAGCCATTGCACACAGCGCCCCCTTCAGACCAAATGCCTGCAGTGCCTCCCCTTCTGAGAAGGTTCAGCAGCACTGCTTGGGATGGAGAACTGAGATGATTTCTTCATGTATGTTCTGTTTTGTTTTTAATTATAGGTAAATAACTAGATTTTGAGATGGCAGGAATTCTTTGGGAAAGTAGAGGGAGGGAGGTTGGAACCGTGAGAATAAAGCCAGAGTCTGTAAACCCAGGGTTTGACTTAAATCTGTGCCTGGTCACTGTCATCTCTCACCTGGACTATTGTCCAAGTCTCCTAACTGGTCTTCGGGCATCCATCACCCTGTGTATCCCACTTGGCAGCCAGGGGCCCTTAGATACATTGAGTTGGATCATCACTCAAAATCCTCTAGTGGCCTAACCTCTTGCATAGAATAAAAGCCAAAGTCTTCACAATGGCCCATGAGGCCCTACATGATGTGACCACCCCCAGCCCCATCCTCTCTCCAACCCCAACTCCTACCACGCCCCCTCCTCACTCCCTCTGCTCCAACTGCACAGGCCTCCTTGCTGCTTCTCAAAAGCATTGAAAGGCTTCCCTGGTGGTGCAGTGGTTGAGAGTCCGCCTGCCGATGCAGGGGACACGGGTTCGTGCCCCGGTCCGGGAAGATCCCACATGCCGCGGAGCGGCTGGGCCCGTGAGCCATGGCCGCTGAGCCTGCGCGTCCGGAGCCTGTGCTCCACAACGGGAGAGGCCACGGCAGTGAGAGGCCCACGTACCACAAAAAAATAAAAATAAATAATAAAGGGTGGACTGCCAGATGCCACAGAAGTGAGGGGCTCTAAGACACATCTACTCCCTGAATTTGGCTTCAGAAATGCCTACTCAGGGTGCAGGGATGCATGGGTACAGACATTCCCAGCAACATTACTCATAACAGTGAAAGATAATCTTTCACATGGAAACAACTCAATATCAATGAAACCAGTAGACTGGTTAAACAGTGCAGTGGTTAAGAACATGGGTTCTGGGTTCAAAGCTGGGCTCTGTCATTTCCAATAAATACATGTGTAAATTTATATACATATATACCTATCATGTACAAGTATACACACATGCACAGATATATTTTCAACCATCCACAATTTCTCTTGTTCTGCTCTCCTCTTTGTCTATATCACACCTAGAGCTCCCTTTCTTAGACCAGCATATTGTGTTGGTTTCCATCAACAGTCATCAATGCCAAATTATAACCCAAGCCTAAGATTTATCCTCTTTTGACCACATATTCTCCAACAAACATTTATGGATCCCAAGAGAGAAGTTTTTGTGTTCAGTCACCAACCTGGCATTTCAGGTAAAAATTCTCGGAGATGCCCTCGCTCTTTCTCTAGACCTTGATCCCCCAGACACACAGCAATTCTGGCCCCTTCTCACCATCATCTGGGCTCTGCCAGGCCCCAACATCATCTCTCTGATTGTTGACCTGGCCTCCTCCGAGGTTCCCTGCTTCGACTCTAACCCCTGACAGTTCTTCCTCCACGTGAAGATGGAGGGGTCATGTTGAAACCTAACACAGGCATGTCCCTCCTCTGCTTAAAACCCTCTAACCCACGCCTCTTTCCCTTAAAATAAAACCCAAACCTCACCACAACCCATGGGGTCCCACGTAACATGGCCCCTGCTGCCCTCTCTAAGGCCACATCCACTTTGCAAAGTTCTGCCCGGAAACAAAACTCCCACCACAGTATTTATGGCCTGGAAACAACCTCCCTGCCCCCGTGGCCCCGTCCAGCCCATTCTAAAACCACAGCAAGGGCGGGGCGGCTGCCCTGCTTCTCCCGCCCCATTGCTCCTACCCCTCCTCAGCGCTGCTCTGTGCCTTGGGAGGAGACTCACCTCCACTGGCGGGTCACTCGTGCTCTCCTACCCTGTGGTTTCTGGCTGTGTTTGGCCCTTAGGAAGAGGCAGCAGCTTAGACAGGAAGGAGACAGCGTGGGCAGATCCCCTTTCTGGGTCGTGATGTGGCAGTGGCTGAGATCCTCTTCCTGTGGCCTCAGCTCCACGTGGCAACCCTCTCCTACAGTAACTTGCCTGCTCCTAGCTCCCTCAGGGCTAGGGCCAGTGAGGGTTTCCCTCAATTTCTAGTCCCTGGGCTACTAGCCTTGTGATCCTGGGAAAGTTACTTCATCCCTCTATGCCTTACCATCCTGATTATATATTGAGTGCAATATTATCTTCCTCATTGGATCATTGTAATGATTAAATGAGTTAATACATAGGAAGTGCCTAGAACAGTGCCTGGTTGTATAATGGGCACTCAATAAAGGTTGGGTATTATTGTTATTTTATTACTGCCATTTCCTGTGTTAAACACTCTACTTGTGGTATCTCATTGGATTTTATGAGGCAGGCACTCTGCTCAAACTGGTAAAGTGATGATACTAGTAAACTGTGATAAGTTATCAATATATCTAGAACAACCATTAAGGAAATCTATACAAGGAGATATACTTAAAAACACCATAGATAAATCAAAATGAAATACTAAAACTTGTTCAAGTGACCCACAAGAAGATCAAAAAAATGGAAACCAGAAAGAACAAAGAAAACAAAAAATGTCACACTTAAGCCCTATCATATCAATAATTACATTAAATGTAGATGATCTAAATACACCATTTGAAATGCAAGGATTGGCAGAGTGAATTTAAAAACATGCCTCAATTTTATGCTGTCTATAAGAAACTCACTTCAAATATAACTAGAGAGGCAGAAAGAAACAAGTAGCAGGAGAATTCTTGGAACTTTAGCAAGGAAAAAAGAATATTGGGATGGGTGACAAATAGGTGTTAGTAGACTATTCTTCACTTCATGAATTTCTTAAATCATATATGATGGTTGAAGCAAAAATAATCACATCAGTGATGTGCTACTTGCATGAAACACTTCAGACAATTGTATTTTTAAAGTGGGAAGGGTAAAGGGAAGGCTTCTTACTTAACGTGCAGTGTTAAAACACTGATAGCAGTATGCTAAGTTGTGTACATGCATACTGTAATACCTAAGCAACCACTGAGAAAAGTATACAAAAATAAAACACAGTAAAACATTATAAATAAATCAAAATGAAATTTTAAAAAACATTCAAAAAACCCTCAGGAAGGCAAGAAAAGAGAAACAGAGGGAACAAACTGAAAATAAAAAATAAAATGGCAGGCTTTAGCCCTAACCCATCAGTAATTAAAGTGTAAATGGCCTAAATATATCAATTAAAAGAGAGAGGCAGAATGGATTAAAAAATACCCATCAAATACATGCTGTGTGCAAGAAACTCACGTCAAACATAACATAGGTAGGCTGAAAGTAAAAGAATGGAAAGTGTGATATAAACATTACTTAAATAAAAGCAGGAGTGGCTATGTTGGTATTCGATTAAGTAGACGTCAGAGCAAAGAAAATTACTAGAGATGACAAGGGACATTGTATAATGATAAAAAGATCAGTCCACCAAGAAGATATAATAATCCTAAATGTATGTGTGCCAAACAACAGAGTTTCAAATTACAGGAAGCAAAAACTGGTGACACTGAAGAGAGAAACAGATAAATCCACAATCATAGCTGGAGACTTCAACATCTAACATATCAGTATTTGACACCCTATCTCAGTAATTTCCATACCTAGCAGACAGAAAATCAGTGAGGATATAGTTAAACTGAACAGCACCATCAATCAACTGGATCTAATTGACATTTATAGACTACTTCATCCAACAACAGAATACACATCTTCCAAGCCCACATGGAACATTTACCAAGGGAGACAACATCCTGGTTTATAAAGCAAATCTTAACACATTTAAAAGAATTCAAATCACAAATAGTATATTTTCTCACCGTAATGGAATCAAACTAGAAATGAAATCAACAACAGAAAGACAACAGTAAAATCTTCAAACATATGAATACTAGCGCACTTCTGTATAACTCATGAGTCAAGGTGGAAGTCTCAAAGGAAATTTAAAAAATGCATAGAACTGAATGAAGATGAAACTACAACATATCAAAATTTGTAAGCTGCAGCTAAAGTCATACTGAGAGAGAAATTTAGAGTACTAAATGTGTTCATTAGAAGTAAGGAAAGATCTCAAATCAGTAATCTACGTTCCTACCTCAAGAAACTAAAGATGAGCAAAGTAAACCCAGAAGGAAGAAAATAGTAAACAAAAGAGCAGGATTCAATGAAATTGAAGACAAAGACAACAGAAAAAAAAAAAAATCAGTGAAACAAAGAACAGCTTCTTTGTAAAGATCAATAAAATTGACTAACTTCTCAGCAAGACTGACAAAGATAAAAAGAGAGAAGAAAGAAATCATTAATACCAGGAATAAAACAGAGTATCACCATAGACCATATAGCCATTAATGGGCTAATAAGGGAATGCTATGAAAAACTTTATGCTCATAAATTCCATACTTTAGAGAAATGGACCCATCATTTGAAACCACAAACTACCAGACTCAATCAAGATGAAATAGGTAAACTGAATAGTCCTAAAACTATTTATGAAATTGCTTTGTAATTAAAAAGCTACTGAAAAAGAAATCTCCAGATCATTTCATTGGATAATTTTATTTAACATTTAAAAAAAATTAACATCAAATTTACACAAAAAGTTTTCTGATGTTCCAGAAAATGGAAGAGGAAACATTTCCCAGCTCATTTTAGGAGGCCGGTATTACCTTGATACCAAAATCAGACAAAAACAATACAAAAAATAGAAAACTACAGGCCAATATCTCTCATGAATTTAAACACAGACTTTTCAAATATATTAGCAAATTGAATACAACAATGTATAAAGAGAATTTTATAACATAAGCAAGTGGGATTTTTTTTCCAGGTATGCAAGACTGGTTCAACAGTCAAAAAAAAAAAAAATGAAATCAGTATCATCCAAACATATCAACAAGCTAAAAAAGAAAAATCATCTTAGTTGAAGAAAAAGCATCCATTCATGATAAAGGTACCCAGAAAACTAGGAATAGAGGGTAACTTCCTCAGTCTCATAGACAGCATCACAAAAACTCTGTAGTTAATGTCATCCATGATGGTGAAAGACTGTATGCTTTTCCTCTAAGACCAGGAAGAAGGCAAGAAAGGCCATTTCGCCAATTTTATTGAGCATGATACTGGAAGTTCTAGACAGTGCAGTAAGGCAAGAAAAAGAAATAAAACATATACAGATAGAAGAAATAAAACTGTCTCTAGTTGCAAACGATGTGATTTCCTACAGAGAAAATCCCAAAGAATTTACCAAAAAAACTCCTACAACTATTGAGTTCAGAAAGGTCACAGGATACAAGACCAATACACATAAATCAACTGCATGTCGATATACTAGCAATGGAAAAAAAGCTGCCTTTTTCCTGATCTTGTGCTTGTTTTTGTCTATGCCTATTGACAGTTTAGGGTTGCAGCTCACTCCAGAGCCCAGGGTAGGATATATGGGATGTAAAGAGAAAACCCAGGTAATTCAACTGAGGTGTCATTATTCAAGTCCTGAGGTTCCTAGCCAATTCATCTGCTTCTTCCCACATCTCTGAGTCCTTTGTGAGGGTGCGTTGAATTATTTCCAGTGTATTCAGCTGAATTTAGAGAGAAAGGGCAAGGAAAAGTTTCTCTACACCATCTTGTCCCATCACCCATAACAAGTTTCTTTCTTTTTTTTTTTAATGTTCTCATATCTCTTCCCTCTTGCGTCTCCCTCCCTCCCATCCTCCCTATCCCACCCCTCCAGGCGGTCGCAAAGCACCGAGCTGATCTCCCCGTGCTATGCGGCTGCTTCCCACTAGCTATCTACTTGACGTTTGGTAGCGTATATATGTCCACGCCTCTCTCTCACTTCGTCCCAGCTTACCCTTCCCCCTCCCCGTGTCCTCAAGTCCATTCTCTAGTAGGTCTGTGTCTTTATTCCTGTCTTACCCCTAGGTTCTTCATGACATTTTTTTTTTCTTAAATTCCATATATATGTGTTAGCATATGCATAACCAGTTTCTTTTAAAACTGGACTTAAGATGGACTTACCATAGACCCAGCAATTACACTCTTGGGCATTTATCCCAAAGAAATGAAGGTTTATGTTCATATAGAAACTTGTACATGAAATTTCATAGCAACTTTATTTATAACAACCCCAAACTGGAAACCACCCAAATGTCCTTCGATGTGTGAATGGATAAGCAAACTGAAGAGCTTCCATAACATGGAATATGCCAGCAACAAGGAGAAACTATTGATACATGCAACAATTTGGGTGAACCTCAAGGGAATTATGCTAAGTGAAAAAAAGTCGATCTCAAAATGTTACAGGTTATATGATTCCATTTATATAACACTTTTGAATAAAAAATTATAGAGATGGAAATCACTTGGGGATTGTGAGCGGTTAGGGGTGGGTAAGTGTGGCTATTCAGGGGTAGCACAGGGATCCTTGTGGTGACGGAACAGTTTGTGTCTTGATTGTGGTAGTGGTTACACAAAGGTACACATATGATAAAAAATCACATAGAACTATGGACACACACACAAATGAGTGCATTTATAACTGGTGTAGTCTGAATAAACTCTGTAGCTTGTACCAATGTCAATTTCCTGGTTTTGATATTGTACTATAGTGATGCAAGATGTTACGATTCAGGGCAGCTGGGTGAAGAGTACGGGGGCCTCCATGAACAATTATTTGCAACTTCCTGCAAATCTAAATTATTTCAAAATAAAGTTTTCTAAAAATCCCAAAACAGAAACAATATTATTATATTCCAATCAGATAACATTTCTCCAACTCTGTCTCTCTCTTTCTAAATCTCTTTCTTTAAGCCACTGTGAAGACCCATTCCAATGGGTCTTTCTACTTGAAGTTCTGGGAGGGCTGGCAGAGTGGAAAAGAGGATGACTTTTTAGCTGCCTGATTCAGTGGTATTTAATGTGGTCCCTGAACTACCCTAAATTGTGGAGATGATTCTCTAATCCTTATGTTTCTCAGTAGCCCCTGCCCCACTCCCTGGGAAACGTTCTGGGATGCTTGGCACTTAATGATGCGTACAAAGGGACCACCTAAAAGTGGCTGTCCCTGGTGTCTTCAAATATTAGGCCACTGAATAGTAAAATGTTATTGAGATAATTATCCAAAGTGCTCTACAAATGACAATCCAATCAGCAGGTGCATTCCAGGCCTCGTGGGCATCCTCTGTGGTTGGCTTTAGAGCTCTGCGTGACCCAGGTCCTGGGGATGGTGGTTGAATGTGTGTTGCGTCCTGGGCAGATGGACACACAGACACGCACACACATGGACACACAGGACACCACATGGACATTGCTGTCCTCGCCCAGGCCAGGCACTTTACAATCGACTCGTGGATCAGCCAGTACTTAGAATCCTAATAGAGTTTCAGGGAAAAGTCCTAAGTTCCAATGAAATACATGTGTGCCCTTCCCACTTACCCCTCAGCCATGGCAGTTTTGCTGACATCGTGCATTTATGTCTGTAAACTTGGCTTGAAGGAGGCAGAGCCTTCGTGTGCAAATGTCCAATGTGCCATCAGCTAAGCCTTCCCACCACCATCTCCTCTCAAGTTGCTTATGAGGGCACTAAATTACACACCCGGACAGGTGTTGTGATGAGTTCTCTCCTCCACACGTGGGGCAAGCACAGCTGGGAGAATCTCTCTCACCAGGTGAGTGGTCTTCCGTCTGTCCTCCCCACCCCCTTTCTACATAGAATGAATGGCTTTGATTTAATTAAAGCCTTCCAGTGGTTCTGTAATGGATACTGGAAATGTAGTAAGAAATCCCCATCGCTATTAACTACAAGATGAGAGTAACTCTCCCTGATTCATGGAGAGGTGCCAGGTGTCCTCCAGGGAAATCCCATCCTCCCTGCTTCTCTGGCCCCCAGAGAACCTGCCCAAGAGCAGCCTCCCTTCTCTGCCCCAAAGGAAGGGAGAGCGGCACTGTGGGAAAGAGGCAGATGGAGGGGCACGCGGGAGGGCGTCCCGACATGCACAGATGTGCAAATACCCGGATTTAAATGGAAGCTAAATGTAATGACTTGGTTAATTAAATATTGACTTTTAACTCAAAAAGTGATTAAAACAAGCTGCAGGAAATGCTGTCCGGAGAGCAGAGGGGGCAGCGAATGATTCAGAACTTTCAGGAAGATGGGAGGAGGAGAAAGGGGATTGTCGAAACGGGCCGGTCCTACTGTGTGCAGGGGATGTGGTCTTCAGTCTCTAGGCAGGTGGGGAATTGCAGACAGAGGCACTGGGCAGAACTAGGATTTGCGGCTGCCGCCTTACTTTTCGGCAGCATCTCTCCTCCCAGCCGCCCCCGAGTGCACAGGGGTTTCGGGCGCCCAGCAGCTATTGAAGCATTCTGTCCGTCTGAGCTTTTCTGGAACACAATGCAACACCTGGCAAGAGGGAGCGCTCTGTAAACGCTTGTAGCATGAATGGGTGAACTACTGTGCAAACAAGGGCGGCGTGTGTGTGAGAACAAGCGTGCGTGTGTACACGTGAGCCCGCGTGTGTGTCCACTGCAGGCAGATGCTGCGGATCCAGCTTCAGGCCAGGACTTAACTCACCAGCTCAGACACTCATGGGGTTGGAGGGTCTGCAAAGTGTTCTCTGGCCATGTTTTTTTCCCCATAATTCTCAGTAAACCCACGGTCTTCTGATTCAGAGAATTTGGCCTAAGTTTTCCAGGTTTCCTGCAGGCAGGTGGGGACTCCCGGCCCCATTTGGGAGCTCAGGGTCTGCCTGGGAGACACAAGGGGCCTCAGGGGCTCAGATGTCCCCCGGCCTGGGAAGTCACTCAGCCACGACTGGGCAGGGACCTGGGTGCGGCCTCAGTATAAGTCTCAGGCCCTTCCACCTCCTGATTCTGCAGCCCCTGCCGGTCTCCAACCACACCATCTGGGACGGCCTGTCTCAACTCCGTGTCCCTCCTCACTCTGGTGGCACCTCTCGCCGGGATCGTCCTGGTCCTGGTTGGATAATCGGGCTTTTCAGGCTTCTCACGCCACTCCCCACCTCCTTGTTGGTTTAACCTCAGGGGACCTTTCCCTTGACACCCACAAGCCCCCTTTCCTCCTCCCATGAGTTCCCTTTGTGCAGAACGCCCGTCTGGTTCTATCTACCTGCCTGAGCCAGAATGTTCTTCTATTTCAGGGACTCCAACGCAACAGTTTTTTAAAAATATCATTCCTGTTGTGTGTGTGTGTGTGTGTGTGTGTGTGTGTGTGTGTGTGTGTGTTTATGTCCATCAAGAGCTGAAATACACCTGGGCCATTTTTGCCCAAGCACTCTTTGGCCGAGTTTGGGTTGCAGCGGAGGGATTTTATGAGGGTTGTAAAAGTCAATCTTTCACCAAGTCAAACAAATCGGCATATGCAACAGAAAGGTTAAAAGTAGGGGAAATGGCTGTAGCCTGGCATGGACGCTCAGGAGAGGACGGGCACAGAGCTGGAGCAAAGGGGCTGTACCAGTTGCTTTTCAAGAGCAAAAGATGCTGCAGTCACCCTCAGAGGGTTGCATTCAAACTCCTCAGCCCCTGGAGTGGGAACTGTGTGCATGTTTTAAATAGAAATGCCAGGATCATCTAAAACAAAATCTTATGGTTAACTTTGCCTGAGTTTTCATTTAGACATGAGCTGTCTCATATGTAGGACTATAATTGCATTAGGGAAAAAAAAATCTGTTTATATGACTTGAGAAATTATGATAATGAAAAATAACAGCATAACCCCCCATTAAGTCATAAGAAAGATAATTGTATTTCATGCTGCCTCCCTGGGCTGGCATGCTGACATAGAGATGGAATTATTTCAGCAAAATAGGGCTCATCTCTGCAGTGAGGTACCCATTTCCCCCCTTAATTACACCTAAGTGTATAGTCTGATTTATACTAACGCCCAGTGCCTAACAGGGCATCTTCATAAAGGGAGGGTTAGTTTGGGAGATGGGGAGAATTATGAACTGGTTTAGTTATAGTCACCCATGAAGTGTTTTATGTGTGACCTCAGATAGGGATGGTGGTTACTCTAAATTCTCACTAGTGAAAGAAAACAGGGCCATGACCGGTTAAGACACTGCTCTGAGATCATAGATAAAGGTGGCGATTTGCTTGCTTTAGTACCCACCAATAGTCCTCCTTTGGATAAGCAGACAAGGAAAATTAAACATGTGGATTTCACTGTGTGATGAAACAGGCCCACAAGCGTTAGTGCACATGTAATTGTGTATTATAACGAGTAACGCCCTGGGCAGCACAGCTGCACATATCCACGGGCAAAGTACAGCTTGTAGGTCTTTGGTGGATAATAGCTTTCTAATGGGTTTGAAAAGCAGGGTCCATTTGACAATAAGTGCAATTCGATTTAAGTTTCTCTCTGTGACAGCGTATCTTGTTTCACAATCACCTTCTAGAAAAATTCACTTATGAGATTGCTGATTTAATAAAAGCAGAGCAGCCCCAGGGCCAAGATTCTAATTAATCTGACTCTGCAATTCCCTGGCCTCAGTTTCCTTGAATCCTTCTGGAACTTTGAGCCTCTGGCTTCCTCTTCTGCTTTTAAAGGCTCATGTGATTATATAGGTTACATCCAAATATAACCCGGGATAATCTCATTGTATTACCAGGGTCCAGGGATTAGAGCATGGACATCTTTGGGGGGCAGTTATTCTTATTTCCACACGTGGATGCATGTGGAAA
Source organism: Monodon monoceros (assembly GCF_005190385.1). Classification (NCBI taxonomy): domain Eukaryota; kingdom Metazoa; phylum Chordata; class Mammalia; order Artiodactyla; family Monodontidae; genus Monodon; species Monodon monoceros. The sequence continues at coordinate 12,775,848 of NW_021703769.1, read as the reverse complement.
GCACATCCCAGACAGTGAACAGCAGAGGCAAAGGCTATGAAATACTAACGGCTTGATTTGTTCAAGGAGCTTTAACGGACTAACATGGCTGGGGCAGGTGAACTTGGAGAAGAGGGTAGGTGACGAGGTCAGGGAGACAGTGAGTTCTAGATCAAGCAGAGCCTTGTGGACAGTAGAAATGTGTTTGGGTTTTGTTCCAAGTGCCAATGGAAGTCACTGGAACACTTTAAGCAGGGGGCATAAAAATATCTAATGATTTTTTAAAAGATGACTGGCTTCAGTATGGTATAAAGCAAGGATGGAAGTGGAAAGAGCAGTTAGAAGGCCATGGCCATGGCCAATAGTGGCTTAGACCAGGATGGTGGGGCTGCAGGTCATGAAAAGCTGCTGGAGTCTGGAGAGCTTTAAATGATTTTTTAAAAATAGACAAGCATAATTTTCTGATGAAATAAAAGTTTTCTCAATTCTCCTCTAGCTAACAACAGAAAGGGTGGCTTTGGAGAACTTTACCTCCCCTCCTGGACTCCCCATAGCCCTCCAACTAAAACCACCTGGAATAAAAATAAAAGCTAAGCCACATCCACAGCCCTGTGCAAAGTCACCTTCCCGACCAGTCCCCTCAGCTCGCCACAGTCCTCACCAATCCACACAGACATACACATTGATGGATAAAAACTTCATTATCAATAATCAAAAGACAGTAAAAAATTAGGACACCTAGCAAACAGAGAACCATTTCACTGGAATTTGAAATAATTGTAACACAGAAAGGATATCTTCAGAGTACGATGTGTGAAAATGCTGCTCAGAAGGTGGAGGGTCTGGGGGGTAATTTTGTTTTTACTTTGCCAGCATCCTGGGTAGCACACACAACCCTTAAGTTTATGGGCAGTTCTTGTTTCCTCCTTCTATGCATTCTGAGATCACACCAGGCAGCCTTGGGCTCTGGTTTTGATCAGCTACACATGACCTGACTGCCTGGGACTCACACAATAGAGACGAATGAAGAATGAGGCTTGTAATTACTTTCAAAAGACCCACAGACTGGCTTCACCTTGTGATGAGTTACAGGACCCTGGAAACAGCGTTGGCCTCAAGGGTATACAACCCGTGTTTAGAAGGGTTCGGGTTTGGTTTAATTCTGTCTTAAAATTCCTAATAATCTTTGAACAAGGGGCCCCGCATTTTCATTTTGTGCTAAGAAACCTCTTCCTCACTCTCATTACAGTTGCTCAAACCCTTCTCTCAAAACTTTCAGAGGGGAGGGCGACCTGGGGGACATTCATGGGTCTGTGATGTGGAAGGGTGTGGGTTCTCATGGCAGCTCCTGGATGGTTGAGGATGACGGCCTTGGGGTCATGAGTGGGGCCTCAGCTGAATGAGACTGTAGGGAAAGCCAACCTGGAGGTCCATCCCCAATGGAGGGAGGCATCATTTTACTCAAGTATAGACAAAATCGGGGGCACTAAACAGAAACTGCCCCAGCCCCAAACTTATCAACAGAGCAGCCAGCGCTCAGTGACAGCCTGATCAAACCCATCCTGAAGCAGAAGAAATGGATGGGATCGGAAGAAACTAATCAGGAGCCTCTTGGCCATTCTCTGATGATGTTCTATCTTTAACCAGGCTCAGATACTGAAATCATGACTTGGCTCTCAGGGTATGAGCTGAGCAGTAGTAAGACTTGTGTTCTTTAGCCAAGTCAATGGTGCTTGTGAATCCCACTGAGTGGGACCCTCCAGTGACACACCCAGTGATCAGACTCTTGGGAAGCCTGTGTTTCTCAAAACCTGAGAGGGGGCAAACCTTGCTCCTCGGAAGGTAGCAGGTTCAGCTACATCACATTTGGGGCCCAATGCAAGATAAAAATGCAGAATCCTGTGTCCAAAAATTCTTAAGAATTTCAAGACAGTAATAGCAGAGCATTAAACTGAGCAAGGGCCCTTCTGAGTGTGGGGCTCCGTGCAACTCTGCAGGTAGCATGCCCATCCAGCTGGTCCTGGAGGGTGAGCTCAGCATTTATAAATGTCTGGAGGTGATTCAGGTTCATGGTTAGTGAGAAGGAAATGTGCTTCAGCTCAGGAGAGACCCAGGTAAGATATGACTGTGGCATAAAGGGACAGATTTCCCTGTGGTTCTCACCTCAGCTCTGAGGATCCTGGAGGATGCCATGATTACCTTGGTAATGACTCCATTGTTGGAATAAGTATGATTCCTCCTGGAGACCATTCTGTGGGGTCCAAGATCAATCAGATGCATCATACATTCTTGTCGATTCGTTAAAAAAAAATTAGTATTTAGGGTTGAGCTTCCTGGGGTCTGGTGGCATGTAAGGGACCATCCCTGAGGCCTGGGAGAAAGACCTGGGAAACCAGGAATGATGAGAATCTGCTCCTGAGAAGCTTATGAAGAAGTTGGGTGCCTCAGTTTCCCCACCTGCGAATCATGCAGGATAAAAGTACCTACCTCCTACGCTGCTGCGAGACTTTAACGAGTCGGCAAATGAATCACAATGACAGGCGGTTTACAAAGCAAACAGACGTCACTGCTTTTGCTGCTTCCCCTCCCACTCTTCTCAGATGGAGAGAGCACAGCAGCTGTTTAACCAGAGGTTTAAGAGTTCTCTGCACATAAGTGTGTAGCTTTGCCTGCCCATGACTTCCATCACCTGAATAAGGACCATGTCCCACAAGGCTCTGAATTTCCAACGGTGCTAGAACAGAGTAGTCTTTAGGGGAAAAAGATATCGGAACTCCTGTGAAATCAGTGTTAAAGATACCTCCTAGGTACCGAATCCAGAGCCTTGGGTCACAGGTGAAGCTCAGGAGGTGGGACATCCCAGCCAATGTCATACGGCTCGCTGCTGATGGAGCCTGGACCTGGATATCAAGGCCCCTGCTTGTTCTCTATCCTCGTTGGCTGCTCAGGTGAGGGGTTGTTCTCACCAGAATAGCATCAGGTGGGCAGTAAGCTGGAGAAACCAACACTTTGCCCAGGACAGAGACCAGGGGTGGAGCCTCTATGCTCAAAGGCCTTCTGTGAGTCCAGCACAGCGGAGTGGGAGCAGGCAGGGCAGGCACGGACACCTACTTGCTTTGTAAAGCCCATTGGGAGGGAACCATGGCACAGCGACAGCCTGCCTAGTGGCCCTGGTCCCATTATGTACATCACGTCTGTCCGTGTCCAGCCCCAGCAGGTGGCCCTGTCTGGACCCTGCCAGTGAGTCCAGCATTTTATTATCAAGCTCTCCTTCTCCATCAAGCTCTTCATTCACACTTGGCCACATACTCGCAGATCTCCGAGGACAACTGGCTTTTTCTTATGTGTTTATGCCTTTAACAAAAGTTGAATTCCAGCATCAGAAAGAATAAAATACCTAGGAATAAATTTAACCAAGGAGGTGAATGACCTGTACTCTGAAAACTACAAGACATTGATGAAAGAAATTGAAGATGACACAAACAGATGGCAAGATATACCGTGTTCATGGACTGGAAAAATTAATATTGTTAAAATGAACATACTCCCCAAAGCAATCTACAGATTCAACGCAATCCCTATCAAAATACTAATGGCATTTTTCACAAAACTAGAACAAAGAATCCTAATGTTTGTATGGAAACCAAAAAACCCCAAATAGCCAAAGCAATCTTGAGAAAGAAGAACAAAGTTGGGTATCACGCTCTCTGCTATAGTAATCAGAACAGTATGGTATTGGCACAAAAACAGACATAGATCAATAGAACAGAATAGAGAGCCCAGAAATAAACCCATGCTTACTTGGTCAATTAATCTACAATAAACGAGGCAAGAACACACAACAAGGAAGAGACAGCCTCTTCAATACATGGTGTTGGGAAAATTGGACCACTAGATGCAAAAGAATAAAAATGGACCCCTTTTTTATACCATACGCAAGAAATAAACTCAAAATGGATTAAAGACTTAAATGTAAGACCTGAAACCATAAAACTCCAAGAAAACATAGGCAGTAACCTCTTTGACGTTAGTCTTAGCTGTACTTTTTTGGATACGTCTCCTCAGGCAACGGTAACGAAAACAAAAATAAACAACTGGGACTACTTCAAACTAAAAAACTTTTTGCACAGCAAAGGAAACCATCAACAAAATGAAAAGGCAATCTACTGAATGGGAGAAGATATTTGCAAATGGTATATCCGATCAGGGGTTAACATTCAAAATATACGAAGAACTCATACAAGTCAACATCAAAAAACTCAAACAATCCAATTAAAAAATGGGCAGAAGACCTGAACAGACATTTTTCCAAAGAAGACATGCAGATGGCCAACAGGCATATGAAAAATTTGCAACATCTCTAATCACCAGGGAAATGCAAATCAAAACCACAATGAGATATCACCTTACACCTGTCAGAATATTATCAAGGAGACAACAAATAAGTGTTGGTGAGAATTTGGAGTAAAGGGGACCCTTGTGCACTGTTGGTGGGAATGTGAATTGGTGCAGCTGCTATGGAAAAGAGTAAGGAGCTTCCTCAAAAAATTAAAAATAGAACTACCTTATGATCCAGCAATTCCACTTCTGGGTATTTACCTGAAGAACATAAAAACACTAATGAGAAAAGATATATGTATCCCTATGTTCATTGAAGTATTATTTACAATAGCCAAGATATGGAAACAACTCAGGTGTCCATCAACAGATGAATGGATAAAGATGCGGTATATATACACAATGAATATTACTCAGCCATAAGAAAGTATAAAAGCTTGCCATTGTGACAACATGGATGGACCTAGAGGGCATTATGATACATGAAATAAGTCAGAGAAAGACAAATACCGTATGATTTCACTTATATGTGGAAGCTAAAACCCAAAACGAATGAACAGGCAAAACAGAAAAGATTCATAGATACAGAGAACAAATTGGTGGTGGCCAGAGGGGAAGAGGGAGGGGGATGAGTGACATAGGTGAAGGGGATTAAGTGATATGAACTTCCAATTGTAAAATAAACGAGTCACAGGGATGTAATACACAATATAAGGAATATAGTCAATAACACTGTAATGACTTTGGTGACAGATGGTTACTAGACTTACAGTGGTGAGTGTTTAATGTACTTAAATGTCAAATCACTTTTACACACCTAAAACTAACATAATAATGTACATCAACTATACTTCAATTAAAAAAAGCTAGATTCTACACCAAGATGTTAAGTCCTGGGGAGGCAACAAGGAACAGGACAAGCTCAGCCCTCCCAAGCTTTCTGGTCTAATGTGGGTACTAGCATTTTAGGGGATGGGGGTGTGGGTAGGAGGCTTACTGCCTACACCTGGGGCAGACTGTGACCATCACCCCTCACTTACTTACTATACCCTTGAATTGTGGGATTCTTAGGAAGTACATAGCAGTTACTTGTTATTCCTCCAACATGTGAGACATAGTCCTGCCCCAGGCCCTTTGCACTTGCTGTGCCCTCTGCCTGGAGCTCTCTTTCCTCATATAAAAGCTTGGCTCATACCTCCACTTCCTTCAGGTCAGTGCTTGGCTGTCACTTCTCTGACTACCTGATTAAAAATGACATCCCTCCCAAGGATACCTTTTACTGTTTTCCTTTCCCCCACGGTCCTGATCACCACCTGATGGGCTGTGTGTTTTTCCTCATCTGTCTTCTTAACACAGCCCATTAGGGCAGGGCTTTGTTGATTTTGTTCATTGCTGTTTCTCTGATGACTGTCCCTTTAGAAAGCTCAACAAACATTGAATGGATCGAAGAGCGTTCCTGTGTGTGAATTCTATTCTTGCCCTGTGCAAGCTGTGCGACCTTGGATGAGTTATTGACTCTCTCTGAGCCTCAGTTTCTTTTTCTGCAAACAGAAACAAGGCCAACCACAAAGTGACTGAGCCAGTTAACCCAAGCAAGAGGTGAGAACACCTATTCCCTGCAGGGGACATGGTGGGCATCATCCCCCTCCCCGCTTTCTCCCCCACAGCCCCTGATTTATTTTTTATTTTTATTTTTTTAACATCTTTATTGGAGTATAATTGCTTTACAATGGTGTGTTAGTTTCTGCTGTATCACAAAGTGAATCAGCTATATGTATACATACGTCCCCATATCTCCTCCCTCTTGCGTCTCCCGCCCACCCTCCCTATCCCACCCCTCTAGGTGGTCACAAAGCACCGAGCTGATCTCCCTGTGCCATGCGGCTGCTTCCCACTAGCTAGCTATTTTCCGTTTGGTAGTGTAGATAAGTCCATACAGCCCCTGATTTAATTCAGGAGGATCATCTGCTCCTGCCTGGACTCAGGGCTCCTTTCCACTCACCCCACCCCAGCCTGGCCTCAGAGAACATCAGGCAGCTGAGCAGAGCAGGAGAAACGGGCTGGGAAACAGGCTGGATTCATTTCCTGCCTTCCCAGCCAAGTGCTATAAGAGTGTGCACATCCATTACATCATTTCCTTTGGAAAGACAAGGTGACAACCCAGATGGATGGAGATCTGAGCCTCTCTCCCTGTGTAAGCGAGGAATTGGGCACCAAAATCCAGGACTGGAAGGAAAGAAGGTTGGTTTACATCTGAATGACCCTGGGGGAAAAGACCCACTGGCAGCTAATGTAAACACACCCACAGCCATTGCCAGGAGCCTTCCCTCTCCTAGGGATGAGGACACCTAGACTATTGGGCAATGACCCTGGGATTTCTTGCCACCTTCAGGGATGTGAAGCATGGAATTACCACCCCGTCCCCCTTCCCCACTGCCCCTCTCCTGCCAGCAGGTGGACCCAGCACACATTTTAACTCTAATCTCAACTTAAACAGCAGCTTCTGTCGTTAACTGGGGACCCCTATCTTTTTACGTGTTATTGTAGATCAGCTGCCCGCCGCTGCAATAAAAACTCTCAATGGGTTCTCTGGGATTTCTAAATCAGCGCTGCAGAGACGCTGGCAGAGAAACCAGGGAGGCTCCCCACCAAGGGTGATAAGTGCTCAACTCAAGCAGGTCACCCTGGGGTCCTGGCCTCCTGAGATCAGCCCCTCTCCGCCAACATCTCAAGAAGGGAAGTGGCTTCACTGCTATGAGGTCGATGGGAGCGCACACACCATGGCCACCTAGCATCACCCAGCATCGTTTAGTCCGGATGCTAAAACACATACCAGCTTTCTTTAATGACTTTTTGGTTCTCAACATGGTTCTTGCAATTATGGGGCCGAGGAGAGGGGGCGGATGGTCAGATATTAGATCAGCGATCATCAAATCGGAGTACTCAGACCCTCGGGGGCACATGGTGACTTTGTAAGGGTTTACAGGCACAGACAGTTTTAAGAGAATCAATTTCCAGACCCTCGACTGACGTGTGTTCCCCGTGGGTTCTTCTTTTCCACATCCTCTTGTACAAATACCCTTCTCTCACTTTATAAAAGAAAGATTGGTAGGTCAGGATTCCAGCAGGAAGCAGATGGCACTCACATTGGCTAATTGGAGGGGAGTTTCACGTAGGTACTTTTTAAAACTTGTGAGCAGGATGTAGGGGAATTACAAAGGCTAATGCAGGGCCCTAGCTGGTACGAGAGGAGCCCTAGGCAAGGTGCGGGGAGGGAGGTATCTGGGATTTGAAGACTGGAGGGCTCTCTAGGGTGGGGCCTCCAGCCAGGAGCTGTAACCTGGTGTGGATACAGGCAGCTGGGGCTGTACACCACCAGGGGATCCACTGGAATGAAGACCCCCCCCCCCCCCCCCCCCCCCCCCCCCCCCCCCCGGGTCTCTCCCCCCCTTGGCCAACCTCATTCAAAAGCCAGAAAGCAAGGCAGCCTATTTCCGTGGAAGGCATTCAAAGGGTTGGTTGACATAACAGAAGCTCGTCAATTCCCATCTATTTCTATGATCAAGGTTCACCATGCTTACATCGATCAAACTAAAAAAAGATTTTTTAAAGGATAGCATTGATGCTGAAACTTGTCTCTTTACAAAACAGCATTCATTCATGAATACATGAATTAATTGAAAAACAGCCCCACCCACAATAGTTATTGTTTTAGTCAATGGTGCACTACTCACAATTATAATAGAGTCATGTATTAAACATTTGAAGTGTGATGGTCACAGACATTTGTAAATTTTTTTGTGTTAGTGATGATGAATGAAAAATTTCCAAGCATAAAAATGTGACACATCCCCATCAAATCCTGCAAGGCGAGGGCAAGTTCGAAAGAAAACAGAATAATGTAAAATTTCCACCAGGTAGAGCCGAGTTTCTCATGTGCTTTTCAAATCCATGATGGTGAATGTCAAATCACTATGGTCCTGAGTTTCCACCGGACATACTTGAAAAGTGATCTAACAGTTTTCTTTCAGTATAGGAACATTAAATATTACTGATGCAATGATTTACATGTATGTTTAAAAATTAGGTGTTAAAAATGTAAGAGGGGGTACGCGGATTTTTAAATGCAAAAGGAAACGGAAGGGATGAACTCGGAGGATTCACCAGGGGTCAGATGTTGATGTGGGCCCTTCATGTGGCTGGGAAATCCAGGGGATGGAAAAAAAATAAGGATCTAGGAGAAGTCCAGGACAGCCCTCTTGAAGACCCTGAATTCAAGGAATAATGTGATGTCAGAAGAGAAGATCGCTGGGGTCAGAACAGATTTCCTAGAGACTTCCAGAGCTCAAAACCAGGGTGGGATTTGAATAGGTCAGGGGAAAAACTTCCCAGAAAGAGGAAATTGGCTTAAAGACCCTGAGATCCTCTCTTTTGCAATTAGCAACAGCAAAACAGTAATGCTACAATTCTATATTTATCGAGCACTTATATTTTCCAGGCACTGGGTTAGGCAATATCTATTTATCTGTATGTATATATCCCACTCAACCTAATCCCTGTAAGGAGAGGCTTTATCATTTCGCTCCTCGCCACCCCACCCCCCGGGAGAATCCATCTTCGTTGTTACTAATATCGATACTGAGAACTCTCCAGGGACTTGTTGTCCACCAACTTGGAACACTTAGCATTTGTGGGAACGTGTTCACAGATGGCTCGCTGTTGATTTACAATCCAATTTTCATATTGTGAAGCAAAAAATGTTTTCTGCTCTGTTAGTCTGTCAGCTGCTGCTGGCAGGTGACAAGGAAAGGCTCTTCCCCATCGGACACTTGGCTGGTGGCTCTGAGGGCCACCAGCTGTTCCGACTTGGAAAGGATAGGCATGTAGAGCAGAAGGTCCTAACCATGCATCTGTCAGGGGGCTTGGTCGCTGGAGTCCACTCTATTTAAGCAGGAAAGGAATTTAATAAGTGGCTCCCTGACTCTCTAGGAAGGACAGCAAATCAGGTTTCTCGGAGTCTATACAGCCGGGAATAACGTCTCACACTGTGGAGCTCTGCAGTGTGGACCCCGAGCACTGTATTCGAGAGCTGGATTCCAGCACTTTGGTCCCAGCTGCCTCTGAAAATAAGTCACGGTGCCCCCATCACCAGAACAGAGTCATCACAAACCCTGCTCTCTACATCAGGAGCTTCTGGGGGTGGGGGGGGGAGTCTCCATGTGGGTGCCGCATGTGACTGCTCTACCTGCAGGAGAGGTTGCAGGTTTCCAGCTTCCACCTTCGTGATGGGATGGCGGCTAGGATGGGAAGTTGCCCCGGACACAGGCAGTGTGTTTAGCTACGCGTGCCAAGTTCCATCTGCCTCTGGGGGGATTAAGTCACAAGCCACTGCAGTCGCTGACCTTCAACAGCCCCTGAAAGGAATTCAGGATGGAGATCAGGGATGAGGCACCCTGTACCCTGGGCAAAACTGGCAGAAAAGGCCTTAATATCTAAATAATTCGATATTTTCAAGAGAAGATTTTATGAGCCCAGATTCTTTCAACTTCTCATATCTAGAAAAGCTCTAAAATCATTGAGACATCGGCTCCTTGTGACTAGCAGCAAGCCTCTGACAAAATGTGTGCTTGGGGCTTCCCTGGTGGCACAGTGGTTGGGGGTCCGCCTGCCGATGCAGGGGGTGCGGGTTCGTGCCCTGGTCCTGGAAGATCGCCACATGCCGTGGAGCGGCTGGGCCCGTGAGCCATGGCCGCTGAGCCTGCGCGTCCGGAGCCTGTGCTCCACAACGGGAGAGGCCACAGCAGTGAGAGGCCCGCGTACCGCAAAAAAAAAAAAAAAAAAAAAAAGTGTGTACTTGACTGTGTACATCCCCCTTCCCCAAATCACATATATGCTGACCTCCTTCAGTGCAGTTTCTCAGAGCTGTCTGAGATGCTGTCCCCAGGGCTCTAGTCCTCATTTTGCCCCAGGTAAAACAATTCACAACTCTCAAGTTGTGCTTTTTTTTTTTTTCAGTTGACATGCGGGGCAGCCAGAACCCTGCCAAATGTCTCCTCTGAACAGGAAAGGACTGACCCTTCTCTCACGCAGTGTTCTGATTTCAACTGTACTTGCAGTTCTTCTGAGGCCAGTCTTGTCAGGAAGAACTCCTGATTATTTCTCGAACACTCTCCATTTCTGTATCCATTGGGCGCTTTGGTCACAAACAGGAGAAACTGGGTCTAGTTAACTTAAGCAAAAAAAAAAAGAAGGAGCTATATTGGAAAGATATGGGAAGGTCATCAGGTGAAACAAGTCTGAATCTAGTTTTTGGAACGAGGGGAGCCATGGAAGCTTCGGGACTGTGGATATTAGGGACTGCAGCACAATATGTGGTCCTGCTTGCTTCGTGGCACTTATCACCACCTGAAATTACCTGTTTGTGGGCCCTTTGTTTTCTTTTCTGTCTCTCAGGCTGGGCAGAGCTACTCTGTTCACTGTCTCCACTGCCAGCGTAGAGCCCGGATCAAGGCCGGGCACCGGGGAGCGCTCAGGAAACAATTGATGAGAAAGTATACAAATGAGCAAATGGAGATGAGTTGAGCTCCGGGAGTCCCAATTCTCATCTAATTCTCATCTAACTCTAGAATTCTAGGACTTGCAGGACCAGTACACGTAGATCCAAAAGGGAATAAAGTTGGAGACATTTGGAAGCTGGCGAAATAACCATCCCTCTGGTTTCCTCGTGTGTTTAGACTCAATCCAACCGTCCATCCCCCAGGAGCTGTTGATCAGCTTTTCTGGAAGAAGGTGCCTCCTGCTTTTGCCATGGGATGTTTTCAAAGTGCCAGCAGATTAGTTGATGGGAAGGCTCAGGTCTTCGAGGATACTGGCTGTCACTCCGTGGGGAACTGTCATTTTTCCTCAATACAGAGGAGCTGTGACCTGGGACAGAAAACCCTGAGAAACTGTAAATGTAAAACACACAGGGAGCTTAGGTAGAGGTATCTGAATTAGATAAAATTTTCCCCCCTGAGTTCAATTTGGAGGCATTAATAAGAAGCCCAGTGTTTTAAAGATCTCATATTTGGTTAAAGAAATGCTATAAATACCTGTGCTAAATCCAACTGCTCTGACTGTTAAAAAATGTCCCAAGGTTGTTTATTCCTATGGCTTGCTCAGAAAGCAACCTATACTTGACAAACCCTGGTGAGCTATTTGTAAGAAACTGCACAGGAATGAACAATATTAAATTAGGTGCCCATTTATTCCTCCAAGCTACCCCTATTCTTTGCTTTACACTGAAATTCTTTCCCCAAGTTTATCCACATTGTTTCTTTCCAAGTAAAACTTATCAAATAAATTCCTTAGGGCGTTTTTTTTTCCTTTTCTTTGTCTTTTCTTGACTCTGGTTAAATAAACTATTGACTTTGTTTTCAAGGTAATTTAAGGAGGTAATATAGTTCCGATTTGATAAGTATAACCTTAATGCATTCAGAGTAAACACATTTTAGGGGTTCAGTTAAAGCTGATTTAAAAACAAAAAAGATCAAATCAACCAGTTGATGATTGACTGTCATGGGGATTTGGGGTGCGCTGGATGAGCATGGAGCTGCATGTTAATAATGCAGAGACAAGTTATCAAAAGGGAAGTGAATCTTAGTGGCTGGGGAGGCTATTCGGAAGACACGTGCTCGTCAAGGATGAATTAATACTCGGCTTCTTAGAGTGAACGAAAGTAAACTGCAATTTCTGAGAAGCCAACAGCGCTTATTCTAGATGGGCCAAGAAAGACTCCGCGTTTCCAGACATGTCACCATTCAAGCATCTGAGCGCCCTGGTTCATGTCGCCTGTGACACCAGATTGACAGGGTCAGTGGGCACAAGGGCCAGAACTGCCCATTGCAAATAGCCCCTCTTTTGCTCGCAGGAGGAAATACCTAGTATCCACCCACTGGTTGCTCTATACGTTGTGCTGAAGCCTTAGGCCAAAAGCAATAAAACTGTGTCTCAGAGTTTTCATGGAAACAGAAACGTGTGGTTTGTGTGTATATTTTCATATTATAAGTATTATATCACATTACATTACCTGTGTATCTCTGTTCTCATTTTACAAATGTGGAAACTGAGGTGCAGAGAAATTAAGCAACTTTCCCAAGGTAGGTGGTGGGTCAAGTACATGATAGGATTGACCTTCATCACCCTGTGAATTGGGGGTGGCCGTGTGCCTGGCTCTGGCCCGTGGAATGTGGCGGGAAGTGTGTGTCACTCTGGGGAGGATGTCACCATGATCCAGGATGTGCTTTGCTTTCTTGCCGTGGTGACACATTCTAGATATTGAGAAACTGCCATCTCGGGTCTGTAAGTGAGGGTCTCGTGGAGTGGCGATGCCCACTGCCTTGCCGTGGATGTGGATTTGAGCAGAGATAATAAATGTTGCTTTAAGCTACTGCGATTTGGGTTTTTTCCTTACATGTTATGGCAGAATTACCTCAGATATCAACGGGAATTTTAGCCTCATCTAAATGTTTGCATTATTATTATATATATATATTTTTTGCTGTACGCCGGCCTCTCACTGCTGTGGCCTCTCCCGTTGCGGAGCACAGGCTCCGGACGCGCAGGCTCAGCGGCCATGGCTCACGGGCCCAGCCGCTCCGCGGCACGTGGGATCTTCCCGGACCGGGGCACGAACCCGTGTCCCCTGTAACGGCAGGCGGACTCTCAACCACTGCGCCACCAGGGAAGCCCTTCATTATTTTTTAATAAAGGAATATATGCACATATCACTTGTGTAATTAGTTAATAAGACAAAACCTCAGATGCTCTGATGGCAGTAGAATTAACCTTTACTCTGTAACCCTAGTAGATCAAGGCATTCTAGATATGCGTTTTCAATGGCTAACGATTAATGACTAAAACTTCATTTTATATTTAAAGAATTTGGTTATACTGCTGTGCACTGCTCTGTTCTTTTACCTCTTCTGATATATCTTAAGGTAAAATATTCAGCTGCCTCCTTAAAGGGCAATTCAACGTCTTAGTTTGCTCATATCAAAGAAATCTTTTGTTACCAAAGGCTTCTATAGCAACTTTTCTATGCCAGGCATGTAAATGCTGTGCAAATATTAACTCGTTAAAGTTTGGCAATAACCCTTTAAGTGCTATTATTAATTAACTCTCCCAGAGTTAGTGGGTGAGGAGGCCAGTATTTGGTCCATGGAAACGTGTAGGGTACAGAGTCCCCACCTTCAATTATTACTCCGTTGTTCGGCACCCAGGGATCTAGAAGAGCTCCTCAATAATTACTTGCTGAGTGAATGAATGAATTTCACTTTACAAAGTCCTTTCATTTACATTCTTTCATTTGAATGTCACAGCAATCCATTGACCGTTGAACAAATGTGTCATTAGTATCCCCAAGTCACAGGAAAGAACCAAGTCTTGGCAAAGTGACAGGCAAAGTTACCCTGCTGGAAGGCGGCAGAGCTGGGCCTCTGATATAAGCATCTTAGCTCCTAGTTCACAGTTCTTTCCTCCTGTGCTCAGCTCAGAAAACTGATAGCCCCAGGCTGAACCCAGACCATAGGCTATTGAATTTTTAAATTAGTTGGCAGACTCCAGAGAAAACACCCAGATTTCTAAGCTGTCTTTCAAGAAAGAAGGAGATTTGGTTGCATGGGGCCTCACTCCTGTAGGGAGCCATCTGCTGGGCCCCCGTGGCCTGCTAGGTCCCACTGACCCTCCCGGCAACCTCGGGAGACAAGGAATTAGCAGCCTCTCTTTACTGATAAGGAAACTGAGACTTTGGAAGGTCCGTAGTCACAGATGGAGGCAATGCTGTCACTCTGGTAGGTATGGCTCTGGGGCTGCCCCTTAGATGGTACCCGTGCTGAGACCAAGTCTGCCCAGGGCCTGGAGTGTGGACAAGAGAAGGTATGAAACAGGCCTCGGAGTGGGGAGTTTCCTTTTGACTGAGATTCCCAGGAATGGAGAGAAATACTTTTCCCTCTTAAGAGATCCTCGCCCTCACTAACTCCCCAGCTGGTCAGGAAGAAAGAGCAGCCACTATTCCACACCCCAAAGCAGATGAGAACAAAGAAAAGGTTTTCTTCCTCTCCAAGGAGGGATAATTCTGCCTCTTCATCTGAGATGGCAGAAACGTGGAGGTCTGCATTTCTACCGTATGCCCCCTCTCTTCTGCTGTTTGAGGAGTGTTCTGCTTTTTCTCTGCTACATGACAAAAATCAGAGGGAGGTCTTGAACTGCCCCTTCAAGGGACCCTGCCTGTCTCAGGAACAGGGCATTCCTTCCAGAAGGAACATGGTCTTTCCTCTGTGCATGAGGAGGAAGAGAGCTCTGGCGTCTCCTCCTCTTATAAGGACACCAGTCCTATGGGATGAGGGCCTCACCCTTACGACCTCCTTCCAGGCCCCATCTCCAAATGCAATCACATCGGGGGGTTAGGCCTTCCTTCCCTCACTCCTTCCTTTATCCGCTGCAGGTATGCACTGAGTAGCTACTATGTGCCAGACGCATAGAGAAGAACAAAGATAGCACCTACTCAGCCCTCATCATGGGGCTCACAGTCCATGGGGGAGACAGAACATATAAAGGCCAACACAGAGTCTACCGTCAGCTGGTTTTATGTGTTTCCAAAGAAAATTAAAAAACAGTAATAGGGACTGTGATAGGAGTATGGTGAGTTATTTCAGAAAGGCATTGGGAAATGTTTCTCTGAGCAGCCCTGTCACAAATACATAGTTGATGAGAAATAGAGAGCCAGGCCAAGACCCAGGGGAAGCACATTCCAGGCAGGGGGAAATTGCCTGTGCAAAGGCCCTGAGGCAGGCGTGACTTTGTACTGTGATTGGCGGGGAGGAGGTGTAGCCAGCTCAGAGTGGGTGAGGGGAGAGAAGCAGTGAGTTTGCCTCTCTGTGCCTCAGTTTCCACTTCTGTAAAAGGGGAGGGACCGTTCTCAGGACACCCGCCTCCAGCGTTGAGGTGAAAGTTACTTAAGTTAGGACACACTATGCTTAGAGCAGTACTTGCCACATAAGTGCTCCATAAGTATGTGTCACATGAACAAATACACAGGTGGATTCAAAGTACCCTCCCCGGTTTGTACTAGAGACAGGACCAGAGCTGGACAAGTTGTTTTTTCCCTCCTGAACAACCTCCAAATGGAGATCATTCCCCCTGATTTACCCCTTTAACTTGAAACAGTTGCTGAAATTCCAACTGCTGCTGTGATGGGAAGCAGGTTTTGTTTGCTTTAGTCAAAGGCAGCACGAGGCAAGCTCGAGCCTGTGGCTTCTGGGGCAGACGCTACCGCCTACTGTGTCACCTCGGGCAAAATACGCCTCCGCCTGCCTGATTTGTCAAATGAGACTAGTCTTGTTGGCAGGATTGAAGTCGATACATGGAAGGGGTTGAGGACTCACAGAGTGAGTGTGCCGGAGTGAGGTGGGCAGATAACGCCCCCCAAAGATGTCACGATCTAATCCCCAGAACCTGCGAGTATGTGACCTTCCATGGCAAGGGGGAACTGAAATTGCTAATCAACTGACTTGGGGAGTGGGCAGAGTGTCCTGGATTTTCCAGGTGGACCCAATGGAAGCACAGGGTCCTTGAGAGCGGAGGAAGGAAGCAGAAGAGTGTCAGAGAACACGTGATGACGAAAGCATGGTCAGAGATGCAATGGGAGGACCCAACCCACACTACTGGCTTTGACGATGGAGGAGGGACCTTGAGCCAAGAAATGCAGGAGCTGGAAAAGACCAGGAAACAGCTTCTCCCCTAGAACCTTCGCAAAGGAGCACAGCCCCACTGACACCTTGATTTTATGGGAAGACTCATTCTGGACTTCTGACCCCCAGAACTGTAAGAGATCTTCCAGGACACCCCAGGCTGCCTCTGTGATGTCTTAACTACTAAGCTTATAGTGAGTTGTTAAAACAGCCACAGAAAACTAACAACCAACTATAACATCCATTTCACAAGGACCGGGATTTCTAACTCTTTTCCACGACTGTTTTGCCAACATTTACAACGCTGCCTAGAACTTAGTACCTCCTTAGTACACATTTGGTCAATAAATGGGTAGATTACATAGCTAGGTCAATTTAAGCATTTCACCCCACGCCACAGTGCTCAGTTAGGGGGATGGGCCTGTGACCTGCCCATCCCCCTAGAAAAGCTACTTGGGGTTTATTGCTAGGAATGTTGGGGCAAAAAGAGCTCTCCTTTGGATGGAGCGCCATGTGGCCCTAATGACAGGGACAGCCACTGGTACTACCGTGATGGGGCCAGCGGGGAGCAGGGTATAAGCAGTGGGTGTGAGGGACAAGGTGTTGGGCAGAGCAAAGAACAGAGAAGCAGAAAAATTCCCAGGATTTGAGCCCAGTAACAAGTTGAACTCTCCCACAGTCAGAAAGGAGAAGGGCTGGGTTCGGTATTAAACGGAATGTTGATTCTGAAAGTTGCAGAGCTTGAAAAGAATGTTTCCTGAGCAAAATTATGTGAGGGCAGGAAAACACGAGCTGGTTTCTAATCAAGATCACTCGTCTGCACAGATTCTCACGCACAAGAGTGATCGCAACGCACCCCTGCACAGGACTTAAGTTTGCAAAGCGTTTTAAAAAATTTTTAAATTCCCGTCGAGGCAACTTCTCTTAATAGCATGTACACAGGGTAGATAGGGAAACTGAGGCTTGGGGAGCTCACTCAATTAAAAGATACTTATGGAGAGTACAGCAAAAGACATGAAGACAAGCCCTAGTGGGGGAGCCAGGCAATAATCGAGGTACCAACGGATAGACGACGAGGCGGCCCAAGTCACTCAGCTTGGTGAGGGGGCGGGGCCTTGAGCGCGGCTTCCCAGGGCAGCTGGGTCAGCTACTCTGGTCTCCTCACTCCAGACAGCGGTGGAGGTGCCATGGGGCAGCCTCTTCCAGGACACCCCAGGCTGCCTCTGTGGTCACAGACTGACCCAGGGGTCCACTCCCCTCCTGGCACCGCTTTTAGAAAAAACGTCAAAAAATTGTTTTCTTTTGAAAAAAAAAGTTCAGCTCCCTATTAGTGGCTCTGGAATTCTATAGCAGAGACGACTATGACTGTTTGGCTTGAAAAGGATTTGAGAGAAGCTTCCATTGCCGATGAGCATTTTCCCCTCCCGCTGCCGCACCAGGTTCACTTATGCCTGACGTGCAGCAACCCCAAACCCTGAGACGCCGAGGTTTGCAGCAGATGGCTTATCTGCAAGACAGCCCAGCACGACGACGAAAGAACCAACCTCCCGGAGGCCAAGGGCTGGGGTATTTATGGGTCAGGGAATAAAACAGCAGGGCGGGCTGAGCCTAGGGAGTGCGAGGAACACGGGGAAAGGTGATTGGAAAAAGGTGCATCATGTCCTTCTGCGCAGGCGTCACTAAGCCAAGGGCCTCTTCTTGGGACTGGTTCACAAATGAAGGCACTCAGCATAATCAGAGGGTGGAGCTTTCAGCCCTCTGACGTCATAAGGTCAGCAAGGGGACACTGGCGCATGCCCAGTTGGAGGGTCAGTGGTCCTATCCAATCTTAACCAGCTCAGCTTAAACTAAGCACAGCTGACTCCAAGTTCCTGGAAAACACCCTGAGCAAACGTCTTATTGTTTAGGCCACTTGCTGCTTGGAGGACCTGCAAGTCCTTGATTAGTGAAGGCAGGTGAAATGGATTTGACTAATGATTACCCACAGTTCCACTTCCAGAAACAGAGGCATGATGCTTCCCCGTGGCCTTGAAGCTAAGTGGGGCCGTGGGACACACTCGAGATGGTCGGTGTGGATGGAAGAGGCATCGTGTGTCACTTCACCGAAGCGTTTCACGGCAGCCGCAGGAGCTCCGAGGCTCTCTGCCTTGCGCTATGATGTGGGCAGCCGGTGCTGCAAGGTGGAGCCCCGGATGGCTGAGTCTACTCAGTGACACTGCCCTCGAGGGCCACCTGGACCTTCAGTGAACCTCACATGAGAAAAAAAAATAAGCATCGAAGTTAATACACAACAAACAAACTTTTGAATTGATTACCACTGAGGTTTGGGGGCAATTGTTACTATAGAGTAAGCCCAGCCCTATATGTTTAATACGGGGCTATAAGGATGGGTGGAGGATACTCGTCTTGAAGATGCCTCAGCAGAGCATCCTGGTTCTATTTGGAGTGAATGTCTCCGATCAATACAATTAAGATGAAAGTTTTATAATGATTATTTTATTCTTACTTTGTATCTTTTCTTGGTGGGGCCCTAGTGGAGATCGCAGGGGCTGGTGAATGCTCTTTCCAAGCCTTTGTTGGCACTACCACTAGTAAAGGATATTAAGCCAAGAACTCAGGTGTTTGGGGATTTCTTAAGGGCCAACTTACTGCGACTTAATTAAGAAGCTCAGCTGAGAAGCGATTAACCAGGTTGACGGAGCCCTGGTTGACTCAGGGCTGCACAGAGACACAGCCTTTATTAGTCTTCTCTGCTTCTATGAAAGCAAAGTAGGTTTGTGTTCCACTTGGGGACTAATCCACTCGTCACTGAGAAATCTCTGAGGACAGGCAGGTCCATTTCAAACCTAATTTGCAGTTGGCTTTTCATTTTAGTGGTTTTGGAATGGAATTCATCTGCCTAACCCCTACAGTGCTTGGTTACCTCATGCAAATATTTAATACCCACAGCGAAATTTCCGTGGAACACTAACAATTTGTTTTCCCTGATATCAGCCTCATTTGTCAAAGCTATCGACCCAGGCCCATAAAGAAATGTCACTCTCGCCCCCTTTGTAATGGTTTTATGCAAATAGCTTTCATGACTTAATTCTGGGGAAACGTTTAGGGAGAAAGAAGACAGAAAGGACATGACCAAGGTGGCAGATAAATAGAAAGATGGAGGGGAAGGAAGAGGGAAGTGGAGGAGAGGTGGGGTCATGGAGAGAAGGGAGGCAGGAAAGAAGGAACAGTTCAGTGCCAGGGGCGTAGTAAACTAGAGTTTCTCTGCAACACACAGTTCCTTCCCTGGGCGCCTCACAGCACTGCCATGAGGACACAAGCAAGACAATAAATCTGAAAGGGTCAAATACAACTCACAGAATTTCGACACTTACAGTTTGAGCAGAGAGAGAAGAAGCCAGAACAATAATTTTGTGAGTGGAGCAAAGATTACCTGACAGAGGAAGGCATACCTAGGGCTCCACCATGCTTTCCAAGGGGTATACATATATGGGCAGGGATGGTTCAAAAGCGTCTAACTATTCTTGTTGCCTAAACTGATCTGCCTGAGAACACTCTTGCTGTGTTGTCAGCAAGTCTGTTCCCTTCTCCCATCCCCCCTTCACAATACTCCTTCTCGAATTTTGCAAAAGAAAGGCATGGTTTCCAGCCATGAAAACCCTTCCCATGGTGCTTTACCTCTAGGTGTAGTTACCTCCTAGGCATCAAAAAAGGGACAATTGGGCTTCCCTGGTGGCGCAGTGGTTGAGAGTCCGCCTGCCGATGCAGGGGATGCGGGTTCGTGCCCGGTCCGGGAAGATCCCACATGCCGCGGAGCGGCTGGGCCCGTGAGCCATGGCCGCTGAGCCTGCGCGTCCGGAGCCTGTGCTGCGCGACGGGAGAGGCCACAACAGTGAGAGGCCCGCGTACTGCAAAAAAAAAATTAAAAAGGGACAATTAAGCACTCTGGCATGTGGGCCAGGACCCCTCTCATCAACACTCCACCATGCTCTCTATTCATCTTTTGAAGAGATGCATTTCCAACATAAATATTCTTTTAATGTTTCAAAATCATTACATGTTGTACTTTATTTATACTATTTTCATGAGTTGAGTACTACTGATAATTCAATCCAAAATACATTTTTAAACCCTTAGGGACTTCTGTTCACAGTAAACTTTAAACTTTACATATGTATTGGAAGACCACAGGGACAGAGATCTGTTTTACCTGAGCTGCCCCAAAGTGCCCAGGCCACCTGATTGTACAGACTCATCTCTCAACACGCAGATGAATCCGAACTTCCAGAGACCACTGGGAACTCCCGTATTTGCAAATAGTTCTGTGGCCTAGATTAGGTCCCCTTAAAATGCGGCTAGTCACAGGCTGCCTTCCCACTGAAACAGTTTCATGCATTGTTTTCCGTTTCCATTCGGCCTGTAACGTGGCCTCATCCATTTAATTCATCTTGGTTGCATTTGCATCTCACTGTTTCATTTTTTCCAAAAGAGCCGTTTCCTGGCTAAGACCATTCATCGCTTAGACTTCTCCAACTTCAAAGGCTGTGCTGAGAGTTTAGCTCAACTACTCCATAACACTGAACATCCCCTGAAAGACTACATTATTATACACAGATATCACAGAAGCCCTTTTTAGCCCTCACGCTCAAGTTCATGCGTCTGGTATTATTTAACACTATTCTGTTAATTAGATCTACTAAGTGTATATAGCATTTTACGTGGTCACCAGCACCTCTATAAAATAGTCCCTCTTCCAAACAATAGCCAGGATCCAGGTCTTATCATGGAAAAATAAAAATCAAAACATCCTAACAAATGTTCATCTAAATATGGGAAACTATCTGATGAACACAGCTATAGACTATAAAGGTAGAAAAATAAATAAGAAATCAACTGCTCCATAATATTGCTGCCTCAGCATCCATTTCGTGAGGCCAAGCAGCCTTTGGGGGCCTTGGATGGACACTGGCCCCTCCCCCATGCCCTATATGTTAGCCTGCAGAATCACAAATAAATGTAAGTTCCTGATACGACTCCCCCAACGACCCTTATGATAAACACAGCCTAGAGCCTTCCCCTTATGCACCGTTTAGATCAAATCCCCCCACCCTCTCACAGCCCCGAAGCTTACCAAAACCCTGCTCTTTTCGTTTAAACTGACCAATCTGGCCTTAGTCTAGGAACCCCACAGTGCTCCACCTGCGGACCCTAATAAAAGCACGTGCCCCAGGTTCTGCTGTACCAGCTCTGTCTGCATCCTGCCTTGACCTCCCCAGGTGGCCCCTCCAGGTGTGCCATGTACCATGTACCACCTCCAGGACCTGTGAGTAATCAACTCGTGTATTTCACTTTCCCTGGCAGTCTTTTGTCGAATCTGTTTCATCCAACACCCCGAACTCTATTTAACAAATGTTAATTTTACAAAGTTGCAACAGACTGGAGGTCTTCTGTTCAGAGATCATTGTTCACCGGGAATCTGAATTTTAATCAGTTATTATTTACTTGAACACAACATAGATGGGAGAAAAGTTCAGCCCTTTCCAGGTTCCAAATGCTGAGTGGTGGGTCAGCCTTATTCACCAGCTAAGGGATCTTGTCTCACCCACCAGCTTTGCTGTAAGACAGTCAAATTCATGCCCCAGCCAAGCTACACATTGCTGCTTATGATGGGGTGTGATGGTCATCAGAGCTATTTGCTAAATATACAAGGGCATCCTTCCCCTGGATAGCATTGCACTTCGCCACCGTATTTGAAGTTTGGTGCAGCCATGTGACTGGCTTTGCCTGTGACATGTGAGTAGAAGTCGTGTGTGCTATTCTTGAGTCATTCCCTTTAGCCACATTATCATCCACCAGCCATGGTGTTTTAATAGAAACACCTGTCGAGATGAAGCCTGGGTCCCTGAATGAAAACAATGTGCAGAAATCCCTGCTGTAACAGGTGGAAATGCAGCATTTATGAGAATTAACTATTTCTTATTTTAAACCACTGAGGTTTGGGGATCTTTTGTTACTGCAGCATAAGCTAGGCCATTCTGACTAATACACAGTCATTTACTAGTTAAAGCTTCATTTACAACTTGTAAATCTGTAAATTGAAGAGTTCAACTGTGCGCATTTTATTTTGGTTACTGTGCTTTTTTTTCACCTGTGGAACCTCGGTCCTTTGCGTGATCTGCATTTTAAATCTGCCTTTTGGAACAAATTCTGAAAACTGCCAAGCTTGTACTCTCTCCTTGGTATACGACTTCAGAAAGGACCCAGGAGTTACCACCATGATTTATTCTGCTGCCGGCCAAAGCCCTTTGACCGTGGGGGTCTGTGCTCAGGGTACTAATCCTGAAGGCCGGGACCCCTGTAACATTTCTCGGCAATTCCATTTTCTGCTTTGACCCAGGGTCAGAGACACTGGTCAATAAGCCAGCCGGTGTCCATCAAAATTTGATTTAAATAAGAATGTAAACAGGAAGGTCTTTTCAATAGAAATGTCATGTGCAGCTAATGGAGACCAGAGAACAAGATTCATCAGCCCTGGAAACTCAGGAAAACTGGTGAACCAGACCAAAGGGCACGACCTGTAATCCAATGAAGCTGTGACAGACCCAGATGCCATCCTGCATGTGTTCATTCACCTGGTGATTAGTGAATCCTGAAGGCTGGAGGGAACCTTCACTCCTTTAAGACGACAACAACAAAAATACCCAAACTCCAATTTAGATAATCATCCATTGCAGAACAATGAAAAATCTCTTTGTGACTAGAAAGATACTTTTCTCTCTATGCATGGAATTGCCTCCCCATTTGTCTGAGGCCTTAGCAGATCAGGGATCCAGCATTCTTAAACTCTGAGTGGTACCAGAGCACCTAATCCAGCATCAAAGTCCTGAATGAGGTCAGCTTCTCCTGGAAAATTCTTAAGGGTATGTATCATCACATTCCAATGGTTCTGGCTTTAATTTTTCCTCTCAATTTCTTAACCGGAGACCTAATTGAAACCACACAAAGCTACTTTATTCCTCTATCTTAAAGGGACAGAAGGACACCTTCTGGAGGAATAAAGGGAAAGAGTTGATAACTTGTGGATCCTTTTTGCAGAACCAGCTGAATCTAGAGACCTAGTAGTGACCAGCTATTCGATATGTCATCAGAGACCCTCTACAATCCATTGCCATGTGTCTGCAATCTTATGGTCACTACTCCTTCTGGGCTGAGATACTAGACACCCCTTTTTAAATGTAAACATATAACTGAAAGATTTTATCAGTCAGGACACTTGGTTGCATGCAACAGAAAACCCAAGTTAAATAACTTTAAATTAAAGGAATTTATAACATCAGATAACTAAGAAGTGCAAGGAGTAGTTTGTTAGTTTCAGGCACAGCTGGATCCAGATGCTCAAATGATGTCATCAAGTCCTGACGAATGTCTCCTGGTCTTTTACTTCCTCCTTTCGCCCTTAGGTCCATTCTTACAGAACCTCCTGTCATGGCTGCAGGACAGACTCAGTCCAGTGGGAAAGGGTCCCTGCCTCAGTCCCAGAAGCCATGACAACAGTCTCTTTGCATCTCATTGGTCCTGAGTTTGTTACATGTCCATCCCTGAACCAATCAGAGTCGTCAGGAAAGGAAAGCCCTGCCATCTTAGTCCACCTGACACCAAGGGTTGGCCAAGCCATTTGGGTGAGAGTTGCGGGATAGTTTCCCAGGGAAATTGGGGTTTGTTTACCAAAAGGTGGTGCAATGGATTCTGGGTAGCCTCCAAAATGTTCATTACAAAAATCGTATGAATTGAACAGATTTATAAACCGAAGTGGGATGCACAGAAACAAAGTTTCACTATCCTTCTGAACCTATTTACCTGGGTTGACTTCTCCAGTTATGTACCTGTGACCTTGGAAAGAGAAATCCCCTTAGTGTTGGGACACAGAGAAGGAGAGTTTGGCCTGTGGAAAGGAACAAAAAGGTCCTAACATGGTGTACTAACCAAGATTGAGAATGGGAGTGTGGATTTTCCAAATGATAATGTATAGAGATGATCTCCCCACGATGAGGGGAAAGCAATGGGGGGGGGGGCAGAGAGGTAATGTCCACAGCACCCAGCCTCCTGTGTGAGGAAATTTCACCTTTTCTCCGCTTGCCCCCTTGGTACATCTTCCATGTATAGTCAGGGACCTTTGGTTACAAGCAACAGAAACCAGCTCTGGCCAACCTAAGTGAAACAAAGTTATGGAAGGTTCACAGACTGGAAGGAAAATCTGAAGAAACATTTTCAAGAAGGATAAAAACCGAGTCAGCTCTGGAGTTCTAGGGGAAATTAACTGGTGGGCAGTCTTTTCAGGGTACCACAATGTGTTCCAGCCAATAGTGGAATGTGTGTCTCTTCTCCTCAGATCCAATTCCCATGTGAGAGAGTGCTTGATTTTTTCTAGCTGTAGCCAGCATGGGAGAGGGGAAGGCAATCTTGATCCGCAGACCCACCAAGGTGCCACCCAGTTGGTGGAGAAAGTAACTCCCTCAAACAAAATCAAGGTACTGTTATCCAAAAAAAAAAAGGTAGGGGATTCAGGGCATAGATTCTGGCCTGAGAACAAAAGGGAAAAAGAAAAAGAAAGGAAGGAAGGAAAGAAGGAAGGAAGAAAGGGAGGGAGGGAAAAAAGGAAAGGGAGGGGAGGGGAGGAAAGGGAAAGGAAAGGAAGAAAATATTTTAGACGTAAACCACATTTGACCATTGACCCCTTTCGCTTCCCACCTCTCTTCTCCATCTCTTCTTGGTTTGCACAGACATAGCCTGAAAAAGTGACTCCCTTCCTGTTATCCACATACACCTTAGAGCCAGTCCTGAGCACGTGCACAAGGACCCAGGCTCCAGAACATTCACTGAAGCTTTATCTGTGACAGTGGATGTCCATCTAAAAAGGAAATGCAGGCGTGCATGCAAATGCCATAAAGTAGAAAAGATAAGCATGAGCACAGCAAATACCAAATTCAGGGGGTTGTTCTCGGAGGGAGGGAGAGAGGGAATGTGACGATGGATGGTTACATGAGAAGCTTCAGCTGTACGTGTAAAGCTTGATGTCTTTTGTAGAGTGGTTTGTTGCCTAACGCTTTTCTACATGCCTAAAATACTTAAAAAAAAAAAAAAAAAGAGGGAATTCCCTGGCGGTTCAGTGGTTAGGACTTGGCACTTTCACTGCTGGCCGGGGCGTGGGTTCAATCCCTGGTGGGGGAATGAAGATTCCCCCAAGCCGCACGGCACAACAACAACAAAGAATGAAGCCACAGGCACGCAACCCATGCCCAGGGTCTCGTCTGCTCTGCCCTGAAATGATCTCTGTCCCTGTGAGTCTGCACATCTTCTTAGACGACCTCAGAGGTGTGAGCAGTCTCGCTGATCCCACTTAGCGGTGGCTCATCCCTGCTCCACTTTTCAGGATCCCTTTGGAGTTTTTTACGGTGTTGTTGGGGAGTGAAGATGCCCTCCTGCCCACAGCACTTGTCTCATTGTAATTTCTCTATTGATCATCAATCCGGATTCAGAAAGGAACTGCAGGCGTGACCATCTCCCCAAGGGAACCTGGACACCGTCCAGCTGCACAGAACCAGGAGATCATGGTCAGGTCTGATCCATGCTGGGATCTACATGGGCCCGCAGGTCTGGGCAGCAGTAGGCCGGTGGGGAGGGGGGAGGTCTGACATTCAGAGATGAAGCTGGGGACTTGGTGCCCCACGCTGTCTCCATCTCCATCTCCATTTAGGACTGGCAGAACCCTAAATCTTCCTCACTGAGGCGGGTGGGAACCCATCTCCGACCCTCCTTCCCCCCCAGCCTGCTGTGAGCCTGGAATTCCGTCATCAGAGGTTTCTTCTCTTTTGGCTTTCTACCAGTCCCTCCTCCTTGGTGGGATGGCAGGTGGAGTGATGTGGGCCTACACTGTAGCAGGGGCTTCTGGAGGGCGATGTGGGTCTATCTCTGGGGGTGGAACAGAGGGCAGAGTGGGGTGAGCTGGGAGGAAGGAGAAAGGCCTGTACATTCACGATCCCACACAAGATTTCCCTCCTCCTGGCTTTCCTGGGGGCTTACGCAAGTCTATGCTGGGAGGGGTAGGGGGAACGGGGGGAGAACTGCTTTATCTCAAAGTCTATAGCTACTGTCACCTCCTGTCACCGAGTATTCTTGCAGAGGGGCTGCCCCAACTGGCTGACCTATGGTTCTTATGGAGACTTTAAGGTTGACAGGAGGGTCCTTTGAGGGCATAACGTGGGGCAGGGGTGTTAAATGGAAACCCACCCCCCGTTCAGCCAGAGCAGCTCTGTTTAACAAATGGATTTTTCTGTAGGGTTTCATTGAAGAAAGTCTTCACACCTAACAATTTTGAGAATAGCTGCTTCAGTCTAAATTGGGATCATTTCATTTTAAAAACAGTCATTTTCAGCAGAACAATTCAGTCAAATATTGTTCTAGTCAGGGTCACATGCCCACTAAAGTTGGCCCCTGTGTATTGGTTGTCTATTGCTATAGAACAAGTTATCCCAAATTTTAGCAGCTTAAGGTAACACACATTATTATCTACAGTTCTGTGGGTCAGGAATCTGTGTGTGGCTTAGCTCTGTCCTCTGACTCTGGGCTTCTCACAGGCTACAATCAAGGTGTCCGCTGGGGCTGTGGTCTCATCGAAAGGTTCGCCTGAGACCGCAGTCTGCTGGGATCTGCTTCCAAGCTGACTCTAGTGGTTGTTGATCTGAGGGCCTCCGCTCTTTGCTGGCTGCTGGCTTGCTTCTTTACCCCATGGGCCTCCCCAAAGGGAGCTTACAACATGGCGGCTGGCTTCCTCAGCGTGAGCAGCTGAAGGGGCAAAAGAGCGTGAGAAAGGCTGAACCCCATGGCGCTGAATTTGTTCAACCCCAATTTCAGGAGTGACGTTCATTACTTTCACTGTATTCTACTTGTTGGAAACAAGTAATCAGGTCCAGCCCACACTCAAGGAGGAAATCACACAAGGACACAATACCGGGATGGTAGTCACTTTAGAAGCTGCCCGACACACCACGTCTGACAAAATTTTGGAGAGTTGTTAGACTCAGTTGTGAATAATTAACAGATTGCATTTTCTTCTGTTTCCCAATTTTAGGAGAGCTCTCTCTCCTGGAAATAGCCCTTGTTCACACAATGGTTATGAACAGAAATTCTTTTGCTTTGCTGGCCTCAAACTTATAGGAAAATGTGACATTTCAGGCAAAGCGTTCCTCCCTTGTTAGCTGAATTATGTCTTTTTCCCCCTAACTCATGCTTTATGGAATGTCGAAGCGGATGGGAAAATTGGATTGGGTTTTCTTTTTTTCCCCTTCTTTAAGGGGAAAAGCCTTGGCTAGAGTTGAGTGCCTCTTAATCCCCAAGAGAAATCTGACATTTTCATTTCGCTTTTTCACCCTCTCTAATCCTCACACAGCCCAAGGTGGGGGAGCGGTTCGCCCCTCCAGCAGAGTTACAATAATCCTACCCAGTAATAACAAAGACATGCCTGAGGGTTCCAGCGGAGATTGAAATGTCCCAAGCCCATCCCTTTTCTAAGGTGATGAAAAGTTGATCTGGGCACGGCCCCAAGTGTTACTTCTCAGATTCCAAGTGGCATTGTCCCTGGCGCCTCACCCTTTCGGGGGAGGGGGGACGAGGTGCTTGTTAAGGGTGGGCTTCACCAAATGAGCAGGAGGGGTGACCGGGCACCAGGCTTGGGGGATTCAGGATCCCTGCAGCAGTTCCTGACTGGGGCCGCTGTTTGGTTCTGTCAAAGACCAGGGCACCCGCGGAGACAAGGAAACAGACAACATGACTCATCCTGGCTCAGAGCCCAGAAAATGTATGCTAATGCCTTCATGCAGACAAAAATAAGATTATAAGAGATTGAGTGCAGAAAAAGCCCAACCTCAAATGGTACTTCTGTTTAATCCATCCACTCAGAAACCCAACTGCTTGCTGAGATCCAACGTGTCAAAGAGAAACCCATCACATAGTGAAGTTGTTTTTAAGTTAATTCTTTCCTTTCTGCAACTAATACTCCACTAGGGTAGACAGCACCAGCCCTCATCCACCTTCTGGCTTCCCCTCCCCTTCCAGCCCCACAGGAGGGTCACACTTTCTCAAATCTTGGAGTTATGTGTAGACATGATCTTGCATGGGCAATGGAATCTGAGAGGAAGTGACATTGTTTGCAGGTAGAATCATTAAAGATCTGGTGTATGATTCTCTCTAGTCTCTGGCCATGCCATGGGATCGTGGGAACACATACTGATATGGTGACACCATAATGTGGTGGAGCCTCTGTCAGCCTAGATCCCTGAGAGTTTATAATAAACAGAGCCCCTCTACCAACCCTGTTAAACATAGAGAATGAGTTTTGTCGTGCGAAGCCAAGATGATGTTGCTGTTGTTATTGCAACATCACCTTGCCTATCCTGACTCATGACTCCATCCTGCACCCCAATCTCCTGTTATAGAGACATTAAAAGCTCACGACTTCCCCTAAACTTAGACTCAAATTAAGACTGGTTCTCAAGTTCCTCCAAACAAAAACAGAGAATGGTTACAGACAAGACAGCAGCTAACTTCAGCCAACGGGAAACGCTGCCCCCAAACTTGAACACAATGAAAAGGAAAGGAGCATTTAAACGCTCTGTCACTGAGAACAGACACTTTAATGGTTCTGTCAATGGGGATCCAAAGTTGAAAATAGCCAAACGTACACCTTTTAAGGTCTATATTTCAAATGGAACAACAGGAGGAATGAACCTGCGGGACTAAGGTGCTTGGTGCCATTTGGGAATTGCCATCATACACATTATGGTGCATAGTTTTTATTTGGATCTTTTAAGAAATAGGAAGGAGAAGGTAAGAAAAAATACATTCTACACAAGAGACTGGACAACTGATCATTAACCACAGCCTCAGAAATCAAAGGAGTGTAGATTGCTTTTGTTCCCATAATAAGTAGGCTGTGAATAAATGCGAGAAGGTTCCAAAATTATGAGTATGAAGCAGTAAAACTATAAGCATCAACTCAGCGTAGTAGATCAAGATTGTTTTTGCTCCCCAGCATTCATTCACATGACTTTTAATAAAATCATGACCCCTTTTACTTTCTTGGGGGTCTATCCCCAGCCCACACTGGAAAGCATTGATTCTACCCTCAGCTCCAGGAATGAATTGTTATGGGCTTAGTTCAGAAACCTATTTCATGCTGCCCGGCCTCGTGTTCAGTTCAGAGAGGAACAGAAACCCAACAGAGCCCTGTAACGAATAGTCCCAGAATCCTGCAGGGTCATTAAAAGCTAATCTATATTTTTCTCACTCGTGAGTCTGCAGGTTAACTGATGCATCTTTGCTTCAGACTTCAGGTCAGGTTCAGCTCCATGTCTTTATCCTGGGCTCCTAGGATGCTCAGAGCCTGTCCTTCTCACGGCCCTACCTTAAGGACAACAGCCCAAGCATCCCACACAAACATATTTAAGGGGTCTTCTCATGTCACATCCACTCATATCCCATTGGTCAAGTCACATAACCAAGACCAAAGTCCCTAAGATGAGGATGGGGCTCTGCCCACTCTCCAGGGAAGCACCAAGAGGCCACATGGTAGAGGAAAGGGACTGGGGACACTAATCCAATCTACTGCACCCACTCAGCTCTGAACAACTTAGCAACAAGAGCAATTACCTTCCTTTTTTGTTGAGTTGGGTTTTCACGTTATTTGCAATGCAGGGGATGCCGACCAGATTCTCAGCAGGCCTCATGGTTCCTGGCCACACTGGCACACGTGTTAATCTCTTTCAGAAGCACCTCAGAGACTCTCTAAGGGAAACCTTAGTTGGTGAAAGATCAATGACAGATGACAACAGACGTGAGGATAAAATTGTAGGATACAAGCCCTTCTTGCTTCCAAAGTGGTATTTGGGCACTGACTTTGAGCTGTGAGCGTGAACATCAGAAAATTCAGCCTGAGGCCAAGGCCACCCTGAATTAAAGGACTTACTGAATCAAAGACTTACGAAATGAAATGAGCTTCTATTCCTTCCAGACATTCATGGTCACTAAAACACACAGTCCTCTTGTCCTCTTGTTGACACTATTAATTGATGTATAGACGTGAATCAGACAGCTGAGCCATGCCTACAAACGGAAAGGACTTGGGAACTGTTATTGATCCTCTGTTTCCATCCCTCAGAACATCTTAAATGTAAATGAAGCTGGTCCAATTGACCACTCTTAGCCAAGATCCTTCAGGGCCAGGCCTTCCGCAACACAAGGGTTAGGGAAGCACCCATTAGGGCTAGCCTGCTAGGGTCTGACCCCAGCTTTTCCTCTCCCAGGCTGTGAGATCCTGGGCAAGTGGCTTCACCTGTCTCTGAGCCTCCTTATCTGTATAATGGATCCATCACCCTCACGTCATGGGACGTGGCTAAAATCACAAACTCTGGAGTCAGAGTTCCGGGGTTGCAATCGAAGCTCCTCTACTTCCCAGCCATGTGACCTGGGCAAGTGACTTCAACTTTCCATCCGCCAGTTTCCTCATTTGTAAAATCTGGGTGATAATAGCACCCACCTCGCTGCATTATTTGGAGGATTAAATGGGTTAATAAAGTGCTCAGAAGAGTTCCTATCGCATACTTATCATTCAATAGGTATTGATATTACTATTAAAATTAGTAGTACTAATAGAATTTTCCTTCCTCTTACGAAAACAGAATTAGTCACAATATTATCATAAGTATGATGACAATTTCACCTGGTTCAAACTAACAGTAACCTTTATTTATTTTATTTTATTTTATTTTATTTATTTATTTTTGTGGTGTGCGGGCCTCTCACTGCTGTGGCCTCTCCCATTGGGCTCCGGACGCGCAGGCCCAGCGGCCATGGCGCATGGGCCCAGCCGCTCCGCAGCACGTGGGATCCTCCCGGACCAGGGCACGAACCCATGTCCCCTGCCTCGGCAGGCGGACTCCCAATGACTGCGCCACCAGGGAAGCCCCAGTAACCTTTATTGAATGACTTTGTGGTAGGTGCCTGGCACTCTGCTAAGCCACTAACATGCATGACCATATTCATTCTCAAATCTTTACGATGTTGAAGAGGATAATGATGGTGATGATGATAGATATGACAATGCATATCCTCCATCACAGATGACAGCTATGAGGCTCAGAGATGTCCAGGACCTAAGTGATTAAGGTCACACAACAAATCATGACAGATCCAGGATTTAAACACAGGCCATCTCGTTTCAGAGCTCAGGTCTCCCTATCTCACTATTTTGCTTTCTCAGAATAGGAAAGGTAAGATAATAGGAAAGATAAGAATGAATGTTCATTCCTTCGGTAGTATTTATTGAGTCTCTCCCACGTGCCAAGCATAGAACAAGACAGGGAAGGTGCACTCACCTGTCTATCCATCCATCCTTCCGTTCACTCATCCATTCTTCATCAACCGTAATTCCATCATCCATCCATCTGTACACAACACCCTATAGTTCTAAGATGTAATGCCTCTATCGCTAGCAGAGTCATGGGATGAACCATGGGTCTCCTTACGAGGCTTCACCATATCCTTTTCACTGGACCTACTGTGTCCAGACTCTATTCCTTAGTCCATTATGCCAATCTCTGCTACCCCAGATCCTAAGATTCACACCCCATCTCCAAGATACAAACGCCTCCTCTGGATTCCCAGTTGGTCACTGGTTGGGAGTTTTGATGCATCTTGTTGCTGCCCAGGGACTGACCATGGCACAGCTGGTCTATTATCAGGTTTCCCTGGCTCAGGGCTCCAAACCAGTCAAGTCATCTGCACACCTCAAGATGGGACTGGTTGCAGGCTGGATAGCTGAGTGCCATGAGACTTTTCAGCCTCAGGCACTTCGTCAGCTGTGTCTTCATTTTTTAAAACACCATGAATTAACAGTGGCTTAAATTTTAAGATTTATTTGGTTTCAATTGGGCTACTGGACTCAGAAATATATCTGGACCAAATATATCTTTCAGGAATATTTGAATGGATCTTGTCATGTTAAAGTTGAATCTTTAAAGAAAATATACATATTCAATTCTTTAATGAGCTGGTTGCTGAGGTTTGGCGGGGGAGGTTTAAAAGAAATAAAGTTTGACATTTAGCTTTGAATCTGTGATTGACAGTCTAGTTAATTAGCACAGTTCATTTAGATGTTCGGTTTAATTCAGGTGACTAAAAATATTTATTCATAGAATTAAATATATATGCTAAGTAGTCACATTTCAAAATTTTTGGAAAATAAAATTTGGGGTGGAAAAATGGAGGTTGTGATTTATAATACAGGGTTTTCCATTGCAGAGCTCTGGTGGTTTGTTCTCCTGCAGTATTCATGATGGTTCCACAGTGTTTCTTAGGTACAAGATCACAGGTCTCTGTAATGCAGATCCCATTTTATACCTTTAAAGGAGAGAAGGAAGAATAAGAGAAGTAAGGCAGGGACATATTCAGCTGCTTGTTTGCTTTTACTAGAAGATAGGACATTACAAAAAAAAAAAAGAAAAAGAAAAGAGGAAGAGGGAAGGAAAAATCAAAAGTGCTGATTAGAGAAAACTGAGCAGAGACACGATTGATTAGGTTTGTGTCAGAGCTTGCTTGCCTGTCCAATATTCCTTCTTTCCTTCTTTCTTTTTAATTTAAGACTTATTTTTATTTCAAGAAGCAATATTCCCAGCTAAAAACATTTACCAGGTTCCCTTTCATCCTGGGTATACAGATCTAGACAATGGTTACTAAACACAAGCTACAGGGTGGTAACTCTAGGAAAATTCTTGAAAGGGAGCTAAGTCAGCAGACGAGTGCCCTTTGCCATTGTTTGTCTTCTGAAATTTGGTCTTGTTGGCTGGAGCTCTGGCAGCCATCTTGAGACCATGAGGACAGGACTCACACTAAAAATAGAGGAGTAATATGTATAACTGATTCACTTTGTTATAAAGCAGAAACTAACACACCATTGTAAAGCAATTATACCCCAATAAAGATGTTTAAAAAAAAAAAAGATAGAGGAGTAGAAAGCCAAAAGGAGCCTGACTCCTGGTGTTATCATGGAGCCATTATAATATCCCAGGACTGCCTACCTCTAGAGTTGTTTGACATGAGGAAAAATAACCCCCCAAATTACGGGGCTTGGGAAGAAGGGTCTCTGTAACTTGTATCCAAAGTAAACCTCAAGAAACTTTATCTCTATTTTTCAACCACTCATAACAAACCACCCACTAAGGTGACAGTGTGTGTAATTCTCCTCTTTCCAGGTGAACTCTTTTTTGAACTGAAATAACAGATTTTTCTGCTACTTTTTCCATTTGCATGGAAAATGTCAAATTATAACGTATAATTTTCATTTCATCGTACTAACAAATCCTTTGTCGAAGTCAGTAACTAAAGAGCTCATCCAAGAAGTAATTTCCTGATCATCAAATTTTTGAATAGATATATATTTTAATTTGCTACCCCTGCTGGGATGCCTGTTGGCATCTGTGCTAAACCCTGGAGATTTCACTGTTATTTTTCTGAGATTGATACAAGTCGGCCTTCAGATAACCTTCCTATGCATTTGTTAAGAGGCATCATAGAATCAGGAAATCAAGAGCTGGAAGGAACTTTAATTAAAGTTGAGATTTGCTTAGGTAGTAGGGATAAAGTTTATAGAAGTTGTCAGGTGTCAAGGTACACCAGAGCCTAGTTTGATACTAGAAAAAACTATAGATATTCCAGAATTTTCCCTGGGGTGGGGGTGAGCTTCCTGCCCCTCTACCCAAATCTTTCTGATCCAAGCATCTCTGAGATTCCATTCCTCCCATTTATTTAGTTTGCATCAGCCATGGGTATAACCGAAGGTGATCCGGTCAGAATTAATCCCAGGTCTTTTGTGGAAGCTACTGGAAAACAAGCCCCCTTTTGTCTGAGAATCTCAGTGGATGCAAGGATGCAGGCACTGGGGACCTCTTGCCTGCAGCTGGTCCCTGAACCAATACCAACATGTCCTGATGATTTGAGTGCTGAATCCAGCTGTAACTGACACCTGCCTAAAATGACCATGTAGCTTACTGTCCAACCCAAGAGACTCGTGGAAATAAATGGGAGCACTATTTGTAATTATTACAATGAGAATTAGCAGGCATAAGTCAGGGCTGTCCAGGGCAAACTCTGGACTGACTTCTCAGTCACACGAGACAAGCAATCCTGTGCTTGATAAAGCTACTCTACGTCCCCACAATAATGTCTTCTGTTTAAGTCAGCCAGAGAGTGGTTCTGTGCCTTACTGACAGGATGACAAAAGAATATTTTATTCAAATTGGGTCACTTTGGAGAGTGAAAGAGGCTGTTATTAATAAATAAAGGAGGCAAACAGGCCCGCACGGGGACTTCCCCACTCAGACCAGGACATATGCTCACCCTCAGTACCGAGCATCCTGAGTGCCGGGCCCTGAGCTGGGCACAGCGGATTCCAGGATGAAAAAGACAGGAAGGCACAGGTGCCTTCCTAGAGGTGCTCACTGTGTTAGTAAGAGACATAAACACCTAAAACCACGATGGCACCAGCAGGTGCTGCAGGAGGGACCACAGGTGAAAGCTATCTGCTCAGCTGCCCCTTTGAATTGTGATCACGTTTGCCGTGTTTGCTTTTGTTCCGTGTTTGCTTTTGTAAAACCTGGTGATGACGGATTGCTGAGCACAACTGACTTGACCTCCTCCCTCCCTCTAGCATTTCCTGAAAAATTCCAGCACTTCAAATAAAAATGGCAGGCCATCTGTGGTTTAATATTTGGGCTCCTTTCTGTCCCTCTATGATGAGAATTTCAGCCCAGGAGGCTTAGAGATGGAAACCCGTCATCCTTGGGTCAGGAAGACAGTGGGGATGGAACAAAGAAAAGGCTCAGCCTCCCTCTCCACCCTTCCATCACGTCCACTCTGGATCAGATCTGCTCTTTTTTTTTTTTTTTTTTCCGTTTCTGCTTGGTCACTCACTAGCTGTGTGATCTTTTTCTTTTTTTAAACATCTTTATTGGAGTATAATTCCTATAAAATGTTGTGT
The DNA here is from genome assembly GCF_005190385.1 of Monodon monoceros. Classification (NCBI taxonomy): domain Eukaryota; kingdom Metazoa; phylum Chordata; class Mammalia; order Artiodactyla; family Monodontidae; genus Monodon; species Monodon monoceros. Next base: position 12,740,715 of record NW_021703769.1, on the reverse strand, counting down.
TAGTTTCTGTTGTATAACAAAGTGAATCAACTATATGTATACATATATCCCCATATCCCCTCCTTCTTGCGTCTCCCTCCCACCCTCCCTATCCCATCCCTGCAGGTGGTCACAAAGCACCGAGCTGATCTCCCTGTGCTATGCAGCTGCTTCCCATTAGCTATCTATTTTACATTTGGTAGTGTAGATATGTCAATGCTATTCATTCACTTCATCCCAGCTTACCCTTCCCCCTCCCCTTGTCCTCAAGTCCATCCTCTACGTCTGCGTCTTTATTCCTGTCCTGCCCCTAGGTTCATCAGAACCTTTTTTTTTTTTTTTTAGATTATTGGGGTGGGTCACCCTCCCATGCTCATCGACTTTTCTTCTGAAATTGAAACATTATCGTGACTTTCCTCTGCAGAGCCTTCAATGAAATTTGGTGGGATTTCTTATCCACACAGTCAAACCTGTTACCTATTGCTAAACCATCTCCATATGATCCCCAGGCTGTCCGGACCAGGCTGCAGCGCTGGCCAAGAGGTCAGCAGTGGGCATCACCGGGGGTGCCAGGATGGTCACGTCATCCTTTGCTTCCTGATTTACAGACACGCAAGGGCTTCCTGTGTCCTGCCCTCCACTGACCGCCCCTACATTTTTGGTCCTAATACCACCCTTGACTGCAAAATAGAAAGGACCCTTTTATAAACCATCAACCTATGTTGTTTCCAGGCAATATATTCAGAAGGCTTAAACATCAAAATAACATAAAAGGGTATGCATTTAATGGGTTCACCCCACTCTGACTACCCAACTTCGCTCAAAGGTAGTTACTGTCCTGGTTTCCAACGTAGCCTTCAGTGCTTCTTCATGCGAACACAAGCATTATAAACGTACATAACCTCACATTCTCTCCTTATATACACAAAAACACCATTCTGTATATATTGCTATGCATCTTGCTTTTTACCATTTACAAGATCTTATATCCAACAATATTTATACCATAATCCTGTATCTTTAGTTTAACCATTCCGTGTTTCAGTGTGTGGACAGTTCATTATTTTTGTTTGTTTAAGTTTTTGTTTTTAACGAGTATCCTGTAGTGGCAAATTTTTCTTGGTGCCTCTGTTTGGTTCTTGCAAACAATATTGTGATTTGTAACCTTGATCTTTAAGTATTTGCACACAAATACTTGCAACATAAACCTCCAGGGTTCGGATTGGCTGGCTCAAAGAGTAAATGCCTTTGTCAATTTTGTAGATATCGCTAAAATGTCCTCAAAGGGGCGGCACCATTTCACCCCCACTAGCCACTTTTGGGAATGCCTGTTTCCCCACAGCTTCATCAACACGGAATATTGTCAAACTTTTCGATTTTTGCCATAAGGGAAGAGAAAAATGGAACCGCAATCTAATTTGTCATGATCAAACCCATCTATATGGGCTTCCCTGGTGGCGCAGTGGTTGAGAGTCTGCCTGCCGATGTAGGGGACACGGGTTCATGCCCCGGTCCGGAAAGATCCCACATGCCGCGGAGCGGCTGGGCCCGTGAGCCATGGACGCTGAGCCTGCGCGTCCAGAGCCTGTGCTCCACAGCAGGGGAGGCCACAACAGTGAGAGGCCCGCGTACTGCAAAAAAAACACAAAAACCCCATCTATATTAAAAAGTCATCTAGGAGGCCCTAAATCAAGTAGCCCCACTTGGCATCACTGGTCACACTCAGGGAGGAGGACAGACGGTGCTGACCCTGCTGTACCTGCCACAGGACACTCCCCAGGGCAGCAAGGAGTTTTTGTTTTGGGAAAGATACAAAACACATGCCAAAGATCTGCCTGTATTGAACGGCCAGCACACCGACGCTGGCATCTTTTCCAAAACCTGTCACTTGAGAGAAAGCAGAGGTTCAGTCTCTCTGGCCAACCCGAGCAGTACAAGCTGCGTGCCAGGTTACCAAGGGGACTTGATGAACTGGAACACACCTCACCACCCGACAGTGAGTGGCCGTGTTTCCTTTCCCCGGGATAATACTGGATTTCATACTAATAACCTCAACAAGAGAAAGGCACATACCTAACAGCTAATATCTACAGAACACGTGTTTCTGCTCAATGTTTGCCTCTTTATTGCTCTGTCTGACGCTGCGATTCTTTTTGCTCCACAACAGCCTAAACCCACTCATCTGTCTTCCCTCTAATTCAAGTTGAAGTCTATTAGGCAAACTAATTCCTGGCCTACTTATGTCCCTTTTCACAAATTACTGTAGCTGATTCTCCTGCACTGCAGGTTTTTTCTTTTCAGGAACCAATAGCTGAAAAAGTTCTGATGATGTGAAAAGAGATCTCATACTCTTTTTCATGTTGGTTTAAATAAAAGGTGACAATTTGGAATCCCCTTGGGACAACGTGTCCATCTGGCATAAACAATATACTGCGGTTTTTTTTTAAAGAAACCACAGAGCAGGAGTAGGTGTCTACCTTTACTTCCATAACGAACCCCTCCAAAAGCTGTTCGTATCCGAAACCCCAGAACTTGTGACTATGTTACCTTCCGCGGAAAAAGCGTCTTTGCAGATGTGATTAAAGGTCTTGAAATAGGAAAATTAACCTGGATTATTCAGACGGGCCCAAAGTAATTTCAAGGGTCCTTGCAAGTGGGAGGAAGGAGGGTCAGAGTCAGAAAACAGGCGACGTGACCACAGAGGTGGAGAGAGAGACTGGAAGATGCTACGCTGCTGGGTGTGAAGATGGGGGATGGGCCATGAGCCAAGGAAGGCAGGTGGCTTCTGGAAGCCAGAAAAGGCGAGGAAACAGATTGTCCCATCAAGCCAACCCACTTTATTTATTTATTTATTTATTGGAGTATATTTGCTTTACAATGGTGTGTTAGTTTCTGCTGTACAACGAAGTGAGTCAGCTGTAGGTATACATATGTCCCAACCCACTTTAGACTTCTGGTCTCCACAACTGTAAGAGAATAAACTTGTGCTTCAAGACACTAAGTTTGGGGTAATTTGTCACAGCAGTAATAGGAAACTGATACGTCTCCTGATGATTTTGTGAAACAAGCAATGCTTCAGCAAGCCTCCTTCTCCACATCTCTTTGATGTGGGTGTTCCTCAAATTTAGATTTTTAAACAATGGATGCCTTCTACAAGATCATTTTCTTTTTTAAGAGAGAACATGAACTGCTAAAGAAAATGTCATTGAAAAGTTCCGAAATGTCTGAGATTAAATACACAATACCACTTACTAATCCATCCCTCTCAGTTTAATACACAAGCTCCAGGTAACTGCCATCCACTCTCCCCATGACATTTTTGTTGAATCCGGCACAATTGTTGGCCCGGGATGGAGAGTCCTCAGACCTGGCCTGAAGGAGCTCACAGAGGCGAGACCCCCTTACTGAGGAGAGAAGAACCCAAGTGTCCCCATCCCCACCCTGTACTTGCCCTAACAGCAAACATGTTGCTCCCCTCCATTGCATTTAGATCCACAGCTGCAGGAAATGGCAGGACAATCACCTTGCAGGGTGTCAGAGCCCCAGTGTCACTTTGCATTTTGCTCCCCTGCATTTAACCCAGGAGGGGGTTAGGGAAAGTCACAAACTACCAGCGCAATGAACAGTCCCCAACCTCGCCAACTTTTGCCTAGCCTGTCTGCGTGTTCCCTGCGTTTGTGGCTACACCCCTTTCCTTTCATTTTTCTCCCCAGGAACCCAAGAGGGAGCAGGCTTGTGGACAAGGCAGGATTCTTAATGGCTGGTTTGACTGCTGAGGTCTGAGCCGTTCTCTCAATTTGGTCACAAAGGTTAACGGTGCTCCATCAGTAGATCAATTAATCGCTCACGTATGCGGACGTGTTTTCATCCCCTTTCAGGCCACAGGACATGTTATAGACAGACCGCCAAATCATCTTAAAGCCGTGAACACTCTAATTGCTTCTGAGCTCTCTACCCTAGTCCACAGCAATTTTGAGCCTTTGTGCAGCTGGTTCTGCATAAGCTGGTAATGGGTACATGGGGAGAGTGAAGGCGAGATTGGATGGCTTTCATTTAGGATGGCAGGAATGGAAATTTGAACAGAAGTTGAAGAATCATCATTAACCTTCCTAATGACACCTCCAGAAGCTGGGCAGCAAACTCTTTAAAGATATCTGTGTTGGACACTAAACTTGGTCAGTGTGGCCTTGGTCAAGGTTAGGGTTCTCTGAATCCCCACTTAAAAGGTAATCATTTCCGGGCTTCCCTGGTGGTGCAGTGGTTGAGAGTCCGCCTGCCAATGCAGGGGACACGGGTTCGTGCCCCGGTCCGGGAAGATCCCACATGCCGCGGAGCGGCTGGGCCCGTGAGCCATGGACGCTGAGCCTGCGCGCCAGAGCCTGTGCTCCGCAACGGGAGAGGCCACAACAGTGAGAGGCCCACGTACCGCAAAAAAAAAAAGGTAATCATTTCCAAAGGGGTGATAATAAGGCTTGGTGGGGGTGAGGAAGCATGTGCAGTCCAGAGAGAAAAAAAACTAGCCTGTTAACAAGTCCCTTTTACCATTCACTGCTCAGAGGGATGAAAGAATGGCAAGAAAGTGAGCATTTGTCCAGCCTTTAGCCAGAAATTCACAAACAGAAATAGACATTACCACCAATAATGATTATTATATGTTCACGTATCTTTAGTGAAAACCTCCTATTTGGAGTTTCGAGCACACATTTCCCGCCCCCCCATCTTCTGGTAACTGTACCTTGATAAATAAACATTCATGCTCCCACTCTCCATCCATGGGGTTCAGGATGAGCGCCATGTCTGAGTCTAAGGGTCTGAGTCTAAGGAGTGACCTGGCCTGGCCAATAGGCTGGCATATCCCTCCCACCCGGAAGTGGTTCAGGACGAGCACCTGACAAGAGTTGGTCCAAGCAAAGTGAATCCTCTCCCTGGAGGGCGAGTGACTAGGAGAGATGCTCTCTGGGGCAGGCACTGCTGGAAGTCCACCCAAGAGCTCCCCCAACCCTTATTCCTGCCAGCAGAGCCCATCCCCCAGTCTAGAGGCAGAGAATGCATTACTTGCTTTCCCATCCTCCTTTGCAGTGGGTTGTGGGCACATGACCCAGTCCCAGCCAGTGATCCCAGGGAGCATCTATTGCGGGGGAAGGAGAGTGCTCCTGGGAAAGATTTGCCAGATCTGGAAAAAGACAGTTGTGCTTGACAAGAGGTTTCCTTTCCTACTTTTATTGGATGTTGTTGTATCAGTACACAATGCTTGGAAATATGACAGCCATTTTTTCACAATAAAGAAAAAAAGAAAGCAAGCTACTCAGAGCCCTTACATTTTGAGTTACTCAATTACTCTTACAGCTAACTACATTCAGGTTTCTGGTGTGGAAAGAGAAAAAAGAAGAACTTTATAATTAACCCTCTTTAAGACAAGATTTCGTTACTTACATTCAATCTTGTAAAACTTGCTGCTGGGAGCCATTTTGCCCCCCTATTGAGACCTGGAACGACACTATTATGAAGAAGAATAAAGCTGGAGCCGTATCCTAATGACATTGTTAGAGCCCCTGGATCCAACTGCACCTGAAGCTTTATCTTTGAGTTGTTCAATTATATGAGCCAACACATTTTCTTTTTGCTAGTTTTGTTAGGGTTAGGTTTCTCTCACAATTTAATACATCAAAATTTATAACTTCCGTGTAACAAAGGATTGCCTCAACAAAGACAAGGAGGAGGTATCTGGCTTATACGTGGCAAAGGATTAATTTGATATGCTCCTATAAAGCAATAAGAAAAATATAGTTTGCTAGAAAAATTGATACAGGGATATGAGTGGATAGTTTACAGAAGAGATATGCAAATGACTAATAAGCATATGAAAAGATTAGAACTTGATCTTTGATTAGGCAAAGGAAAATGACAATTAAATATCCTTTTTTTCACTTACAGATGGGCAAGGCCAAGCTTGCTAGGCTGTGGGTAAACAGATATTCCTATTGGTCTAAATAAACAGGAATAGGCGCTTTGGCAGGTACTTGGCAATAGCTGTCAAATTAAAATAAGAATGCTCATACTATTTTGTGCAAATCAGAGTCCAGGCAGGAAAACAGAAACCATTCTAATGTGAAAAACAAGTAGTAAGAATCAATTAGTTGTGTAAATAAAATCAATTATAAAATTCCAAAAATGACATAAAGGGAAAGTCACATCCTATCAGTTTTGTTTTGTTTTGTTTTGGTAGAGTTAAGTGAAGTTAGCATGGCCAGATTCACCACCACCATCAACTCCTCCAACCCCATCGGACTTGCCAGGAGGTCCTCACAGCTGTGGGCATGTCCCCCGGGCAGCCTGAGGCAGGACAGGCCTTCGCTCCCCACCCTGCGTGGCTTCTGCCTCAATGACCCCTTTCAGGTCCCCGTTTGTGACTCCCCAGGCACAGCCAGCACTCGGGGGTTGTCACAGAAAGAGCCTCCTTCACCATAGGGCTTGCGGGACCCCTCCTGCCTTGGGATAAAATCCCCGTTTTACCTTTGCTTGCCAAGGGCTGGGACCCTCGGGGAGACCAGGAGCCAGTGAACAGGCCAGCTGCTGTTGGCCTTGAACAGCCCCTCCCCCATCTGTGATCTGTGTCCAGCAGGGCTTTGGCCCAGTGCACAGACAGCCCCGGGGGGAGCCGGTGTCCTGGACCAGATGCAGCCTCTGGTCCCCACGCAGCCAGCCCGGGGTTGTTTCTCTGGTTGAGCTACACACATAAATAAATATCCGAGTATGTGGATGGATGCCTGCCTGCTTTGGATCCTATTCACAGCTGGTCTATCCCGAGTAGCTGAGACCAGAATAGTTAAGATAGGGGCAGACCTCTGACTCTGGGCCATTTGCACGAGGGCAAAGGTCCTTACTGAGACAATCATTGTATAGATTCTTCACTGTGGTTATCGTGCGCTTGTCTATTCCCCTGCTTGGCTCCAGGCTCTGCAAGAACTAAACTATATGCTTCCAATTTATCCTCATTCCTGTCCCCTTCCATTCCACACAATAGGTTTTGGTCTCTCAAAGACAGGTCTGGGGCTTATTAAAAACACAGCTCCTCAAATCCCACCCCTAAATATCGAAGTCGGGCCCAGGGCATCAGACATTTCCATGAGTTCCTCTGGTGATTCACAAGCACGCCTACCTTTGAAACACTTTGCAGTAGGTGAGAAACAGATCTCTGTTTTTCTGCCCATGAAAAATAAAGCTGGTCCTTCTCTTTGAGAATTTAAGCTGTTTACATTTGACGCAATTATTCCTATGATCTACAGGTTTTCCCCTCTTTCCGAAAATAGAGCCTTCTTATGAGACCTTCCCTAAGCCAAAATGGTGCAAAGCAAAGAAGCAATTACCTTAGAGCACATCTTGCTAACATGCACAAAGTAAATTGAGATAAAGCACAGATGCTCACAGGCACAGTTCAAGGCTACGGGGCTCGATTCTGAGATGCTGAGTGTAGCTCCAGGGCTTCTCTCTCGCTGCTCTGGGCGTGCACCGTCTCTGTAAAGGTTTGCTGCAGAAAATAGCGTTTCAGCTATTTTAATTTTCGCCTTTCTTATAAATGCGAAAATTCTCTTCGGATTTCTTTCAGTAAGCAAAAACAGGTACTCATATAGGTCTTTCGTAAAAACCAAGTGGCATAAAGCAAACTTTCTAAAAGCAGGGGATACGTGTATTCGTTTTCTACTTACATCCCCTTTTCTCTTCTTTACTGCGTTATTTTGTATTAATCAATAACAATTATTATTGGTCTATTTTGCAACCTTCCGTTAGGTTGTCAGGTTTACTTCCATCATTCTTTAGTGGATATCCTGTAGATGTCAACATATATTCTCAACTTATTAGAATCTACATTAAATTACGTCTTTACCACTTGGACCACAGAAGACCTTCAGAGCCCTTTAAAGCCATTTAACCTCCCCTGGCTGTTGTGTCACCCTCAGCAAGTACTTTAATTCTACATATACCGTAGACCTCCACAGGTTATTATTATTGCTGTTTTGTATACTCATGGTTAAAATAAAGTTTCAATGTATTTACCCTTTCTATTGTTCTTTATTTTTCCTGTAGTCTTCATTTAAAATTATTTCCCTTCTTCCTAAAGAACTCCATTTAAGAGACACAGATATAGAGAACAAACGTATGGACACCAAGGGGGGAAAGTGAGGGGGGGGATGAATTGGGAGATTGGGATTGACATATATACACTAATATGTATAAAATAGATAACTAAAAGAATTTGCTGTATGAAAGATAAATTAATTACTTCAAATAAAAAAAGAACTCCATTTAATATTTATTTTAAAGCAAATCCCCAGGGGCCCAAAAGTACATCTATCTGCTAGTTGTATAATTAAAAATGATAAAATTCCAAAAATGGCAAAAAGAGAAAGATCTGCTGACAATGAAGTATCTGCTTTTGCTTCTATGAAAACATTGATTTATATTCACTTTCAAAGGATAACTTTAACGAGATAAGGTTCTAGACTGGCAGCTGTTTTCTTTCAGGTAGGTGTTTCTGTCTAGCATACTAGGGGTTCTTGAATCTGTGAATTAATCTTGCTCATCAACTTTGAAGAACCCTCAGTTGTATGTCTTCATGTAGCACTTCTGATTTACTCTTTCCTCTCTTTTCAGGACTTAGTTCTGTGTACGTTAGAACTATTACCATGCTCCATATGGCTTAACGCTCTTTTGTGTATAGGCGTACTTCAGAGATGTCATGGCTTTTGTTCCAGACCACCACAATGAAGTGAATATCGCAATAAAGCAAGTCACACAAAATTTGGGTTTCCCAGTGCGTAGAAAAGGGAACGTTGTGGTTGGTCTGATCTTCTATCCAGACCACTAAAACTCTCTCCACGTCAGCCGTAAGACTATTTCATTTTCTTATTATTCATGTGTTCACCGAAGTAGCATTTTTAATTTCCTTCCTTCAAGAACTTTTCATTTGCATCTGCAACTTAGATAACCGTTTGACACAACAGGCCTAGCTTTTGGCCTGTTTTGGCTTTCGACACACCTTCTTCACTAAGCATTTCTAGCTTTTCATTTAAAGTGAGAGACATGCAACTCATCTTTTCACTTAGAGGCCGTTGTAGGTTTATTAATCAGCCTAATTTCAATATTGTTGTGTCTCAGGGAAGAGGAAGGCTCGAAAAGAGGGAGAGAATCAGGGGAAACACCAGTCAGTAGAGCAGTCAGAACACACACATTTATCAAGTTCCTCGTCTTATATGGGCACAGTTCATGGTGCCCTAACACAACTACAGTATAACACCAAAGATCACTGCAGACCACCACAACAAATTTAATAGTGAAAAAGTTTGAAATATTGCAAGAATTACCAAAATGTGACACAGAGACATGAAGTAAGCCAATACTGTCAGAAAAATGGCGCCAATAGACTTGCTCGATGCAGGGTTGTCACCAAACTTCAATTTGTACAAAATGCAATAATATCTGCAAAGCACAATAAAACTAGGTATGCCTGTATATGCAAATCCTTTTTGGTCTCCATGCTTCAACATGGATATTTTCAACAAACCTATCTAAACCTTTGTCTGATCTCCTCTTATGCCAATTAATTCTATTTTTAATTTCAGTTTTTATATTTTCCAGTTAGCAAATATTCACATGAGCCCTTTATAGATATTCCATTTCTCTAATAAGTTTCTCCATTGTTTGATCTTTTTATTGAACATGTTAATAATAAATATTTTGCAGTTTATCTCTGATAGCCTCTGATAATCCATCAGCTGTGAAGTATTTTCCTTATTGTTTATCATTTTTTTTTCTCTTGGCTTTTGGTTATTAGGTCTCCTTTCTGATACGTCTGGTAATATTTTTCTGAACATTGGCGAGGCATTTTGTTTGAAACATTGTAGTGTCTATGGATGATGCTCTATTTCCCCAGAGGATTCTAATTTATCATTTCTTTTTTTTTTTTTTTTCCGGCAGCCACTATAGTGAGGACAGATTATCGTGATAGTAATGATTCAAGACTGATTTTTCTACTTTATGGGTCCAGTTTATTTTGGCTTGTCCTTACTTCCCAGGACAAGTTCTTTGAGGGACTCAGCACAAACCACCGTTTATTTTCCAAGCCTCCACCTATTTGGTGATCACTGAACTCCAGGTTCTGCTGTTATGGCATCGTGATATTGGTGAAAACGTCGCTTAGTTTCTTAGCCTTTCAGCTGCTTACTTTCTGCTTATCTTCTGAGCCTCTTGGTACAGCTTAGGAATCAGCAAATGCTTCAAGAGGGAAAGTACTGCAGAAAAGCAGACCCACTTCTAGGGGGTTCTCTGAAATCTTGGGCCCTCAAACCCTGGCTTGCTTGGTAGCCCCAAATATCAAGCTGTATGTCCCCAGAACCATGAGCTTGTTGAAAAGCTATCAGTTTCTGTGACTCTTGGTCCCTCTCTGCTTACAAATTGGCAAATTCCTCAAAGGGAAAAGAGGTGGAGAAAATAGGGCTCACCTCAGTGCATTTCCTTTCTGTCTGCACTGTTGGCCCCTCAAGTCCTGGCAGCCTAAGCTGCTCTCTGATGTATTCAAATAGGTTTTTCCCCTAGTATACAGCTAGCTTTTCTCTTGGATTTCTTGAAAGATGGGGTTCTCTTTTTGAATACTGCCATCTCTCCTAACAGAAACATGGTAAATCATGTCAGTAACTAGTGTCTCATGGAAGCACAACTGATATTCCAGAAATGGACACCCTCGAAGAACATCTAGCCAGAGCTTCCACTCTTTTAATATATAAGTTCTATTTTTATAGAAAAAAATACAAATGATTTAAATTTTACTGCCTAATTACTTTTGAGACACTGTGCTTGGAAAACATATGCAATAATTTAAAAATTCAGAAATTGTAGCACAGGTGTTAAAGCATGGATTTGGAAATCAAACCACTGGGGCTCAAACCCTGCCTTTGCTCCTGCCAAGCAGGTGACCCAGGGTAAGTTATCTCACTCCTCTTGGTCAGAATTTCCCTGTTTATCATGTGGGACTGAAAAGAGTATTGCTCTCAATGGGGGGGTGGGGTGTGAATGGGAGAATCAGACAAGTTCATATACATGAAACATGTAGAACCCAAGATCATAAGTCTGAGAACGTGTTAACTACAAACATAAACAAAATAATTTGCAGATTCCCTCTTTAAGCTGATTTCAGCCCACAGGCACAATTTTTAAGCACCTGCCCTGATCCAACCTCCTTGCTCTACAGATGGGGGCACGTTTGGGGCACAGAAAGGGGAGGGGACCTGAACACATACAGCTCGTTAGTCCTAAAACTGGGTCCAGGACTGAAATTTCCTCTTGAGCATTTTATCGATTAAACCTGTGTGCCCTGGAAGCAAGCAGCTAATTTCCATTAAAGGCAAAGGGGTCGAGGCTCCCTCAAACTATAGGTAATTCTCTAATTGCCCTGTCTGCCCGACTTCCTTGTGATCATTAGCAGAGCCCCTCGTGCTCCGGCTGAGAGAGGAGAGGGAAGCCAGACGCATCACTGCTCATCTAAATTTTTAATAATGCTCCAATCTTCAGATCATCAGGTAATCAAACCCAAATCAGCCCAATACTCGAAGCCAAGAATAATGAAGGGAGTGAAAGGGATAATGTTTCTTTAATGAAATTTTCATCAATGCAGATTTCTCATTGAATATTAAGGTCTTGGCTTGAAGCCAGCATCAGAGCCGACTGCTGTGACATTGACCTTTGTCCCTCCGGGGAGACACAGGGCAGAGCCTGGCTTCGCCAGCTCTCTGATGACACAGGTGGTCGTCCTTGCAGCTCTCACAGAGGAAGCGCGGGAGCCCAGGGCAAGTTGGCTCAGGCCCCTCCGTCCTTTCCAGAAGGTTTCTCTGCATCTCAGCCCCTCCTTGGCCCCCACCTGCCCCTCCTGAGACGCACACACCTTACTCTACAGCACCTCCATTCTCCCAGCTGCTCAGGCCAAATCCTTGGAGTTGACCTCGGTTTGCTTTCCTCTCACCTGCTCTGTTCCCTCCATCAGCGAATCCCGTCAGCCCGACCTTCACAGGTGAATCCCAAAGCCGGGCCGTGATGATCCCGCCCTGTACCTTCCCGTCCCCCCCAGCATGGCTTCCTCACGGGTCCAGCTGCCGTCCCCTCGGTCCCAGAGTCTGTCTCCCCACACGGCCTGAGGCTCCTTGTAAAACACACTCAGAGCACGGCCCTCCTCTGCTCAGACCCGCCCAGGCTCCGGTCACACACAGCGTCCCTGCAGGGGCCGACAAGGTGTACACAGCTGTGGCCCCGTCCGCTCCCTGACCTCAGCCCCACCGGCCCCCTTGTTACCGCCTCGCAGCCACTCTGGCCCTCGCTGCCCCTCACACGCAGGCCCCGCACTGGCCGTGCGCTCGGCCTGGAGCCACCTCCCCCGGGATCCACGAGCCCCGGCTCCTGTCTCCAGGACCCTTGTCCCTCGTCACCGTCTCAGCGAGCCCCCCCAGCAGCCCGTCTGACCCAAACCCCTCCCGTCACTCCCTCCTCATCCTGCGGCACTTTCCGCTCAGCAATCGTCACCTCTAGAACCCACATGCCGTCCGTTTTCATGATCATTGTCTCCCGCTGACACGTGAGCTCCAGGAACAGGGACCTGGTTTGCTGTCCTTCCCCGCTGCCCAGAGGAGAGCTGCGCACAGGGAAGGCGTCCCACACGACTGGCTGCACGCATGCACACACGAAGGGCAAGGTCTGACCATGCTTTCTAGAACAAGTTCACAGTATAAACAGAGCACCCGCTATACGCTGGGCCAGGTCAGGTCCTGGGATGCACCAGAGAACAAGAGACAAAGAGCCCTGCCTCGTGGCTGCCCTGACCTCCAGCGCCTGGACGGACACCGAACAAGCCAGCCCGCGGGGCCCAGCATCAGCCACAGTGGAGCCCTCGGGAAAGCGCTCCGCGAAGGGCCCCTCTGAGCTGAGCTCTGGAGACCGAGGGAACCCCATCACGTGAAGAAAAACCCGTCACGTGAAGACTGGGAAAGAGGCAAAGGTTTAGAGCTTTCCAGAAGCAGGGCGGAGGGCTTGCCTCCCAGCACAGCGACCCGGGGCGGGGGGCGGGGCAGAACGAGCTGGGAGGGGCCCTCGCGGTGATAACGCAGCTCATGCTCATCGATATTCACCAGGAGCCGCTTCACACACAGCAGCTCATTGACTCTCCACAACCACCTGACTGCTATGAGCCCCTCTGACAGACGGCGAAACTGAGAGGGCAGTGTCCCGTGTCTGTATTTCTCAGCCATTGTCCCAATAACGATCCACAACTAAACCCCCAAACTCAGTGACTCCCCACATCTCAGTTCACAGGGCTGCAGGTCCTCTGGGTTCAGCTGACCCGAGCTGGGCTCCATTGGGCGACTCTGTTTAGCGTCACTGAGCTACTGGGCTGGACCTCGGGCTGGGGACAAGGGTCGAGTCAGCCCTGCAAAGCCCTCACCTGCCTTAGAAGGGCAGTTCCCTGGGGCAGGACCTTCCAGAAGCCAAAAACCAAGCCAGACCTCACAAATGCACTTACAGCCTCTCACTGCCTCGAGCCCACAAGGGCCCCATTGGCCAAAGCGGGTCCCCTGGCCACCCAGCATCGTTGGGAGGTCTTTGAAGAGCTGGGAGCCACGACCCACTGAGCACGAGCACTTCGGGGTGGCGACCGACCGAGCCGCGCGCTCCCGGGCCGCCCAGCTCCGCGTCCTCACTCTAACCAGCAGCCTGCGCGGGCTCGCAGTCTGGGGAGGGGAGGGGTTTTAATGTGGGAGCAACGGGGAGCTGTACTGGGCTTGAATAACCTCTTCCCCCAATATTCACGTGTCCCTGGAGCCTCGGAATGTGACCTTCCTTGGAAAGACAGCCCTTGCAAGTGTAGTCAGTTAAGATGAGGTCCCGCCGGCTTAGCATGGCCCCTAAATACCCTGAGAGCACCCTTGTACGAAGGCCATGGGAAGACGCACAGGGAGAACATCACGTGACCATGAGGCAGAGACGGGAGGGATGCAGCTCCCAGCCAAGGAAGGCCAGGGCCGCCGGGAGCCATCGGAAGCTGGGAGGGAGGCGGGACGGATGCTCCCCGGAGCCTCCAGAAGGAGCCAACACACCCACATCTTGATTCCAGATTTCTGGCTCCTAAACTGGGACAAACCGGTTACCATTGTTTGAAGCCACGCAGTCTGTGGTAATTCATTAAGGCAGACCTGAGAAACTCATCCTGAAGCCTCCAGAAGGTTCTCAGCAGGGAGCACCTGATCTGATGAGCATTTTAAAGACCTTTTGGCTGTGACAGGCAGTCAGTAACATTTCTGTCCCCAAGTTCAATTCCTGAGGGATCTGCCTCACCCAGTTCTTGCCTCAGGCCCTCCCATGAGGTGACGTCAAATTCAGGGGTTCCCCTGCTCTTCACGCCCTTCAGACCTCCTCGTCCTCGGGGGGGCCTTTCCGGGGCCCTGCCCGCCCCGCTGCCGGCTCTGTCTCCTCTGAGCCGCTGCTCTGAGCCACTTAGCCTCTGCCATGTCTGCGCCTTCCTCCCTGCTTTCCTCAGTGATGCGTCAAAGGGTAGAAGAAGCTTCCACAGCCCCCCGTCACCCTGAAACACATCACGCTAAGCGGGTCCCTCTCCTAACACAGCAGGAGCCTCAGCCTCAGGTGTGAGTAAACCCCCTTTCCTCCTGAGCCTCCGTTTACCCTCCCGCAAAACGGATGGGTTTGACTAAACAATTTCCAAGGGCCCTGTCTGACTAGAACATTCTCTGATTTAAATATTTAGTTTAGAATTCTAAAGCATCCATTCTCTGATTCTTCTCACTCATGCAGTTACTCAACAAATGCACATCAAGAACTTACTGTGTGGTTGGGCCAGTTCTTAGGGCAGGAATCCAACAGCAAGCAGACAACGTTCCTTCTCTCCTGTGGGTGACATTCCTTGGGTGCAAATGACCATAGAAGGTATAAAAACGAGTAAATCAAGTTCAGATGGTGACCAGTTCTGTGCAGGGGATAGGACGTGACACAGGGATGCAGACACTTCTTTAGACGGTGCACAGGGTTGTTCCCTGAGCAGAGAATGGAAGGTCGTGGGGAGAGCTGAGGAGGAGCAGCTGGGGAGGAGCATTCCAGAAGTGCAAAGGCCCTGAGGCAGGAAGGCTCTGGGATCTGGAGGAGGAGCAGGAGGCCAGTGGGGCTGAAATGGAGGGAGTGAGGGGGGCAGTGAGGGACACAGTTCAGGGGAACCTGCAGGAATGGGGCTGGGCCTTGTGGGACCAGTGAGGGGTGGGGTCCCCTTTCTCCCGGGCGCAGTGGGAAGTCACTGCAACATTTACTCAGGGGTGACAGGGTCTCCTTTGAGTTTACGGAGCTCACTCTCCCTTTGGGTGTGAGCAGAGGGTAGATTTTGGGGTGGAGAGAGGAGGGGGCAGGAGGACTTTGGGGGGCAACTGCCTTGACCCCAGGAGGAGGGAGGTGCCGACTCAGGTGAGAGCAGGGCGGGGAGAGGGGCGGACAGACCAGTGCATGTGTGAATTTAGTGCGTTCACTGTGGCTGGCAAAAGAGGGGGAACCCCAGGACGACACGTGGGTGGTCACCGGCCCGAGTGACTGGCGTTTGGAGGCGTCACTTACTGAGAAAGGGGCACTGGATCATCTGAGCTTCGCTGAGAACTTGCCAGATCTGAGAGCCTGAGAGCCTCTGCTTCCCAAGCAGCTGGGGGAGACCCCTCAGGGCCACCGGGAGCTGCAGGGACCCCCTGCACAGGTCACCAGCACCAACCTCGGCCTGAGGACGGACCCGGCCCAGACATTGGAGCAGCAGGAAGCCCGGCGCCCAGGGCAGCCTGGAAAGAGCCCCTCCGGGACTCACAGAGGGAACCCTGAGGGGCCCGTGATCCTTCTAAGAGCTTCACTCCCACATCCTCCATGACCCCAAACCAGCGCCGGAGGAGCCTTGATGGTCAGTCCTAACAGAGCGCTTCACGGCTGCCACCGGACTTGAATGAGGCCGCTTCCTCAACCAGCCTCCTCCAGGAGCCTGTGCTACAAACTGGGAATGAATTTAGCCACAGGAAAATGGCAAGATCTCAGATGCTCATCAAGGACTCACTTCTCATTTGTCCGGCTCTTCTACTTCTCAGAAGACGTGGGGCCTTCATTTCATAGGATAAGGCACGTTTTCAGGGCAATTTGAAAGCAAGGAAGAGGAAAAGAGGGAGGGAGGAAGGAAGGAGAGAAACATGAGAAAAGGAGCAACAGGCTGCTCGACATCAGGACGAGAATCCAAGATCCTCAGGCCTGTCTGGATGCTCTGCTGACCGGGCACCAAACGTTCAGCCAGTTCTGCTCCTTTAAATTTCTGAGACATTAGTGCTGCTTGGTGTTGGGTTTTGGGCAAACAAACATCCTCTGTGAACCCAAACTTTGCCCGCATTTTCCTTTTTGAGACATTGGTAACATCCTCAGATCAGTGCCAGAAACTCGCCTCTGGTCATAATAATCACCGGCATAAGCACACCTCAGACCGCGCAGCCCTGCTCTGTACTGCTTGCGGGGCTGGGCCCCTGTAGCCGGGGCGGCCCTGCCAGGACCCATGACAGAGGAGCTGCCCTCGGCCCTGCTCCCGGTAGGGAAGGAAAGCCCAGACGCGGAGGACTTCCCGGGGGGACAGTGGCCGGGGGAGCAGATGGGAACCCAGCGCCTCCCCGTCCACCCGCCCCTCTCTCGCCGAAGAGGCGGCCTGGAGGACTCAGCTGTGTCATGTTCTGGACAAACGGGTGATTCATGCCTGGTTGGCCTCGGCCTTCAGAGGACCTGACCTGGATATAAATAGAGGGTTTGCAAGCTGGGCGGGACTGGCTTTCCTGGCTGAGTCCGACTTCTGGACGGAGTCCCGCAGGTGAGACCCATGCTGCCCCTCGGGTGCCGCGCCCCCTGTCCCCAGGCAGCCGCCCGCCCTGCAGCCTCGGGATCAGAGCTGCGGAGGATGGACGCTGCTCCTGGTGGTGCATCCTTCATCACAGCCACAGGCAGCTGGTCCTCAAGATGCATCCCGACATCATCCAGGAGCCAAAGTCAGCCTGTGTCTAAGAACCTCAGGTCTCCTTACTGTGGAGTCATTGTACACGTTCCCTGGCAAAAAGGAATTACAACCAAAAAAGTGCATTATGGAGAATGCTGTAGGGCTTCCTTGATTATTACACATGTGTACTTACACAAAACGCTGAACCATCATTGTTCGCTTTGAGCAGAGCCCCAGCTTCAGTGAATAAGTCATTTTTCTACCCTCTTCTGAGACCCTGCCTTACATCTTTCTCTTTCAGGAAGGTTGCAACACTGGGTCTCACAACTCTGCTTCCTAACAGCCCCGGATGGAAAGATAGAAATGCTGGAAGGCATTCCTCCCCTCTGATATGCACATAACAGTATGTATTTTCAAGACCCATTTTATTCCTTCGAGAAGAAAAGAGATTTCATAATATAATAGATTTGTTAGAGGTTGTTGAGGAAGGTGATAGGAATTATTCTTTTTTTAAAGCACAGTTTTGTTTCATGGCTGCAAACTATGGGGCAAATAAGAAAGGACATGAACGTAACTCTGAAACAGAAGGAAAGCCACTGTTTTTTAAGGAAATACGTAAACAGTAAGAGAATTCGGAACAGTATGTGTTTATAGATTCTGGATCTTGCCAAAATGAAAATACTTTTTAAGAAAATATTTGAAGCATCGCTGTAAACCTTGAATGCATCATGTTCAGATGTCTTGAATAGACATGGGACCATCAGGGAATTAACAGCAATATTTAGGAAGGAATTTAAAAACTGAACTAGAGTTCATTTTTGATTCCATAATGAATGAGAAGAAAACATTTGGACTGTAAAAAGGAAGTCCAGACAAAACAATACTTGCTTTTAAGTTTCCAAAAAATTAATTTTAATTTTATGTATCTTTTTCTGCCAAACATTAATTACACATATTGTGTTTCTTTGTCTTATAGGAAAAGATAAAGAGCAATGAATTTTAGCCTTGGGTCAGCCTGTGAAGTCTCCATTTTCGCAGGAAGCCTCTGCTGGATTTCCATGGCATCGGGGGCACATCCAGCACACCAGGACCCAAACTGAATCTTGCTGCAGTGAGACAACATTAAGATGAGAACCTACATCAGCCCTCACTAAAAGGGAACACTTTGGGATGACCCGAGAGGATGCCCTCTGAGGGGTCTTGTAGTTGAAGTGTCCAACCAGTAGGTCAGCATCTCTCAGCACTTTTCAGATCTTCACTAAGTTGGTCTTGAAAGAGTCAGACTATCCTGATTGCAGCTGACAGAATCCAGATAAAAATTACTAAAAAAAGGAAAAAAACAAAACAAAACAGGGAGGAGGGGTTATTAGCTCAGATCATTTAAAAGTACAAAGGCAACAGCTTCAGGCATGGCTAGATCCAGGTACTCAAATAATGGTATCAGGAAGTGATCCCCTTCCACCTCTTGGCTCTGCTTATCCCTCTGTAGGCCCCATTCTCTGGCAGGCTCTACTTTCCTAGCACCTATTCACACCCTCAGCAGCCCTGGGAGAAAAATGACCTTCTACCCACAGTTTCAACAGAAGTTCCAGAAATGAGTCTTACTGAATCATGTGTTTATCCTTTATCCAATCTCTGTGGCCAAGGGCACGGAACACTCTGATGGCTCAAGTTCCTTCTACTGCAGAAAAAGTATCCAGACTTAAATTTTTGAAGGCTTAAGGCTTTGCTGTGCCGCGGGATGCAAGGAGAAGAGAGAATCACCAGTTCCCACATGGCCTTTTATGACCCAGCCTTGGAAGTAACATAGCAAAACCAGCCCTCAGATTCAAGTTTAGAGGCAATAGACCCACCTCTCATGAGAGGGGCATCCAAAAACGTGCAGTCATGTTTTAAAACTACCACCCATGGCAATCAGCTTTGCATCCTAAGATTGGCTTTTCCTCTTTGCCCACTTCACTCTTTTCAGTCCACAAATCCCTTCCCTAAGTAACCTACCTGCCTACAAGCTTTCATCTCTAGCTCTGCTTATGGGAGAAACCCAAGCAAAGATGCTATCTGTAGCCTCATTCCTCAAGCAACTAGGGACCCTCCAGGCTTATCTGATGAAGTTGAGTTCAGATAGACATGAGTTTTACACTGAACTTGCTTCAGTTAGGATGTGTGATCGTCTTTGGGAGAAAAGCAAACTCCCCCAGGAGTAAATTTCCACCTACACATATCCGCCGCTTTCTTCCACAAGACGATTTTCTCTTGCACTTTTTAAACCTCTCCCATTCCCGGCTGCCTGCATTCCCTGAACCTCGCATCATTTGGAAGAGCTTTTTAATGATCTTTTCATTCTTTTTCAATTCTCTGATGCATCAGGATGTGTAAAAGGGAGGTGACAAATGGCTGCCTCTTCCTGAGTGGCCCCCTTACAAAGAAATCCCCCGGGAGTTAGAATTTGCTTTCTCTGCTGTTGATTCACTTTACTCCCATCTACACTGAACACGTACAGTTCAAAACTGGAGGTCAAACACAGAGCTGGTTTATGTCAAAGTATTCACCATTTACTCAGGGTTATTCTCAGCCTCTGCTTTCCCTCCCTTTCCCAAAAGAGGTAACCTGCAAATTTTTAGCTCCAAAGAACAGTTTAAGCACGCTTAAAATCTTCAATGATTTAGAAGTCATTTGAAAGAAAGCCTCTGATTGATTTACTTGATCTTACTTAGGGGAAACTATTTTTAAAATGGGTATGTGAGGGAATTCCCTGGTGGTCCAGTGGTTAGGACTCAGCACGTTCACTGCTGAGGCCCGGGTTCAATCCCTGGTCGCGGAATTAAGATCCTGCAAGCCGCATAGCACGGCCAAAAAAAAAAATTTGGTTATGTCGTAAGTTAGCGGTAGTATAAGGGCACCCAGGACACAAAGACCCCCAAAGCTCGCCAGGTGGACAGGTGAGGCACAGGACAGAGTGTCCCCGTGCTGATTGGGTTCTCATAGAGCCACCAAAGGGCACTGTAGGTTGAGAGGATACTGCCTGGTCTCTACACCAGGAAACCTGAATCAACAACATCATGTTAGGGGGAGGGATAAATTAGAAGTTTAGGATTAACACATACACACACACACACACACACACACTATATATATATATATATATATATAAAATAGAGAACCAACAAGGACCTACTGTATAGCACAGGGAACTACACTCAATATCTTATAATAATCTATAAGGGAAAAGAATCTGAAAAAGAATATATATATATATATATATATGTATAACTGAATCACTTTGCTGTACACCTGAAAATAACACAATGTTGTAAATCAACTATACTTCAATTTAGGAAAAAAACGTGTTCCCCAACCAGAAAAAACAACATCATTCTGGGCATTGACTCTGTGTCCAGAAACTCTTCTAAGGGCATGTGAGGTATCAACCCACTTATTCCTTCCAACACCCTCCAAGGAAGATACTAGTATCTTCTACTTCAAGCACAAACAGGAGAAAACTGAAGCTCAAAGCACCCGTGTGACCAGCTGGTGGGTCGTATTGCCTCACCTTGAACTCAGAACACTGACTCCAGAATATAGACCATTAACAATCCACTGCCTACATGGTCACGTCGGAAGGGGCTCTGTTTGGGCAGCCAGAATTAGTAAATAAAAGTACAGGATGCCCACCCAGTTAAACAATGCATAGTTTTCCTCTAAGTAGGTCCCAAATACTGCATGGCCCCGAATTTTATCTAGCAACCTTAGATTCTGTCAGCCAGAAAGAAGGGGGTGCAGCTGTTGGAAGCAGACACATGACTGAATCTCCAGTGCTGAGAACATGGCCCAGCACTTAGCTGCCAGAGAGGACCTAGGACAAAGCGATGGCGTGGTCTGAGGGACTCATCTGGTCACCATGGAGACCCGTAAAGAGGATGCTGGAGCAAGACCAAGAGGACAGAAGGAACTGCTTGAGTTGTGTGGCTACTTCTAGAAACAAAGCAATAACCGGTATCATGGTGAGGGGGTATTTGTCATCTAAATCCACGCTGCATTTGTATAGAGTTAGGAAGGTGTTTCAAAAACTTCCTCAGACTTGTTGACTTATCCACATCCCACTTACACTATGATTTGCTTATTTCTTTCAACTCACTTTTTTTGTATAAATAAATGTATTCAAACAGAAAACTTGATGTCACACCTCTAAAAGGAAAACCGACCATCCCTTGCTATAAATTGAAGGTAACTGTGAGGATAGATACATACCTTTAAACAAACCTATCCAAATAACACCTAAAGTTATCTCCCAAGTCACAGCGGAGAAGTCATATCCATAAAGAAACACTGGTTGAACAAAAAGGTTATTAGGCATAAACATTTTTATGACAAAATATTCATTTTGTATTTTAATTTGACTCCTTAGGAAATCTGATTATAATTTTAACTCTGTTGAGTCATTCTTGAGTAATCACTTAAAAATCTTAACTCTAGAAACTCAACTAGCTAGAAACACCTGAACCCAGATGAGCCCTAAAATTCCAATATGGCAGTCACTTCCCAGGTTCGATTCTCCTTAATGGGTGTCTCAGGAGTTGCTGTCTGGGAGAACGTACTGCCTCAATCCAATGAGAATCATCTGGGATGTCAGCACTGAAGTCAGTTATGAGGTTATTTGGGTTCCTAGTTAAAGGTACACTAAAGTGGGGGGAGGGAGTGGTTCTGTGATATATCCAATAATTGGTCCAGTCCTGCATACCTCTGTAATAGGGTTACACACAGACACCTTCTGCCATATATTGGGTTGGCCAAAATGTTCATTCTTTTTTTCCGTACAATGGCTCTAGTAGCACTTAGTTGTCTTTAACTTCATCTGAAACGATTTTGTTAGACTGTATTTTGACAGCTGTCATTTCAGCGTGCATTAAAAAAAAAACCTTAAAACTGGTGAATTTTTGTGTAACATTTTAATATTGAAGATGGAAGAAAAAAAGCAACATTTTCAGCATATTATGCTTTATTATTTCAAGAAAGGTAAACACGCAAATGAAATGCAAAAAGAAGATTTGTGCAGTGTATGGAGAAGGTGCTGTGACCGATCAGACATGTCAAAAGTGGGTTCCAAAGTTTCGTGCTGGAGATTTCTCTCCGGACGATGCCCCATGGTCTGGTAGACCAGTTGAAGTTGATAGCGATCAAATTGAGACATTAGCTGAGAACAATCAATGTTATAGCACGTGGGAGATAGTCAACATACACAAAGTACCCAAATCAAGTGTAGAAAAACATTTGCACCAGCTTGGATACATGAAATCGCTTTGTTGTTTGGGCTCCACATAAGTTACGTGCCAAAAACCTTCTTGATCATATTTCCACATGTGATTCTCTACTTAAAGGTAACAAAAATGTTTCATTTTTATTTTTTATAAAGTTCTTTCACATCTTTTTTTTTAAAGATTTTTTTGATGTGGGCCATTTTTTAAGTCTTTATTGAATTTGTTACAATATTGCTTCTGTTCTATGTTTTGCCACAAGGCATGTGGGATCTCAGCTCCCCAACCAGGGGTCCAACCCGCACCCTTTGCACTGGAAGGTGAAGTCTTAACCACTGGACCACGAGGGGAGTCCAGAAAATGTTCCTTTGTTAAAACAAATGGTGACGGGTGATGAAAAGTGGATACTGTACAACAATGTGAAATGGAAGAGATCGTGGGGCAAGCGAAATGAACAACCACCAACCACACCAAAGGCCAGTCTTCATCCAAAGAAGGTGATGTTGTGTGTACATGCTGGGATTGGAAGGGAGTCCTCTATTATGAGCTCCTTCCGGAAAACCAAACAATTAATTCCAACAAATACTGCTCCCAATTAGACCAATTGAAAGCAGCACTCGACAAAAAGCAACCAGAATTAGTCAACAGAAAATGCATAATCTTCCATGAAGATACCACAAGACCCCATGTATCTCTGATGACCAGGCAAAAACTGTTACAGCTTGGCTGGGAAGTTCTGATTCATCCACCGTATTCACCAGACATTGCACCTTTGGATTTCCATTTATTTCAGCCTTTACAAAATTCTCTTAGTGGAAAAAATGTCAGTTCCCTGGAAGACTGTAAAAGACACCTGGAAAAGTTCTTTGCTCAAAAAGATAAAAAGTTTTGGAAGATGGAGTCATGAAGTTGCTTGAAAAATGGCAGAAGGTAGTAGAACAAAAGGGTGAATACGTTGTTCAATAAAGTTCTTGGTGAAAATTTTAAAATGTGTCTTTTATTTTTACTTAAAAGCCGAAGGAACTTTTTGGCCAACCCAATACCTCAGCAGTGTCTTCCCACGCGAGCAGGGCGGACATCCCCAACCTATTCGCTTTGAGTTGGGCTGTGTAACTTGCTTTGGCCCATGTGGGCAGACTTCGTGTAGCCCATGACTGAGCAGAGGTTCTACATCTGCATGACTTGCAATGGCCTCCTGTACTCTGCCCTCCCACATATGAGCATGTCCAGGCAGCTGCTCCTCTTACAGCCAGAGTCCCAGAGCAACAGACAGATGAGGCTGAACTGAGACCATCCCATTGCCTGTAGCCAAGCCCAGCTGGTCAGCAGCCTGAGCTACAGATGACCAGACAAGGATGGTCAGGATCAGCCAGACCACAGTCAACACCAAACACCCTTGAGTGTGAAAAGAAAGGTTTATACGTCACTGAATTTTGAGCTGGTGCATTACACATCACTGAAGTGGTAAAAACTGGTTAATATAACTTCTTACTTGGAAAATGGGCCTTTCCTCGTCTGCCCTTCCTGGAAGCTGGCTCCAAACTGGTCCCTCCCACCACAGATAAACAAAAGCCCTGGGCGGTGTGCACCTTACCAGGAGGGTTTGCTCTTGCCATCAATGGGACAAACTACAGGTCATCTTGGTTTTTCTCAACCCTTCTACCTCAAAGCAGGTCAGCCAGGTTCACAAACCATCTCCCTTGGGCCAGGCAGTGTCCAGTGACCTCCCCCTCCACTGGATGACCCAAGAAGGAAAAGATCAAGGAGAGAGAGGAGATTCCCCAGCCCACTCCATCCCCGTCTTCTTGCTCTTTGCTCCCCAAATAAAGAACTCAGGAACATTTTCACCCTGACCATCTGAGACAAGACAGAGATGGGTGTAGAAATGAACGTATCCGTTAGGTGCTGTTCACAGACCCACTTCACTTTTTGTGAGAGGCTGTAATTAGACTGCTGTGATTTTTCAAGTAAGGAAAATGTTAAATGGAAGAGTGTCAGCTGGTTAGAAAAGTTACCCAAAATAACATCACAGGGAACGGATCTTTGATAAAATATTCCTAAAGGGTTTTAAGCTATAAAATATTTTCTACCCCCAGATTCGCAGCTTTTGCCTCCCATTTCCAGATTTCCAGATTGACATTCCAAAATGTTTTTTTTTTTTTATGTTGCAAAATGTGCTTACTGCTTACCTTCCCCCTCTGTGGAAGTGCCTCTTTTGCGTTTTGCACTTAATTTTAAACCTGAGACTGATAACTTTTTCAGTGCTGAGTCACTGGTATAGAAATGGCCCAATTTTCAGCTCTCCAGGCAGAGATATGGGCTCTGGAACCAGTAGAAAAGCAACTTTCAGCATATCCCCTAAGAGACTAAATACAACAAATCCTGCTGGTCAAACAAATCTCTGGTGCTCTCTCAGAATGATTCTTCTTTTGTAGCTTTTCCTGGTGACAGAGAAAGGGAGTCTTTCTGGCCACCCGTCAGAATCTCAATGAGTCAAGAAATATTTAATAAGTGTCCGGGGAACATTTTAGGGGTTATGAAAGAAACACAGGAGAAACCTCTCTCTTCAGGGAACCCACAAGATTTAGACGAAGATGAGATTTTAAAACCTACAAGAAGGATGTGTGTGTGTGTGTTGTCCCCGTGCCAGAGTGACATAAAAATGCAGCTTCCCGGAGCCTGACCTCCAGAAAAGTGCTTCCATTGTGAACTGTGTTTTAATGAAGTATCCTTGCTTCCCCAGCTGGACCACAGATGCCACGACTTCAGGGTCTAATGTGTGATGGTCTTAGAAGCATCTACCGCCTCTTGAATCCAAGAATAAGAAGTCCTCAGTCAGTTCTGACCGACAACTTATTGAACGATTCTAGAAAGCCCGAGAAGACAGACCTCCATGTGGGCTGCAGGAGTTTTAAAGGAGAAGTCTTCATGTCAGGCGGAATCGTAATGTTCCCTTGCACAGGGGTTATATCTTCTCAGAAGCTGACACGACTTTCAAGCATGAGACCCAGGAGTGAAATATGATGTATGTTTCCTGTCGAAGCCAAGAGTGACCTGAATATAAACCTGAACCGGGCTCTCAGTTTATGCCTGGGCATACACAGCTGCTTGAAAAGGCCCTGTCCCTAACAGTCTGAAATGATTTGTAGTCTCAAATAGAGGAAAAAGTGGAGTAATCTTTCAATATGAACATTTGGAGGCCCTACACACACACACACACACACACACACACACACACACACACACGCACGCACAGGCTCTTAGACATGTCTCCATCCTGAGTTGATCTGAGCAGAAATTCCAGGCTCCAAAGGGAAGCTCTGAGGCCAGAAGAGCTGTCGGGCAGTGGGCATGGGTAAACCAGGCAGCTGCCAACTCCTTCATTTATACCGTACAGACCTGGCAGCAAGAGGATGTAAGCTGACCAAGAAAATTAATAAAGGAAAAGGAGAGCCGTAGAATGACGCATGTTTGGTCGGTGCTGAGCATGCGTCCAAGTCAACATGCCTACATCACTGCCCTCCTCTTCCCACCGCCCTGTTCACTAACCTCCAGACCCCCTGAAATCTCCCTCTTAAAGCACCACCTGCTTTCCCAGGCTCCCCAAAGCCTGCCCCTATGGCCCCTGCTGGCACCCTCCCTGCTGTGGGTCCCAAAGCCCGGCTGGGCCTGGAAGGGACACTGTTGTCTGGACTCCTGGCGGCGGGTTGGGGCACCAGAACACAAGATGTGGGAAGACTCACAGGTCCTATGAGCGAGTCGCTCTGCATCTTCCCTGTCCTCTGCCCAGGCCCACCTCTGCTCTTCCCGGCCCAATGATGCTGTATCCTGGCAACTGGCCCCTGAGAGCTCCCTCTCCTGAGCTCCCTGCCCTCTAGGGTCTGATCAGGGTCAGCCTGCGGGAGGCATGCTGGAGGTGAGGGCAGGAGGAGAGGGAGGTCCCGTGTCCCTTGCCCACAGGCTCCCTGCTGTGCCCAGACTGGCTGTAGCCCCTGTGGGCAGCCCATCCCTGGCCCGGCTCTCCCTGGGCTCCCCAAGCACTCTTCTCTCTCCTCCTGCCCCGTCAGACCCAGGGGCACCAGCAGCTACCCTCTCCTGCTGTTCCCCGGTGCCTCCATCCCTGAAGAGTTCCCTTAATTCTGCTCGAAGCCCCCCAGAGCGAGCCTCTCTTTCCTGCAGGCTCCGTGACCGATAGAAAGTGTTGGACCAGAGCCCTGAAGGCCGTCAGTCACGGAGACTCCTGTCTGATCCAGGGGGCTCAGCACAAGGCGGGAGCCCGAGTCTGCAGAAGCCAGCAGCGCCCCAAATGGCCTCCACGTGCCAGCCCTGGGCCTCCTTGGCCCTGTGCACCCCAAGCCCTGGGACACCCAGAGCCACGGTCGGCCCCGGGGCTGTGCTCCTGCAGTTGAACCATCTGGAGAGTAGTGGTGAGGGGCTCGGGCTCGACACCCACACTGTGTGACTGTGTGGCCATCACTGCCCTCTGTGGCCTCAGTCTCCTCCTCTGTAACGTGGGTATCATGACGGCGAGGCTTAACTGAGATGTTTCAGGCACAGAGCTCAGTTCTGGGCCTGCATCAGGACCAGCTCTGTAACCCAAGCTCTGGTTATTCCCTTGTGTCTGGGGCTCACCCTGGACGGCTCAGGCCTCGTTTCTTCCAGCCTTCACTGCACACATGCTGCAGGCTTCTTCCCGGCAGAGGACACGCGCACATGCACACCCACACTCCCGCGCATACGTGGGGCTTGTAGCCGCCATAGCGGACAGTGCAGGTCTAGCCTGTCTTCTCATCTTCCTCTGCTCCCCTTCTAGGTGGGGGGGGGGGTCTCAGCCCCCCATGACTTCAGGGCCCCCATCCACGCAGGGGACCCTACCCACACCCAGCCCAGACGGCTCCCCTGCTGCGGACCTACATGTCCACACGGGGGCCGCACAGGCGCCTCCAACCCAATTCAATGAGCTTACGCCAAACGCGGCCTCTTGGACGTCCCCACCTCAGGGAGCGGTGACTCCAGCCCCCAGGTCCTGGCAGGATACTGGCTGTGTCTCCTCTCTCCTCTTTCTTCCTCGCGTCTCAAACTCTGCTGTCAACTCTGCTGCATTCCCTCTACATCTGCCGTCACCCTCCGGCTCAGGGGACTGTCCTCTGTCACCCACAGGACCATCTCACCCCTGTCCCCCACTGCCACCCATCCCCCACACCACGGGCAGAGGGGCCTGGTAACATCCCTGTTTAGCCCTCACTGAGACCTCCCCGCCGCTCCCCCAGACCCTCCCAGCTCCCTCACTGGCTCACCAGGACCTGCGTGACCTGGCCTCCGTCTGCACCCCAGCCCCAGCCCCCACCTTCTTCCCTCACCATCCTCGTCCCCAATCCTTTGCTTCAGTCACAGTGAACTTCATTCCCTTTCTTAAACTTGCTGTACCGTCTTGGCCTCTGGGCCTTTGCATGTGCTGTGCCCCCTGCCTGGAATTCCTTTCTCTCGCTCTTTTCACCAGACTGAAACCTTTACTCACCAGAGAGGTTCCAGCTCAGCCATCTCGCCCCCTGGAAGACTTTACTGGGTGATGTCTCCCCGTCCTGCTCCCCAAACACACAGGACCCCCCAGGGGCCACTGCTGGTCACTTTCTTTGTTGCCATAGCAAAGGATGGTGGCCACCTGGTCCATTGCCCAGGACAGTGCTAGTCATGTGGTGGGTGGGCCTCAGCAAACGTTTGTTTGGTATAGAGGAGTTATTTCATCTGTCTTCTCTCCCCAGCTGGATCGAGAGCTCGAGGAAAAGGACTGCGGGTCATGTTCTCCGAGTCCCCCACTCCCCCGCCACGTCCCCCAGCTCACCGTCACCACACATTTGACCAAGTGACCAATGGGGTCAGCCCCTGCCATGTCCACATTGACTGCTTCCTTCTAATCACGGTGAAAATAAATATCTAAAGGCAGCTTCGAAAACCGGACAGAAAAGAAATGCAGGCGGGACACTCAGGGGGCACATGGCTGAGCGAACTGTGACCACAGCCCGATGTCATCATCCAATCCTGTCAAAATTGAAAATGATTTAATGAGTTGGGGGCATCTGAGCAAATGTCTCAACCTGTGGATGTTTCTCTCAAGGCAACGCTCCAGAAAGGGGGAGATGCTGCCTTTCTGAAGCGGGTCACGGCCAGGCAGCCCAATCAGAGAGAAAAATGCTCGCTGCTTCTCTCTCCATCTTCTCCAGTCTTGACTGGATTATGAAGAGATGATTGTGCCATGGAGAGGAGCGGGGAGAGGCCCAAAAGTCAGCCGAGCCCAGGGCCTCTTCAAAAACATACTAGTCACTCAAGTCCTGGAGGCGATGGGTATTGATTTCTCCTCCGGCTGATGTGCTGGGACTCAGAGCCCCAGCTCCAGAGGGATTAACGTGAGCTGCCTTTAGTGCCCTGGTGTGGCTCTGACTGCTCCAAGGACCTGCTGAAATCCGGGCCTGGGGTCTTCCTAGGCCTGTCAGGGGCCCTCCCCGCAGATGGGGGCAAGGACTGGCCCAGTGGTCAGGTGGGCACGGAGGCACTGGATGATTGCCGACGTCCTTGTGCTCAGGACCTGCAGCTCAGCCCCCGCTTGGGGTTGGCTCAAGCTTTCTCCTGTCCCTGGAGCTCAGTCTTCCTATCAAACAAATGGGTAGATTACCATCCATCCCTTGGGTTATATCAAAGAACAGTTGAAGGAATCTTGAGGTCTGGGGAGTGGGGTTCACAGAGGAGTCGTGATGCAGGTGCAGAGTGTGAAACCCCCGGAGCCCCGGCTGCATCCCGGAGTCAGAGCCACTTGGTGAGATCACCTCTATTCGTCCTTCAAAACAGACAGCCACTAAGTGGAGAAACGGGAACCTCTTGCCCATCCTTTGAATCTCAGTCCAGGGCTGTTTCCAATAAACCGTGGCTATGCACCAAACTTCAGGGCTAGAGTCTCTTCAATCATGCCGCTTCAATGTAGACAGAAGGTCCTGGTTAATACAGGCATACGTCTTTTTACTGTGCGTCTCAGATATTGCATTTTTTTTTTTTTTACTAACTGAAGTTTTGTGGCAACGCTGCGTACAGCAAGTCTATTGGCACCATTTTTCCAAGAGCATTGCTACTTCCTGTCTCTGTGCCACATTTTGGTAATTCTCACAATATTTCAAACCCTCCACCAGGGAAAAGATTACGACTTACTGAAAGCTCAGATGATGGTTGGCATTTTTTAGCAATAAAGTAGTTTTTAATTAAGGCACGTACTTATGTTTAGACATAACGCTATTGCACACTTAATAGACTTAATATAGTGTAAACACGAGTTTTATAAGCACTGGGAAACCAAAAAACTCATGTGACTCGCTTTATTGCAACGTTCACTTTATTGAGGGTGGTCTGGAGCCAAACCCACAATATCTCTGAGGTCTGCTTGTAACAACAATAATAACCAACAATAATAACTGTCTTAGTAATGATTGTCTTAGCCCAACTTCCCCAGGAAACAGACAGAGATGAGGAAAAACTTTATGTGCTAAAGCATAGGGGAGGGCGATCCCAGGATGCAGGAGGGAGGGGAAAGGACAATGAAGCAGGGAAGGAAGACAAGAAAGTACAAATAGGTTCCCAGCTGGACACAGATCCGGGCTGGCCCCATCGCTGGGTCTTCCTGGCCGTCCTCGGACCTCCTGTGTGCACTGTTGTAAGAGATTCTAGGGGTGGGACAAGGAAGGGTAAAAAGTAGGGGTAACCACCTTTTGGACAGCTCCATGGGCACTGCTCCCACGGAATACCATGTCGGTGGTACAGCTGGAGCCCTCCAACATGGTTACCCCACGAAACTCAGTGCCCTCAGGGACCAGGTGACCACATGAACAAATGAATACAGAGAGAGGAGGGGACTGAGGCAAACTGGGGGGTCCGGGCCCCCTCTAAAGGAGCACTTGCCACTCAGCTCCAGCCCACTGTTGCTCTGGAAGAACCCGGGCCTGCATTCCACAATATTACCATTTTTCAATGAGTGCCTGAAACTGGGACTTTTTTTTCTCTGTTTTAACTTAATATATCTGCCTTGACTGTGGGCCATTAGATTACTTTTTCTCATGTAATTTCTTTTAATTGAGGTAGAATTCATACACCATAAAATTCATCATTTTAATTTATGTTGTAACACTTCATTCCTTTTCATGGCTGAATATTATATCGAATGGATATTCCACATTTGTTTGTTCATTCGTCAATCGGTGGACAGTACTAAGCCCCTTAATGAGAGATTTTGAAAACTAAAACTCAGCTGCCCCCTCCACAAGAGTGTGAGGCTGGCTTTAGAGCATGGCTGTCACCTGGTGTGGAATGAGACGGCCACAAGCATTCATCAGCATTGGCTGATCTCTCGGGTGCCGAGGTGCGACAGCTAAAAAGTTTCTTGGTGATGCAGGAATGGCATTGGTCCCATTTCAAAGACCTACGTCTTGGTCGTTGATTTTGCAGAACGATTTGCAGGAGCAGTTCTTCTGGTCCTCTCAGTCCCTGCCCAGGGACAGTGTAGGTGTGCCATAGCCCGCACCCGGCCCCCCACCGCCCCCCAGCAGGAGAGGCGAATCCCTGGCTCGGAAGCAGCTCCAGTGACTGACGTATGGAGTCCTGAGCTTGGGCTCTGAAAGTCACCACAGGGGCTGTGATGTTAACCACACCCATCACTGAAGACAGAGGGGAGGGGTTCCTCACAGCCCTAAATCTTCCTGCTCTGAAAGGGGCATGAATTCTCCCAGTCTTTCGCTCTGGTTTATATCAGATCCAGACGCACAGGTTGATTCTAACGGAGGCTGAGTGAGCTGGGGGAGGTCAGGGTAGTGCCTGCATCTTTGGAGGCTGGTGAATGACTGAGCACACAGAAAGCCACCACCTCCATCTCTAGCACGGTGCCAGGGATGCTTATTTCACGCTGCCCTCTCTAAAGCCCTTTCATCACTGCCTTACCCACACTCGCATCAACGTATCACCTTCAAAACACTGTCACAAAGGCATCGTTTTTGGAGAACGGGCTCGGGGAAGAAGTGATCCCCCATATTCGCCTGCCTCAGCTCTATTTCCCATAGAGTCCTCGTTTCAGAACAAATCAGCCTGTGATTAGAATCTCACCACTGATGAATCCCAAAAGATCACTTAGAAACAGGACTGTGTGGAAATCAAGAGGACAACTGCCATATTGTCTGAGGGCTGAAGACAATTTTCTTCCTTGTCCCACAGCACATGGGGAGCTAACGGATAGAGCTGCGGATTGCCAGAAAATAGGCGGCCCCTCCGGGACGGGAACTCTGCACTCGTCGAGCTTGGCACCATTCATCAGGGCGAGCTTTGTCTCTTGGGTGTAACATCCAAGTTGGCTGCTTGGCTGCCTGCTCTTCAGTTAGTTCCCTGAAACAAATTCCCTAAAACTGACTCTGTTGAGTCCCATTCCAGAACTTGCCATCATTTCTAAAGCGTAAAAATCTCCTTACGAAATTTTTAAATTGGCCACCAGCATCACATTTTCACAGCCACCCATGACAAATTTCACAGGTTTCCAGACCTGCATTGATCAAAACTGAAAAGATCTGAGCTTAAAATCAAAAGAACCAAATTATCTTGCTCTCCGAAGCTTAGAGAAGCATTTAATTGGGATAACGGTTGTATGGAAATAAAAGATCTTTTGCAGTCATTTTATTTTATGCATTTGTAGGGACAAAGGTAAGTGCTCAGTTGAAAGGGAACTAATTGATTGGTCATGTGGTCATTCTGCAAGCATTTGTTAAACAACTACTCTGTGCAAAACACTGTTAGGTGTGATGACGTGTGCAAAGAAATATAATGCGATTCCATGAAATGAGGCAAATAATGACGAGTTCCTGCTAGAAGATCGAGAATCCTGTAGACTCTGAGACACACGCAGATCTGATCTCTGTAGGGATGATGCAGCAAAGTAGTGCATCCACTAGGCACCTCTAATAAAGGCTTTGTGCTAATTAGGAGATGAGGTAGCGTTGGACGCAGGTGAAGGTGGGAAACGCCTTCATTTCCTGCAAGTTGACTCAAGGAGACTGTGGTCCCGGTGTGAGAATCTTGGGGTGAACACTGCCCCTGGGTTCAGAGCCCTCGGGACAAAGCCGGCTCTGCCCCCTGTGAACATGCACAGGACATAGAAACATTCTGTCCCTTCGTTTCCTGATCTCCCATAACTGGGCACTCAGACTAATTTGTAGTGAGACAGTGCATGTCCAGAGCTGCTGAGAGCTGTGTCTGTGTCACAGAGGGGACAGCTGTGGTGGCTGTCACTACTGCAGGGTCATGGCATATGTGGGTGTCCACTGGTTCACCCATGCAGGCCCCCCTTCCTGGTGAGAGGGTCCCACAGGACGCCCAGTGCCTGAGGCTAAGGCTGTGTCTGTGACCAGGAGGTGGAAACTGAAGGCGAGGCTGGGAAGTTGGTCCTGGGCCCCAAGCTGCCCAGAAAACCAAGCCGGCACCTCCTGCATTGGAACTTCTGACTCAGGACAATAGCTCCTTTGATTGGGTCTTTATTTCCTGTCCCAGAGCCCCTGAAGTCCCCAGCTCATCGCTACTCATCCATCAGGTCTCAGCTCAGATGTCACCTCCTCAGAGACCCCTTCTCGGGCTCCTCAGGGCTGGGGACACCGTCCTGGGG
Organism: Monodon monoceros; assembly: GCF_005190385.1. Classification (NCBI taxonomy): domain Eukaryota; kingdom Metazoa; phylum Chordata; class Mammalia; order Artiodactyla; family Monodontidae; genus Monodon; species Monodon monoceros. Next base: position 12,707,765 of record NW_021703769.1, on the reverse strand, counting down.
CCTCCGGACCATCACCCTGGGTCACGCTCCATTGTGAACAAACCCAGGGGATGGGGCCCCTTCCCCACTGTGTTGCCCACACCTGGTACATGGCAGGGCTCGGGGCGGGGTCCAAGCTGAGGGACCGAGGATGGAGGGGTGGGGACACGGCCCTGGGCCGGGGGAGTGATGACAGGGGCCCCACAGGACATGCCTGGGCTCCAACCCCTCGTTCGTCCTGCCCCTCAGCCCTGGGCAGGGGGTCGCTGTGTGTTGATTTTCCAAGTTTCGGTCACTAAGAAGCTCTAATCAGGCCCCCCCGCCCAGAGCATCACTTCCCACCCGAGAAAGCCCTAAAGGAGATTTCAGGACAAGCAAATGCGCAGCCTCCACCTGACTGTTTTCCTGGGACCGTTTTCCATCCTGCTCATGGGTGACCCTCAGCCCCTCCTGCGGTTCAGCACTAACTCCCCCGGTCTCCTGGGGGAAGACTGGAGCCAGGGGTCCAGCACTACTGGGGCTTCTCAGACTCTAGTGAGACTCTGGAGGGCTTGTTAAAACTCAGACGCCGGTCCCAGCTCAGAGGTTCTGATTCAGCGGGTCTGGGGTGACGCGAGAGAATTGCAATTCTAACAGGGTCCCGGGAGGCTGATGCTGCTAACCTTGGAATGACACCCCGAGAACCACAGCTCTCCACTAAGCCTGTCCACCTGAGACAGGGGCATGAGTCCCTCTCTGCCTCACTCAGGACCCCCTCCTGCCTCAGGCCCTTTGCACCTGCTGTTCCCTCTGCTTGGGGTGCTCTTCCCAGGGCTTGCTCACCTCCTCCGAGAGGCCATCCCTACCCACTTATACGACTTTGTCCATCAGTTCTATTTCCTGTCTAGCAACTATCACCTCCCTACATGTCAGACAATGGTTGGTCCAATGGCTATTGCTTGTCCTCCAGACTAGAAAGTGACCTCCATGAGAGTGGGGACTTTGGTTCCCTGCCCTGTCCCGGCACCCAGAGCAGTGCCCAGCAGGGACGGGTGCTCAGTAAATACCTATTAGAAAGTGACTCAGGGCAGAGCCCTTCCCTCTAATTTCATAGGTCGCTCTTTCTCCTGTTGATTTTGAATGGTGTTTCCTACATCACCCACTTCTTTATTGATTCTTAGATCATAGAGCCTCGGAAAACTGCTGGGCAAAAAACTCTCGTTTTCAAAAAGGAAATTAGATGGTGGCTTCCCTTGTGTGGGGAAGGGTATGAAAGGCCCCTCCCCCACCTGAGAAGGGACATTCAGCCCTGCAGTTGCCTGGGGTTCAGGCTCCACGCAGGGCCCTGCAGTGATTGCTCTCATTCATTTATTCTTCCCTTTTCTGGCTCTCAGCAAGCCAGCCGCTCTCTCCTGACTTTCATTTCCATCCGCTTAAGTTGCAGAAAAATTAAAAAGAAATGAAATGCACTTAAGAGAATGCCTTGAAAGGTTAGCAGACCACCCAGGGGAAGAGAATGGGGCTCCTTTTGGGGTCTTTGTGATTATCAATTATTTACTGAGCCCTGATTATGTTCCCAGCACCACCAAGACAGAAGGGAGACAGGGTCCCTGCCCTGGGGGCTTGCCAGGGGGAAGGGACAGTTTGTGGGGCTAAAAAAAATTATTATTGAAACAGGTTCATTTTGCGCGATGCACAGCAAGCCAAAATGCTAAGACACTGAGGTCTGCAGCGAAGAGAGTTCAGTCACAAGGCAGGCAAGCACAGAGACGGGAGAACAAATCTCAGATCTGCCTCCCCAAGGGCTAGGAGCTTGAGGTGTTTATGGGGTAATGAATAAAGCAGGAGGGCGGTCTGAGCATGGGGAGCGTGGGGAAAGGTGACTGGAAAAAGGTGCAGCAATTATCATTCTGTGCGGGTGTAACTAAGCTACCAGCCTCTGCACCACCCGAGGGTGGAGTTTTCAGCCCTCTGACATCAAAAGGTCATGGAGGGACTTCCCTCGTGGCGCAGTGGTTAAGAATCCGCCTGCCAATGCAGGGGACACGGGTTCGAGCCCTGGTCTGGGAAGATCCCACATGCCACGGAGCAACTAAGACCGTGCGCCACAACTACTGAGCCCGTGCGCCACAACTACTGACCGTGCTCTGCAGCAAGAGAAGCCACTGCAATGAGAAGCCCTCGCACTGCAACAAAGAGTAGCCCCCGCTCGCCACAGCTAGAGAAAGCCCGTGCACAGCAACGAAGACCCAACGCAGCCAAAACTAAATAAATAAATTTTTTTTTTTTTTAAATGGTCACGGAGCACGGACATAGGGGCATGCCCAGTTGGTGGATTGGTGGTCCTATCCAGTCTTAACAAGCTCAGCTTAAAATATGCAGAGCTGACTCCAAGTTCCTGGAAAACAACTCAGGCAAACATCTTATTTAGGATACATGCTGCTTGGAGGACATGCCAGTCTTAAAATGACCTGGATTAGTGAAGGCAGGTGAAATGGATTTGACTAATCATCACAGCACGATTTCAAAATGTTCCAGCTGAAAAGACAGTGACATATTATGACTCAAGCCTGCTCTATGCCTTTATTATACCTTTATTTTTGATGATGTCCTTTTATTTTCTGATATAAAAGGTAATAGAAAGTTTATAAAATACTCCTATAAAGTAGAGAAAAAATAAAACTCAACTCCAGTATTTTCTGCACATACAGTCTACTTGGTTTATAAATTTAGAATTTAGTTTGAATATGCAGTCTTCAGATCCTCCCTTGACTTACCTCACCGTATACTGTATACATTTCTCTGCACCATAAAATCATCTTTAGAGACATCAATGTTAATAGCTATGAAATATTCCATCACATAGATATACAATGATTCCTCTATTGCTGGACTGTAAGGTTGGTTTTTGCATTTCCATTATCTTTTTTGTTTGGGGTTAGTATAACTAACATGGCTGTGAACATCCTTAGTTAGGAATCTTGAATCATTCTTGAGGTAATTTAAGTTCCAAATGGGGAAGAAGGAAAACCGAAGCCCACACTGGACATAAATCCCAGGCACTCTCAGGGCTCTGTCAGCAGAGGGGAAGGTGGGTGTGAAAATGCTTGTGGCCACCCAGGAGCCACACCTGGGCACCGGATTCTCCCCCAGGACATCATCCGGGGCTGCTTCTCAAGTGCAAGCCCAGCACAGGGTGCGGGTGTCTGCTGGACCTGACCTTTCAGTCCACAAATCACTGAGCCATGGGAAACTCTAAATAATCTGGTGCAAATTTGTTTTTAAAATGGAGCATCTTGGGGTGTTCTTATTTTCTAGTTCAATATAAGACAGTGTCTGTTTGGGGGCAGACCAACGAGGCTCTGAGCTCCACCCAAGAACAGAAGCTCCACTGAGGCAGAAACAAGCCTCTGGCTCTTGTGTCTCCACTGAGAGAGGATGGAGGGGACAGGGGCCTCCTCAGAGCCGCTAGTGGGGAGTTGGCCTCACCGGGGACACTTCTCTCTCCCACTTACTCATAGTAGACAGAAGAATGGTGGAATATTGGACATCTCCAGTTTAAAACTGACATGTCAGCAAGGTTCTTTGTTCTATGAAACCAGCTCATATATATTTTGAAGCTCATTTTGATTTAATATGAAATCTTGAACTTTCAGCCTGAGAGCTTAATACTGAATTGTCCCTTTTATGGAATTGTCCATGAATGACTTTTCACAAGTTGTCTTTTCCTCTTTCATAAGCTGCTCTGGCCCTGGCTCTGCATCTAAGGAGAAAAATGCACCATCTTTGCCACAATTTCTACTTCTGGAAAAAAAGAAAAAAAGTTTCCCCATGGCTTTATAGTCCTTAGGCCCCTTATCATGGATCCTGGGTGGATGAGCCATTTTGACTGGACATGACACCATTTTCTTTAATCCATGACTCCTAAAAGTTCAGGTGAGTATGAGTCAGGAATCTTTGCAAACAGTAGAAATAAAATTCAGCTTAGCTTTAAGGAAAAAAGTTTTTAAGAAATGCATTGGTTTCATGACACTGAGAAACCAACCCCATAGCACCACTGGGGGAAGCACTTGGTGGTGGGCAACTTCTGCCATGTCTTTCCTGATCCTAACAGGCAGGAGCTTTGCCCCCCGCCTTCTGCCCCCAAAGATGAGCAGTGATGCTGCTGCTGCTGATTCCTTAATAATAAACTCCACGGCGAGTAGAGTCATCAGGAGGGGTCACAGCTGGATTCCCTCCAGCAAAGACCTCAGGGTGAATGAGAAAACAGAGTGATGTATGAGCGGAGGGGGCAGACCACCCCTGCTGTTGGCTGGTCGCTGGCTGCCTCTAGGACTGACAAAGGCTTAGTGAAAAATGGTTGGTAAAGTAGAAAACGAACTGACATCATGATGTCTGAAAGGCTTTTTCAGCATTAGTGGGATTTGATGAGCCCTTGAATATCTGATCAGAGAAAAATGAAACAAACAAACGGGGCACATGATGGTAAAGCTCCATGAACACAGACAAGAAGGTGCCGGTGCCTGTCCCCTGCAATGCGTGCCAACACAAGACAGCAGTCAGGGACATGCCGTCTAACGTGAAGGTGCTCGGGGGCAGTGGGACATGTGGCGTGGGGGGAGAAGATGGGCTCCTTCCCTGGTGCTGAGGGCAAGTGGTGTGGATGCTCCGAGGGCTGCAGTGTGATCACTCACAGGGGTTTGTATCCGTTAGCTATGGTCCCAACTAAGCTGCATAAGAAACCGCCCCCCAAACTCAGTTGCAAACAACAATAAGCATTTATTTCTCATTCTCATGTCTACACGTCTGCGGGGGTTCATCACATCCAGGCCGGGCCTGGCTTTACTTGGCTTCAAGCTAAGGGTTGAGTCCGGGTCTGTCCACGAGTCTCTCATCTTCCCAGGACCAGTGACACCAGAGGCATACTCTTCTCGTAGAGAAGGCGGAGCACAGGAGGTCAGGACCAGCTGGGCAAGCACATTCAACCCTCTGCCCACATCCCATCAGGCACAGCAAATCACATAACCAAATCCAACCTCAACGAGACAAGAGACTCCACATCTAGAGGGGAAACCTACAAAGTCACGTGACAAAGGGCAAGGATCCAGGGAAGGGAGGGTGAAGAATTAGGACAATGATGCCCAACAATGCAACTTCCCATAGGTGTGAAAATCCCCATCCTGGGCATATTTCCAGGGAACAGAATTCTGGACGTGGGGTTTTGGAGCAAGTGATTTCTTTTCTCCCTGATGAAATTTCCACATCTGTAAAAGAGGGGTAATGATGTCACATAAAATCACATCACATAAGTTTGTGTAAAGTTTAACAGTGAATCCCAGCAAAGTGCTTACAGCAGAGGGGCAGATGTTAATATTAGCTATTAGCATTTCTGTTAATGCTCAAAGTTGTAGAAATTCCCTTGAGCATCTCATTAGAGAATCACTCTCCTGACAATTTACATTTTCCTTTCTTTAATGTGAGGAAACCCTGATTGTCACGGGGTGGGATACTCCCTCTGAGGAGGGTGCAGAAGAAGGCGGGGCCCTGTGGAGTCACACAGTCCCGGGTTGCAGTCCCACCCCTGCCACGAGCAGCTGTGGATCTCAGCAAGTCACGGGCCCGCTCACAGCCTCGCTTCCTCGTCTGTAGAATGGGGATCATCTCGGACTCCTGTGTCAGGATGAAACTGGCTGAGGTAGAAAGTGCTCAGCGCAGGCCTGGCCTGCGATGAGTGATGCCGGCGGCAGAGAGAGCGCTGAGGGAGGAGTTGGGGCTGCGACCTCGGGCCTCGGCTCTGTACCCGTCACCCGCGGGCCTGGAGGAGTCCCTCTGCCCCCTGAGCCTCACCTGCCCCACATGCAAGGAGGTGGCTGGACCAGTCGGATGTCCTGCATCTCTCCTGTGGCCTCTTATTCCGTGATCTGGGCACGGCCCACTGTGTTCAGTGAAGGACAGATGCTGGGCTGGGGCCAAGCTCCCCCAGGGGCCAGGGGCGGCCACGTTTAGCTCAGGCCTGGACGCATTTCTGCAACAAAGGCTGAGTTTCACAGGCAACATTTCCAAGGGGTTTCTTTCTTCACTGAGCGCCTCCCTCTCTCCGCCTGCAGGCGGGCGTTTAGACCTCTGCCTGCAAGGGCCTCTCAGAGAACAAACGGGAGGGGTCAAGCTCAGCTGTGGTGCAGCCTCTGTTCCTCTGTCCTGTCGCGTGGGGGCTGCCCTCCCCTGAGTGACGTCCCCAAGGACCCCACATCCCACCCGGGACGGGCAGCGGAGCCGGCCAGGCAGCGGTGGCTCCTCCCACGCCCGCCAGAAAGGCCCTCCTTCCCCAGAGCTGGGCTCCGCCGCCCCGGGGCTCCTCCTCCCCAGCGAGGACCGTCTCTATAAGACACCTCTCCTCCCAGACCCCACCACCCACATTGTGAAAACCACAGACACTCACTAGACTGCACTCAGACTGATCACATAAATAACTCTTCTAAGAAGAACCTGGGAATCGTCTTTAACTTTTTAAAATGTGTGTTGGGGTCTGTGGATGCTAATGAATCACGTGCCTCCCCGCTCCTGGTCCAGAAGCCAGAAGGAGAGATGCGAGGATCGCATGGGGGCCGAGGACACACGGTGTCTCTCCCGAGGCTGCTTTGGACAAGGCAGCTTGACCTGGGGCCACAAACGGACTTCCTCGTGCGGCCTCCGTGAACGGACTTCTCTCTGCCAATCCGGACCGGGAAGGACTGGAGAGCTGAACGAGCAGGTCCGTGGGCCTGGCTTTGAGCTCTGCTCGATGGCAGAGAAGGAACGTTATCGTCTCCCAGCCTCAGGGCTTAAGAGCTGAGAACCACGTGAACTCAGCCCGCCCGCCGCCCAGCCCCCTGCCAGCACCCGCCTGCCGGCACGTACCTGTGAAGCCTCTCCCAGCGGCACAACGCACTCACGTGCAGGCGTGAACATGGAGACTTGAAGCACCACGTGTCCCGAGTATGTGGGGAGCCCAGGTGTGAAACAGCTCCTGCAGAGAGAGCCCAGGACCCCCTCCAGCCCTGCCCTGGGCGCAGGAATCGCAAGATGAGTGCTCAACCCATGAGTATTGCAGGAGCAAGTGATGTTAATTAAATGAACCACGGGGCTGCCGCCTCATCCGTTAATACCTCCCTCTAGGCACATGATGTTGAGCTGTTCCAGATTCTGAAAGGACTGTCAAGTTACTCTCTGAAAACGAACTTGCTGAGACAGGATGACGAATGACAACGTGGACGATCCCCACATTTCATCTCTGCTCAGGGTTCCTCCTGCATCTTATGTAATCAGGTCTCGGGTGTGTTTCCTGACCCGGGGAAGACTCGGGATTTACCCGGGATTACCGAGCAGGGGCAGCGGGACTGTGACACGTGGAGGGGCCCAAAGCTGGCCTCCAGCCCAGGGACCCACCCCCGGGCTGACAAAGGAAATGCAGGAACACTGTTTGGAGGAGGCTGAGAGGCAGCTCTCAGGAGGAGGAAACAAACACCCGTGCATCCCTGCGAAGCAGCTGCCCGACGTTTTTATGCCGCTTTCGCTGATCTGCGACGGATCAGCCCTCCTGCTGGTTTATGGTGGTGAAATCCCAGTCATTAGAGTGAGTGACTTGGTCCCTCCGCTGGTGTTCCAGACTCAGACTCGGCAGCACTGGCTTGATGAGAGACCGGCCGCTCTCCCCGCGCCTCAGCCTGTTGGGCGGGGACAGGCCCGCTCTGAACCCAGGGGACAGTCAGCACTGCAGTAAACCACTCCTGCCTCTTTTGCAAGGAATTCCTAGGTCAACGTTAGACCCGTAGTTGTGACTTTGGTTTCAGCTCGGCGAGTGACACATCTTGGCCAATTAACTGTCTCAGTGGCAGCTCTGGTCACCTTTTCCCATGGACCTCATCTCAGATATTGATGCTGAAACAGTACAGTAACATGTCCCCAGGTGACGGTAAACGGCCCATTTTACTAATAGCTTCATAAGCCCCAGGTTATTTTTATTGTAATTTGCTAGTGAGCCTATAAAGAAGAGGCAGAGTCAGTTCCGGGCCATCAGTGATTTTAGTTTTTAATGACCTTATAAGAACTCAGAGGAGGCCGAGATCAGTCCTCAGGAGCGCCGAGTCAGTGGAGCGCTGTCCTGGAGCAGGCCCTGGGCTGCCGGTTTGCACGAGCCCCCGTGGCGGCCCACACACAAGCAAGGCGGGCAAGGACAGGCGTCTGCTCGTTACACCTGCTGCGGCTTCTGGACGATGCGCTCGACCAACTCAGCCTCCGCCCGATGCATCGTCAATAGGCCATGATGCTGCCTGGAATCACAGGCGCAGGCAGAGCCCAGACCTTCAGAGCAGAGATTCCAGCCAGGGGTGATTTTGCCCTCACGGCGTATCGGGCAGTTTCTGGAAATACTTTTGGTTGTCAGAACTAAGGGAGGGAGGCTACTGGGATCTCATGGGTAGAGGTCAGGGATGCTGGTAAACATCCCACAACACTCAGGACAGTCTCCACCACAAAGACTTATCCTGGGCTTCCCTGGTGGCGCAGTGGTTGAGAGTCCGCCTGCCAATGCAGGGCACACGGGTTTGTGCTCCGGTCCAGGAAGATCTCACATGCCGTGGAGCAGCTGGGCCCGTGAGCCATGGCCACTGGGCCTGCGCGTCCGGAGCCTGTGCTCCGCAACGGGAGAGGCCACAGCAGTGAGAGGCCCGCGTACTGCAAAAAAAAAAAAAAAAAAAAAAAAAGACTTATCCTGCCCAGAAAGTCAAGCTTGCTGAGGGTGAGACACTGATTTTACAGCCACAGTGAACATTTCATTCCATCATCTGGGTGTCGCCAGAAATGATACATGGCTGGAGGCCTGGCTTTTCAGTATCGTTGGCTTCGTGCAGAACCAAAACCATGCATAAATCAATTCTCCTATTTGCTCTCTGGCTTCTTCCTATTGTAACTGTCTCCTTCCCACTTTTATTTTTCTGTTACTGGAGAAAAGGTGACCAAATCAAATAGGCTGGAGAGTCACTACAAATTTCTTTTCCTCAGTGAAAAAGAAATAATTTGGAAGTGAGTCACAGAAAGCAGAAAATCAATGAAAAACAAGACATGGAGTTTATGAAAATGTTGATCATCCCTGAAGAGGAAAAAAGAAAAGTCTCCAAATGAGAGCTGCCCAGTCACATGAGAGTCACCCCTGCCAGAGAGGAGCTGGCGGCCCGGGGAGAGCGGGGCTGAGCTGGGCTAGTGCAAAGCTTCCCAAAGGGCAGATCGAGCCACCTTAGCAGGGCCTGACATCAATTCCATGAGCCTCGACCAGCATTTTAAAACATGCAATAACAGAATTAAGTAGAAACTATCAAAGGGCATCACTTACCATGAAAGTGAATATTGTTTTGTGAAATTTTAGCTTCCTATATTGTGTGTGTGTGCATATACCAGGCCTTGTTGTAAAATATATTTCTTATGATCGGCTGCAGTCAAAACAGCTTGGAAAACACTGGACTGGATGAAAAATGTTGGAGAATTTGAAGAGAACAAAGTATATGTAAGCAATTTTGCAAGTAAAAAGAACAAGGAAATTATTAACTCTGGGAGAGCAAAAGATGCATAAAAAAGAAAATGGGCTCTGCATGGGACTTCCCTGGGAGTCCAGTGGTTAAGACTTCGCCTTCCAATGCAGGGGATGCAGTTTCAACCCCTGGTCAGCGAGCTAAGATCCCACAAGCCTCGCAGCCAAAAAAAAAAACAACCCAAAACATAAAACAGAAGCAATATTGTAACAAATTCAATAAAGACTTTAAAAATGGTCCACATCTACAGATGAGCCGGTTTTCAGGGCAGAAATAGAGACACAGATGTAGAGAACAAACGTATGGACACCAAGGGGGTAAAGAGGCGGGGGGTGGGGGGGCTGGTGGTGGGATGAACTGGGAGATTGGGATTGACATGTATACACTAATATGTATAAAATGGATAACTAATAAGAACCTGCTGTATAAAAAAATAAATAAAATTCAAAATTTTAAAAAAATATGGTCCACATCAAAAAAATCTTAAAAAAAAAAGGGCTCTGCAGTGAATAACATCTACCTGGTCACGTGACGTAAACGCTGGTTATGACGTAATTAAAATCATGATTAGCCTGTGGAGGGTGGTGGGAGGTGGGGTGTGGGTGGAGGAGGGACGCTGACCCCTCATTAAGGGTGCAGACATTTGAAAGAGACCAGCACAGCTTGAAAGCTCCACCAATAGCTCACTCTTACAAGACCTGGAAGAAACTTGCAGAAACGGCTAAAGGAATACTGTAGATGTCTCTGGAAAGAGACGGGCGGGGAACAGACAGATTCAACAGTGTTTGATTTGGTCATCACGTATCTATTTATTTTAAAGGGGGCTCACAGGCAGGGGAACAGGACCAGTGAGCGTGTGGTGGGGTCTCTGAAACGAGTCCGAGGATTGAAGTGGCTTTTGGTTCCATCACTTACAGCTGTGTAACCTCAAACCCGTCCCTTCCCAGCTTTTGACTCCAGGTGAGCAGTCTCTAAAACAGAGGTCGGACCGAATTATGTCGACCTCTCCTTCAGCCCGGTGGTCTGCGTCTTGCTGTGAAGTAGCCCGGGATGCTGAGCATGACTCGCCTTGTCTCTATGTCAGGTAATGTCGACGCCATGCGCACGAGGCACAGAGCAGGCGTCAGGAAATATGTGTGGGTTCCATCGGTGCTGGTGGAATCGTGGGCAGCCTCTGCTCCCCATGCTGAGTGAGGTCCTGTAGCCACGATTCACGGGACTGCTGATCCCCACCCCCATAGCAGTGTCAGAAAGGACGCTCTCCTAAAAGGCTGGTTTTCAAAACCTGCGGGGTGCATGCCCCTGGTGGTAGAGGAGATGATCTTAGGAGCCCACAGAAGGGGCAGAAAATATTCCAGCTTGTTCATCAAACCTGTAATTCCATTAAAATTGGTCAAGAGGTTGAAGTAGGTCGCACCATAAGAATGGATTTATTTAAGAAAACTAGGAGTTGGTCCGGCTTAAAGGTGAATATTAAATAAGATAACAGCGTGGATGCCGCAATGAGCAATGACTGTGAAGGTGCCCTTGAGTGACCCAAGCTTTGGAAGCACCGTGCCCGACAGGAACTGACTTCTGTTTGGTGGCTCCGTAGGTGGCCTGTCCCTGGAATCCACATCCACTTGGGAAAGGTGACGTGAGGGACCTGGGAGAAGCAGAGCAGCCGGGTGAGGGGTCAGAGCACAGACGTCCTCTCAGGACAGCACGAGTCAACCTACATCAGCCCAGGAAGCACTGAGGCCTCCGCAGGCGCTGTCCCAGCTCCTGACACTGTGGGGGGCACAGCACGAGCCACCAGATGCTGGGCTGGCTTAGAGCAGCGTCTCTGATCACCTGCCGCATTAGGTAGGTGCTTATTGCAGCACCCACTTTGCTGTGCTGTGGCCCAACATTCCGGTGTCCCTTTCTGAACCTGCTCACTAAGGCCTGTGCTGCAGACCCTGCAGGGAGGCCCTGTCCCACCCCACCCCCGCCCTGGCCCCTCCCCCAGTTGCATCCGCACAAAAGCTTCATTGTCCCCTAGCGCCTGACTCAGATGCACACTGGCCTTTGGTTTCCAAGGTGCGTCACATCCGGCTCCACGTGACCTCAGGGGGTTCTCTCACTCGTGTCCTTCACCTGTGAAGTGGGGACAGTGCCACAGGGGCAGCTGGAACCCGGGAACCAGTGCCCTGAGGGTCGAACTGAATTTCTCTAAAGAGGCTGGTGTTTGTCAGCGGCTTGGGGTGAGCTGATGGTGAGGAAAGGGAAGAGGGTTCTCAGGGACCCTGGGGAAGCCCTCCCTGGCGCCCTGAGACCTCTCCTAGGGGCAAAGGCACCAGCCCGCTCTGCCTTCCCTCTGGCTGGCTAAAGCCCCTCCGTAAAGGTCCCCATTGGGTGAGTCCAGCAAGCGGGGTCAGGAGTTCCAGAAGCCCCGGCCTCACTCCCGAAGCCCTGGTCCACACCCACCCTCATGCAAGCCGCTCGGCTCACGTTCTCAGGAACGGGCTGCGGGAAGGTTTCCACGGTTCCCTTGTCTTACAGGAGCCCGAGCTCGGGGGCGCAGAGCTCAGGGTGGTAGGAGACGCCCCCAGATCCCACCTGCGAGGACAGCGCAGTGTGGCTTTCATGGATGAAATTAGCAGCCTCAGCAACAGTAACGAGTTTCTCCCGGTGACCCAGACGTTGTTTGGTAGAGGGATCAATAGATGTGTGCAAGCGTTCCACGTGCTGTGGAGGGGCCTCGGGCGCTGACACATGATAAATGAGGAAATTAGACGCTTCAGGAAAATGTAAATATCATCCTTTGTGAGTCTGTCCCTTGGCAGGAAAAAAAAATGTTTCCCCAAAGCAAGGAGGCCCTTCTATTCCTTTCCCCCCCAGGAAAACGCCCGGGACTGTTTCACAGACTTTCACTTATCTTGAGTTCCTACCACGGCCTTGGCAAAATGTGGGAGGAAAAGGCTGCAGTTTTAACTGATTTTCCTTTAATTCAGTGTTCCTCAAACTCTACTTCATTATCACCCCCTAAGGAGCCATTTCAGACATTTTTCTCCTAATTGCCCCTCATGAAATTTTAATACTACAGAACTACCAGACAATGGTTTATGTACTGTAGGTACATCTGTGTGTTTATATAAGACAGTAAGATCCTATCATGCCCAAGAACCGAGTTTGCCCCCCTGGGAGCAGTATGGCCCTGCTGTGAGCACACGATCTCATTCATTCATTCACCCAAACACGCAGCACGTATGCACCTGGTGCCTACTCTGAGCACTGGGGACTCAGCCCTGAGCAGAGCAGGTGGCCCTGGTCCCGTGGAGCTGACACTGTGGCAGGACGAGGGACAATGACAGATCACAGGGGGAACAGGCACCACACCCGATGCAGGTCGATGCCATGGAGACGATGAAGCAGAATAACGGGAGGGGGGCGCAGGGGTGGGTTCCAGGTGGGCCAGGAGGCCAGGGAAGGCCTGGCTGATGAGGTGACATCTGAGCTGAAGCTGGAAGGAGGGGAGGGGGCTGCCTGGGGTTTGTGGGGACAGGGTGTTGCAGGCAGAGGGAAGAGCTGGTTCCAGATCCTTCTCTCCCCAGTGATGGGTCACAGTTCTTGACACACATCTGAGGACCCTCAATCCCCGAGGAGCTAGGAGGGTGTCAGGCCAGAGCTTGTTTCCGTTGTTGTTATCTGTTTTGGTGATCGTCTCTCTCCTAATTTCTCCTAAGGCAGGGACACGTGGACTGACGTTTACTCTCTTGGTGACCGTGAGAGGCAGACCCCAAATTGGATTCTGTGGGGCGTGGTCACTGTGCAGCACTTGGGGGCAAAGAAGCCAGGAGCCAGGCGAGAGGCTGCAGCTTTGCTGAGGTTGGAAAAAGGAAATGCTTTCTTTTCTCTCAGGCACTGAGGTGGTTACAGCTGCCGTAGGAAACTGGTTCAGTCAGAAGGTAAAGCTGCCTCTCCTTGGTCTGATACACAGGTGAGGCAGGAAACAGACACACGGGCCTCAGCTCCCTGCTGACGGGGAAAGGCTTTGCTCCTCAGCCCTCGGTGGTTTCATTAGTCCTGAGAACATCTCCTCAGGTAGGCAGTGGTGAGAAAGGGATAGAAAGAAAATAAGGATTCTTCCGGGGCCATTTGGGATTTAACCAAAAGGGAAATACAAACAGCCAAGGACCCAGATGTCCTTTGAGGGCTCAGTACATGAGGCTTCATCTAAGACCAGCCTCTGTTTCATTCATTTGTTCATTATTTTCTTTTTTTTTGGCCATGCCAAGTGGCATGTGGGATCTTAGTTCCCCAACCAGGAATTGAACCCATGCCCCCTGCAGTGGAAGCATAGAGCCTTAACCACTGGACCACCAGGGAAGTCCCTGTTAATTATTTTCTGAGCAAATATCATGCCAGGCACTGTTCTAGGTCCTGCAAGATAGCCCTGACCTGGTCCTTGGCCTCAGAGAGAGAACCTTCAAATAAGTGAGACACAATAAATACGTTAATAAAAAACAAGATTGATAAAGAGGGCGAAACTGCTCTACAGGAAATAAACTGTGGGTTAAAGAGGGGAACAGAGGCCAAGCTAGACAAGGAGTCCTAATCCACCTCTCACCTGGGAAAGGCAGGCAGCTAATTCATGCGACTCAACCCGGAACGGAGCTGATGTCAAACGAGGTGGTAATGCTTGGGAACAAACACCTGCTTTGCTAGTTCAACAATAATCCATGAAATGTTCTTAAATCACACACATTCACTTTCTCAAGCAATTGCTTGAAGCTGGCTCCGTTGCTCCCACACCCCAGGCTGGGTTTAGTTGAAACCTGACCCCCCCACAAAGGCCGCCCAGTGGCAGCCGCTTCTCCTTCCCGGTGGAGGGAATTCGGATGTGACACGTGAGGCAGCAGACAGACAAATCCAGAAAGGGGGGCACCCACGGGACCACTGATCCTGGAATCAGCAAGGGAGGGGCATGAAAAGTCAACTGAAGGAAGGGGGTCACGTCAACCAAGAGACTTTACAGACTTCACCACATGCCGGGCAGCCCTTGTTTAAATCCTGATTCTGGAAAAGCAATGAGAAAACGGCGTCTGTGAGACAACTGGAGGGACTTGAACTACAGAGGTGATGAGGAAGTTGCAGCCGCCTTAGAAAACATCCACATGACGTCCGGGATTTGCTTTCAATACATTTCGGGAAAGAGGGGAGAGCTGGAGAGGGTGGGGCGGGTCCCGGTAATTGTGGAACCTGGGTGATGGGTACGTGGCGGTTCATCATATTCTGGTTGAAATATCCACAATAATTGATTGTACTCAGTTTATTATGTGATTGCTGTTTACTTGGGGAAGAATTGCACGACACTGCAAAACGCACAACAGGGATCTCCGTTCTGTCATTTCGGCTCCTCCCCACGTGAACTCGTGAGAACAGGGCATTTCCCCCGGGCCTGAGCCGTGACTGTACACGTTCCCGCTCCTTCCGCAGACAGGACTCTGGAACCTTCGACCAAGCCCCGCCCGCCGGGGAGGGATTTTATTTACCCTCCATCTGAAGCTAGCAACTTGCTCATCACAGAAGTCCACTGGCTGACGGCGATTTTATGCAGAGCTGAGCACGACAGCCGGGGCCTGTCACCCAGCTCTCAAGTGAAGATCCAGGGGTATTTGCAAGCAGAAATAATGGGCCGCTGCAGCTTTTTAAAGAGACGTGATTTATCTCCGGGACGGCATCCAGGCCGGAGCTGCTGGAGGACAATCCCAGGCTCTGGCCGGGGGGGCGTTGTTCATGCCTCGGCGGCCTGTCTGCAGAGGGGGAACAGCGAGGCTCCGCCTGCCGGGGTGACCGGGAGTTGGGGTGACCTGCGCCCGGCAGAGAAACGCACCCCACGGAGGGCGGAGATTTGGGAAATTTCTGTTGAATTGGAACCGCATGATGGTGAACTGGGTGACTCAGAGTCCAGGTGGAACGTCTGCAGGCAGAATCACGTGGTTTGGGCGCCTTCATTTCTCTGGAGCAGGAATGTGTGCTTGCGAAGATGCACGTGATGTACCTTTGATTGAAAACAGCTGCACGCAAGCGCAAGCCTTTTCCGCCAGTTAACTGGACTGAGCCGACACCGCCAGGTGTCCACCCAGGGCCCTTCTTTCTCACTAACAGGACCCTGATGGCCACGCGCTCCAGCCGCTGTGCCCGTGTGACCCCGTTCTCGCCCCGAGGTGGAGGCAGGCGGCCGCTGGCGATCCTGGGAAAGCGCGGCTGCCCCGATTCAGCCCCCTCCTCCTCTCGCCGCTCCTGCTTCCCTCCTGGCGGGGGGGCAGACACGACGCCGAGGAGCAGCGGCACCCGCAGCCACAGGGACCCTGCAGGAAAGGCGCAAGCCGAGGGCGGAGGCAGAACGGCGGAAGGAGACGCGCTTGGCGTATCGTGCAGCCCTGCACCAGGCCTGGACCGCCGCCCCCTGGCCTCACTGACCCGGAAACAGGCCAGTCACCCTGGGTTAAGCCACTGGAACTGGTGGATTCGAGCCGAGCGCAGTCCTGGCTGGAAGCGGTCACAGCTGGCCCTTGAGAACGGCGGCCCTGAGGTCCGCTCACCTGTGAACTGGGTTCACAGCAGTGGAGGTCCCCAAACTCATTTGTCCTAGGATGGAGACAGAATGCAGCATCACGGGACACGCAGCGACCCCCTTCACGGGCATAACTTCCCAGGTCAGCCGAAGCTTTCAAAAATAAACCCAGAATTAGGGAAACTTTTTCTGCGCCCGCCATCTGAATCCTTCCGGACTCTCTGGAAGTGTGATACCTGCACGTTCACTTCGTGGAGAGAACGTCCCCCGTGCATCCTCCAGCATCCACTTCCCCTTCTTGAATGAACAGAACCTGATCATCACTTGAGAATTCGCCTTCTCACCTCAGACTGTGTGTTTGGGGTGGGCTGATGCAGGACCCCAGGCCTGGCCAGCGGCCCTCAGTGATGGGACCTAAGCTGGCCAGTGACTTGGGGCTCTCGTGGCACCTGCTCTTGTCCCTGGACTTGAACCTGAGCGAGTGCAGGGCAGGAGCTGTGTTGGAGCCGCACGGGGCACCTGCAGCCCCCGGGCCCCAGCAGAGCCTGGCGGGAGCCGGCGCCATGTTGGGGGTCGGGGCCACTCAGCCGAGTCCAGGGGGCGGCGTGTGACACGCAGACCCGGCTCTGCCTGAAGACCAAGCACCATGCACCAGCCTGTTGATGCCCTCGGCCTGAGCCACCCGAGTCAGGTCTCTGTCCCTTGTCACCGAGAGAATCCTGCAGGAAAAGATTCCGTGCGGGGCAGGGACTTCCCTGGCCGCTTGGGAAACCTCCAATCTGCCCAGAAACCAGGAGGACATTTACACCTGCTCAGTCTTTTCCTCTGCGAGGCTTGCCCTCTGCCACGTGGAGTCAGCTTCTCCGGCTGAATTCAGGGAACTGTCAGGGAACCGTAACTGGGGTTGGCTCTGCCCACTTCTTGCCAGGAGAACACACTTGGGTCTGTTTTAGAACCTGAATAATATCATCGTGCCCTCTGTGTGCGGAAATGGAGTGTTCTTACTAGAAGAGGGAATTGTACGCACCTTGATTTTTGAGGTTTGTAAGCAAGCAAGCCTACCTCGGACCCCTGTGCCAGGAGGCCAGAGGCTGTGGTCGCAGCTGCTCCGTGGGGCCCTTCCCTGCATCCCAGCATCCAGGGCTCTGCCCCGTCCCTTCCCCGGGTCTCTCAGCTCCCCCTGCGCCACCACCAAAGGCTGTATTTCTGGGGATTAAAAAGGCAGGGATGACGGGGCAGCTCTGTCTGCAGAGCTCCGAGGAGCAGGGGTCTTGGTTGTGTCTTTGTTAAATGGAAGCCGCTGCCTCCCTAAAGGGGCAAAATGAGCCGAGAGCCCAGACATGGTCCCTGCAGAGGCGCCAACAGGAGAGATGCAAACGCCTCTGGGACTTGCCTCAAGGATCGACCCTCACAAACCGCGAGTGTCAGGTCCCGGCCGAGGCTGGGTGGGCTTACTCCTAACAGCCCCTCTGTTTCTGTCCACGGAATAACCTCTGCTGACGGCCCGTGGCCGCTTCTGCAGTCGCTGCTTCTCTGCTTTCTGGGGGCCCCTGTCCACTTCAGGCCTTGGGGCTGGGTCCACGTTCTAATTCTAGAACTCCGTGCTTCACGGGCAACAGGCCTCTCCCAGCCTGGGAGCAAGGGGTCCCTAGAGCATCACACTCCTCCCCTTTGAGCAGCCTCACCTTATTCCAGGCCCTATAATTTATGGTCGCCCAAAGATGACATGTTTCCCTGAACTAAGGCCTGGCGCTCCCCCTGCAGACCCCTCGACTGTTACATTACCTGCTCTCTTTGCTTGTGGCATTTGTTATTTTCTGCAATTGTCTTGGGTATTGATGTATTTACCTCCTTCTCTATTGTCCGCCTCCCAGACTAGAACACGAGCTCCCCGGGGTCGGGCTGCCTCTGCCTCCTTCTCTCTTGTTTCCCTGGAGCCCATGGCAGCGGTCGGTACCCAGAAGGAGCTCAGCGAATGTGGGATGACTCAGACGACTGACAGAAGGAGTGAACACAGGAGTGAGTGAGAGCGGACCTTTGGTCAAAGCTCTGGTGTGTATTTCTCATTTCCTTCTTGCCTGGTGACTCCTTCCAACCTGATAACTTGCTGGACTCAAAACCTACTCTGTCTGGCCAGTGCTGTCCATGAGAACTTTCTGTGATGATGAAAATGCTGCATATCCGTGCTGTCCAATATGGTAACCATTAATCACATATGACTGAGGGCGCTTGAAATGTGGCCTGTGTGACTTAGGAGCTGAATTTTTAAATTTATTTCGTTTTATTCATATGAACTTAAATAGCTACAAGTGGCCAGTGGCTACCGTGGAGGATGGCACAGGACTCCATCCTTGGGGTCATTCCTGGCCGTGTTCTCTAGATCTTGTCCTTCTGTCTGCCTGCCTGGCCCCTCCAGACTCCCAGCTCTCATCCCCCATCCTCAGCCTGGGGGTCGCCAGCCTCCTGCCAGGCGGGCCCCTCATTCGCCTTTGGTTCAGGGCCGGTTCAGGTGCCCAGGCCCCAAGCTGATGAGAACCTCCGAGGCCATCTCAGTCTGGACTCAGGTCAGAGGTTTCCCAAGAATACAGGACACATAGGAACCTCCATCTGCCAGTCTGGGCTTCCCCACAAAAGACCCCAAAAGCTCTAGAAGTCTCTGAGACTAAGAGGGGGGCTGAGGTGTGTCAGCCGAGACTCTGGATCACAAGGGACAGAACACCGTGCAAACTGACATGAGCTGAAATAAAAATCCGCTCACTGCAGGCACGGCATGGTCCAGCGCTACCTGGCTGCAGGCGCGGCCGGATCCTGGGGCGAAATGACGTCATCGGGAAGTGGCTCTCCCATCCTTCAGGCCCCTTCCTCCTGGGTCGGCTCCATTCTTGGTCACATGTTTCTCGTGACAGGGCAAAGATGCCCCAGCGCAACAGAGTCCCATCCCACTGGTCCAGCAAGGACAGTAAAAAGAAAGGCCTCTTTCCCAGTATTCCAGCGAAAGCCCTGGGACTGACGCAGATCAGACAAGCTGGGCTCACAGACCCGCCTCCTGATGGAAACAGCGCTCCCCCCCCGTTCTCCATCTCCTGCCCCCCTGCCCTCGCTCCGTAGGACTGGCGCCGTCGTCCTGACCACAGACGACACAAGGAGGGTGCAGCCATGAGGACGTTTCCACCAAAGGCGCTTCTGCTCACAGCTCACGGGGGGTTCTTGCCACCTGTTGGGAGAAAGGTGGTCGGTCCTAACAGCTCTCAGGATGCAGTGTGTTTATGTCCAAGCCAATCTGAGGCCCCGGTCACTTCACAGCCCACGTGAGAGTGAGAAGCAGGGGTGTTCATGTGTCTGGGGCCTCCGAGGGCCAAGTTCTGTGCTCCAGGCTTTACTTACAGCAGATGGACTTTGAAGGTCAGAGTGGTCAAACGTGGGCACCTTTACATGGTGTCCCTGACATGACCTCCCTCACTTCTCTAAACCCCTCCTCTGTCCTCCCACTCCTTCCACAGGTATTTATTGAGCTGCTGCTGGGCTGCAGTGGCCCTGGAGATGGGGAAGTGAGCGACAGCACGGCCTTAACCTCTCCAGGCTCGCAGTGGAGGGAGGGAGGTGAGCGGGGGCCCCACGCCCAGATGATCCCGGCCCCATCGATGCACTTTCTGGTTTTCCCTTCGTGGAGCCCATGTTCAGAGCACAGAGACACCCTGTGTTGTGTGCATTTTATAAACCTGGGGGACTTAACAGTAACATGTAGCCGACAGTGGTGGGGGCGGGGCACGGAGGGAGGATTTGAGGAAAGACCAAGAACAGCGTGGAGATGCCAGTTTCTCCACCGAGAGCTGTGGGCAGATGGTCCTCACGTCTAAGCTTAATGGAAGGGGAAAGAGGGGGTTCCGTTTACCGAGGTTGTAAAGTTGGTCAACAGAAGAATTTAGAATAAAAGTGCACTTAATACATCTCAGGATGCTGAAAGAAAGGTGAGCTGCCACAAAGGAATGGAAATTTCCATTTTTCATAGCAGGAGAGCCAATATATATTACCTAGCGATGACAACCCTAGAAATCAGCGTACGTGTCATCTAGAATAATGGTAATAACCGCCAGGCAGCCCCGAAACAGCAGAAGTTATGAGGAAATAAACAGCCTTTGGGAAAGGAAGAATTTCACTTTTCCTTTACACCGTGCTCTGCTGGGCGGTTTTTTACAGTCATTTATTTGCATGTTAGTTTTATAATTGAACAAAACTAAAAGTGGTACGTGTTCTTTGTAAACGCGGAGAGGGGTCTGGAAGCACAGGAAGTGGGTAATTCCCGGCTCTGCTGAGTCTAATCCCCACTGCCCCACCGTCACCCCCCTCACCAAGACCAATGTGAGCACCGTGATGTCTGACGGGACAAACGGGGCCGCAGGGAAACACTGTCCTGTCCTGCACAAGCATTTATTGAGTGACTGCTGTGTGCATTGCACTGAGCCCTGTGTGGTGGGCAAAATGGGTGGGAGTGGATCTTTCTTTGGGGGCTTTGCCATCTTGGAGGCCACCTCATGGTGAATGGACCCCAGACACCCAGGTTACAGGGACTTTCAAGTCCTCCCCCCTGGCCACTCCCTATACCAGGGACGGACCAAGGTGTGGGAGGGCGTTTTAGGCACAGTCATGATCTCTACTCCCCTTCTCGGCCACCCAGATGAGCCTGGAATCCTTGTCAAACAGGGGGCTTGCTATGGGGGCAGCCTCTGCAGGACCCCCGGGCCCCCCCTCCTGTGGGACTGCCCGCCCCCAGCCCCAGCCCTAGAGAAATCCTGGAGCTGCACTGCCCGCAGCTTCCGGGCATCATCTGGGCTCCGAGAACTGTGACCCCCGGACTGGCGCCAACCCCCGAGCCCATCGGCCCTGAAAAGGACAGGCAACCCTCCATCCCTTATGCAGAACTCGAGGGCAGCCACCCGCTGCCTCGGGGGCCCCGTGCCCCGGGCGGTCATTAGCCGATGGGCCCCGGTCGGTTGGCCAGGAGAGCGGGGCACAGACAGGAGCCGAGCCCGCTGCCTTCGCGGAGCCCACCCTCCTCTGCGTGGAGCCACGTCTGCCCTCGGGGTCACCCCTTCCCCCACCGCGCAGCCTGGCTTCCCACGCGCGGCTGCTGGGTGGTTTGCAGCAGGTCTGCCTGTCGTGTCCCCCACGAATCATGTCCTCATCGAAGTGGGCAGCGAACCTTACAAACCTGCCCCGGGGAGGCCTGAGAGCCGCCCTTGGGGGCATGGGCACTGTGCTCAGGCCGGGGGTGCCGGGGGGGGGCGCTGCCTGGACCCTCAGGAGTTTCTCCACCCCAGACCCCTGGAGGGTGAGGTGCGGGCTCCTGCAGATTGGAACGAAGGTCCCTTTTGGGTTCCTGTCCCAGATTGGGGACCACGGGCATGGCCAGGGAAGGGGCAGGGAGGGAACACCCAGGCTTCTTCTAGGGCTCTCGGGCCACAGGCTGCACACAGGCTGGACAGTCCCCTGGAGCAGGGACCGTGGTGGTTCAGAGGACAAATGGCGGGGAGGGGGGCAGGAGGCAGGGCTTTAACCCTGGGGCAGGGCCGGCAGGGGAGGATGCCAGGGAGGAGGGAGGAAGAGGCTCAGTCCAGACGGTGAACCAGGTACAGAGACCAAATTTAAAGCCCTGAACAGAATCCTGCCCAACCCTCCATGTCACCCCTTTCCACCTTGGTACCTGAAAGCTGGCAGCTCCCAGGGTTGGGGACCAGGCTCTGCCCATCTTGTTGTCACATCTTCCTGGGCTGGTGCTCTCAGGCCCATGGCCAAGATGGCTCAGCACCAGGTCCACCTTCCAGCCAGTGGGGAGGGGAAGAGAAAGACGGGCAAGATTCACTGAGGGGCACAGCCTGGAAGTCAGACCCGGTGTTTCTTTCATCCCATTGGCCAGAACTTGGACCCTCACCACCCCAAGCTGAGGGACTGTTCTGGGCAGCCCTGTGTCCAGGTAAGCATCTGAGGTTTTGTCCCTATAAAAGAAGGGAGCAGGGACATCGAGAAGCAGAAGCCATCCTGCTCAGAAGCCTTTGGCAAGATAGATGATCTCACCACAGGACCACCTAAGCCTGGCCCAGCTTAAGGGAAATTAAAACAAATATCCTGTAGAGGGTCAAGCCCCTTCCTTGTCTGCTTCCAGCTGGGGCCACACTTACACAGAAGCCAGGTCTCCACCACTGGCTGCTGTGTGACCACAGGAAGGTAACCTAGCCTCTCTGTGCCTCAGTTTCCTTATCTGTAGAATGGAGATGATAACCACAGGTGGTTATGGCTATGAGCATCAAGTGAATTAATTTATGTGAAACATTCAGAACAGAACCTGGCCCAGAGTCAGTAAGCACTCATCCACGTAGCTAGGGAGAGAGTACTCAGAATTGAACAACGGTCAGGGCACACAGCACTCCCAGGGGCAGCCGCCCTGGGCTTTCCTAAGCCCTGACCCCATCCGGTATGAGCAATAACTGTGATGCAGTCCATTCCATTTCTGTAGCTCTCTGAGCGGCAAAGCACTTTGATGTAGGTCTCTGAGCCTTGCGACTGTTGTGAGAGGTGAGTACTCTGGCACCAGCCCCATCTCACAGAGGAGGAAACCTTGACCCAGAGAGGAGGCGTCCCTGTCCCACAGTCAAGCGGTCAGTAAACCACCAGGCCAGGATGTGAGCTCAGGACTTCGGAGGCCAGGCTCACCCACTGAGTCGTCCCCAGTCACTTGCTGGGCAGAGCCCCGTGCCAGGCGCAGCTGGAGGTGCTGGGCACACGGGGCTTAGGACAGGCAGGTCCCTGCCTCCTTGGAGCTCACACTCCAGTGGGGAGGGGGCTGCTGTGGGCAGGGTGGTCGGGAGGGGCTCGCCCAGCGACAGCATCCCAGCAGGACGAACGGCCGGGACAAAGGCCCTGGGTGGGGATGAACCTGCCATGTAAGTGGCACAGAAGGAAGGTCAGTGAGTCCAGGAGAAGGAGTGGGGGAGGGTGGACAGGCCCCCCCCCCCCCGCGCTTCGACCTCAGGGCCTGCGCTTCGACCTCAGGGCCTGCGCTTCTGGAAGCATCTCTGTGTCTTCAAGCATATTTTCCAGGCAGAGATCACTCCCACGTGGGGCAGGGAGGGCGCCCTGTGTGGACGGGGAGGGAGTGCGGGACGTAGAGGACATGCCTCTGATGACCCTGGGGGAAGCCCAGGCCGCCCAAGCCGCCCGCCTCAGCCCAGGCTGGGTCCTTCCTCATCAGGCCTCCGCCGTCTGGTTGGGGCACCTCAGAATGAGGAGCAGGAAGTGTGACTGTCACTGCGAACACCTGCCTCCAAATCTCCTGACTCAGGAGGCGGCCTGTGACCGGCTTCCCTGTGCCAGTGGCGGTGACACTGACACAGGGCTTCCCTCCCTTTTAAACCCCTTCTGGTTCCGCCCATGTGAAATCAGGCTGTTTGAGCCTCCTGTTCTCTGTTTGGTTTTTATACCTTGCAAACAAGATGTAAAGGCAGAACACATGCATAAGGCATAATTATGACACATGGATTTGTTTAACTTCATCCCTGCAATTTCTCAAATATCCACGCAGTTAAAGAGCACCTTTGCATGAGACGCTCTCGGGAACAGTGGTGATAGGACCACGGCTCACAGGAGTGGAAGACACTGTAAAGACACCGAGTTACTCATTCAGTCCTGTGTGCATCCGCGTGTCCCACTGGCGGGCACGCCCATACAGCACCACACGGACTCACTGGTCCCCTTGTGTGTCTGGACAACATGTCACTCTGCATGACAGAAACGCCCAGTGATGTCAGAGGCGCCGTGAATCACAGCAACGGCTCCGGGCCTGGTATCCAAGAGACCTCGGCTTGCTGCTAAGTCACCATCCCCGCTGTGAGAACCGGTGGCCGTACTGGGGCCTCCCGTTGAAGGGAACTAAATTACATCTAGAATGACCCACATTGTGCCGCAGCCAATGACCCCGTTAACCTCTGGTTCATTTTCTGCTTCCCGGTGTCCTGGGAACGGGTGGTGTTCACTCTGATTGGGACGAGCCCTCATTGCTGTGCGCTGGTTTGCCCGCGCGTTGGCTGTGCTGGGCCCGGAGCTTTAATAGAAACGGCGGATGGGCCAGGGCCCTGCTGAAGCTGCAGAATAAGAATGAGGTCCTTTCCTTTACCCTCCGGCCCCCGCCCTGATTCGCATGACTAAGCTTTCTGCCTTTTCTTTTAATGTGTTTGTTTGTGGATTATTGATGTGTCTCGTACAGAGGAACAAATTATTTGCCCACCGGGCAGTGGCCTAACTTTGGCAGAAGGCTCAGCCGTGACTGCAGCAAACTGGAGCCCGACAGCCCTGCTTGTCCTGGTCGAGGCAATTCCAGGAGGAGGATTTCCAGGGATGTAAGGATCAGAATTACATCGGTCTCCAGCTGACTCATGAAGGGGGATCTTAGCAAAGGAAGCCTTGATGGATAGGAAGGAAAGAAAAGATCCTCTTCTGTGGTTAAAAAAAATCTAGCTAAATTTAACAAAAAGCTCAAAATTGTCTTTAAATGAGGCTGCAGCTTCCCTGGGGAAAGAGAAGACTTGCTGATTTTTCAAAATGTGGGTCTCAAGTCTCTCAGCCCCCATGTCACCTTTTTTAAACAAATATTTTATAATTTCCACATTGGTATTTTGAAACGAAATCCATAGATAATATAACCCTACCTACATGTTTTTTAGAAATTCAACTTAATGCCCTAACTGTAATATAAAAAGAACTATAAGAAAAGTAATTTACGTACAGTAATTTGCAATAAAGCAATGCATATTTCAACATGCAAATGCCCTGTTATGACCACACTAGAAGAACCGAGGAAGCGGTAGATGCAGACTGGGGTCTAGCGTGCAGCGTTAACATCTGAAATGTCAGATTTAGGGATGTGGTGGTTCAAAGGGATGAACCACCACTGGCAAACTTTCTCAACAAAACGAGTACAAGCTTCCCTTGATTTACACCATGGTTGCTGCCCCAGGAAACTCGGGGAATATTAAAACAATGCAAAAAGCATTATTGTTGCTTCCACATAGAATGGATTCTCCTTTGGGGACTCAGAGCATTGTAAATAGGGTTTTTTCCACACGAACATCCAGTGGAACCTTTGAAACTGATGCAAGATGCAAGACAGTTCTGCAGGGTGTGGGCCTGGCCTGTGTATTGTGGTCACCTGGTGTCCCCAGCCTCCACCCACTGAACACCAGTAGCACACAGCCCATCATTGTGCCACCGACATCACCTCTTAGGGGACAACACCCCCGTTTGGTAAGCACGGCCCCACAAGTCAGCACACACGTGTCAGAGGCTGAAGCCTACTGTTGTCGCACCTGAAGTTCCCCTTGCATGTGGCCTTTGCCTGGCTGGCTGCCCACCCCGCCCAGAAGGAGACAGGCAGCCCAAGGACACCTCAACTACCTCAGGCCTCCCCCGCCCCTGCCCCCAGCCCCACCGCAGGCAAAAAAGGGCAGAGTCCTCAAACCGTCTCCCTGCAGAGGGGACTGGCCTCCTGGTGTTTGAGGGTTCCGATACAGACATCCCTCAGTATCTTCGGGGCATTTGTTCCAGGACCCTCCGCAGAATCCCAGGATGCTCAAGTTTCTGCAGACCGTCCTCCACATCCACGGGTTCTATCCAAGGTTGGTTGAACTCACAGGTTCGGAGGGGCCGACGGCACCTCCGTTCCCAGCTCCCCAGGGGCCTGAAAACCTCCTCCCCCCGTAACACTGACTTGGGAAACCCCTCAACACCAATTGTGCCTGTCATGTGGGTCCTGAGGGTCTCTACCAAGTGGCCTCTAATTATTTATCAGTTTCTTTGTTTACCCATTATCTTTATTACTGAAACTCTATCACGATAACTGCATAAGTCAAGATATGGATGGTCAACCCAGCCACACGCTAACCAACAGGGCGCATCTCCGTGATCGTGGTCCATTTTCACATACAGGCGGGCTCTGATTGTCCACCGTCTTCTCCCAATATTCCGCCACGCCTCCCTCCTTTCCAAGTCTGCTCCAGTGTTCACCCCCTACTCCCTGTCTCCTTCCCCCTCCCTGCCCCACTCCCAGTGAAAAGCTGAATAAAACGTGCATCCTTCCGCAACTTCCTACACACTCCCAGACTCACATCCAAACTTAGACACACTGATAGGGATTTCCCGGCCTCTCTTCGTAAGGATCTGGGCGGGGGGCGGGGTTCCCCCCAAAATACGATTTTACTACATAAATTACTCGGCACTGTGCTTTCTCAGTCCTCAATATATTATGGACCTTTTCTGGATCAACAGATCAAGATCCAACTCGACATCCTGAACCAGCTGTCCACCAGCTCACAGTGTGCGTCTGCTGCATTTTAAATAGGTTGTTTTCAGAGTCTGGGGTCAACTGTAGTCAACTATGATGAGCACTGTGATGAATATCTCGGAATACGTGGCCTTGTACCGGGGAACGTTTGTTTCTACGGGATACACTCCTAAAACTAGGATCCGCTGGGTGGAAACATATGCGTGTGTTGAAATCAGAGGTGATGGAGTGGTGAATTCTGCCAGGGGCAGGACAAGACAGGATTCGTGGTGGAGGAGGCATCTGAGGCAGTTTTTGAAGGATAAGGAAGGTGGGTGGGCTGGGGAGGGCAGTCCCTAAGACAGGTGACAGAACCCCACTGTGCAGTAAGAGAAAGAAACCCACAAAGAAAAAGTCTTCCAAATCAATTCCATGGAGGAAACAGCACATTGTTTGGAAATCAGAAGAGCCAGATTCTGGCTCATTGTCTGCAGTTCACTCTCTGGGTGACCTTGGGTGAGTCCTTTCCCTCTCTGGGCTCCAGTTCCCTTATCAAATTAAGTAGTTGGACTAGATGACCCTTTAAACGCCTTCCTTTTGTGAAGTTTCTATGATTAAATGAGAACCATGTATATGATAGTTTTCTGGAGTCTAAAGTACTAGTGGTCATAACGGATTCCTGCTCCGATGATGACCTATGTCCATTTGGTTAAATCTGATACAGCCCTCTCTTATGCCCCCAACACCTTCCCTCCCTCCCTCCCTCCCATCATTTCTTCCTTTTTTCCTTCCTTCTACAAACATTTGTGGGATGCCTCCTGTATGTGAAGCAACGTCCCAGAAGCTGGTGTGAAAAAATAGACATGATCCTGCCATCATGGGCATCCCGGGACCATCCACCTGAGAGCTTTCTCTTGGCCTGTGGTCAGGGGTGCAGACAGTTGGTGGTTCTGAGGACCCTCAGCCAGTGGCACATGGGAATCGGGGGATAAGTGATCAGAAGTCGGCTCCAGCTGCCCTAGGAGGAATGCCCCGGCTCCTTCCCCTTCCCTAGTGTGCTTCCTGGGACCACCCCTCACAGGAACAACTTGCACTAGAACCCCCGTCTAGAGGTCTGCTTCTGGGAAACCCAACTGAAGCCACATAGAGATCAAATGGGAACCTGGGATAACAAGATAGAGAGTCAGCTGGGTGAGTGAGGAGCTCTGTCAGAGAGGGCTGTCCCCAAGGCGAGTGGAAGCTGCAGGGTGAAGGTCTGGGGGAGGGGCGTTCCAGGCTGAGGGTCTGCAAGTGCAAAGGCCCTGAGGCAGGAACAGGATCAGCATATTGGCCAATACTCCTGCAGAATGAACCTAAACAGGATACGTGATGATGATAATAATAGCAGCCGATGCACACAAGGCGCTGACTGTAGGCCTGGCACTGTTCTAAGCACTTTTGCTGTATCCTCCTAACAGCCTCATAGGGATCTGCCCTTATTGCCACATTTTCTGGAGGAGGAAACCAAGGCACAGGGAGGTGAAGCCCCACCCCCCCATCCAAGGTCATCCAGCTGGTTACTGGGGGGGGCCAGGATGTTCCTCCCCTCTGCTCATGATGGGAAAGGTCTGAGGGGAGGGGGTTCACTTTGCACTCCCCCAGGGGCCCTGCTCAGAGACTTGGCAACCAGTGAACAGCAGTACTAACAGCGACATGTGTCCAGCACTGACCCTGTGCCAGGCCCCTTCTATGCACTTCACACGGACTAATTCATCTGATCCTCACATCAACCCCCATAAGGTAGGGGTGATGGTCACCGTGTGATGGAGGAGGAAACTGAGGCACAGAGAGGCTGTGGGCTGGGAAGGACTGAGCCCGGATTTCAGTCCAGGCCGATCTGACTCCAGAGACCCTGCTCATAACTGTTGTACATACACACACGAGTGTGTGCGCATACATGTTAGCGTACACACACACTTGCGTGTATGTAAGGTGTGCACACAGGAGACAAGGGAACTAAGTCGCAAGGGCTGAAGGGCTCTGCTGCTGATCACACAGCAACTGAGAACCGGAATTTAATCCCAGTCGGGTTACTGTGGAGCCTCCCCACGGGAGCAGAATAAAGCAGATAATCAATTGTTGAAACGGTGGACTTCAGGACTCTGTGCTACCCTAGTCCCTGCTCGTATGTGATTATAAACCGAAGAGCTGAAATCCAGTCAGGCCCCATCAGCGCAAAGCAAGCTTACAGATCCTACTGGTGATGCTCTGAACAGGCTGGAGGTCAGGGCTTTTCTCAAAGTGTTACTTGCTTGCTCGGTGTCCTCACCTGTGAAATGGGACTAATGAGCATCCTCCCCACAAGGGCTGTTGTGAGGATTAAATGAGGTGACACCGTGAGTGGCTAGAGCCAGGCCTGGCACACAGTAGGTGCTCAATACCTGCTGGCTGATATAATTATTGCCCCAAGGATAAGCGGGCCCCTCCCCAACTCCACTGCCTGCCTTCCTGAAGGAGAGTCACGCTGGTATCATTGTTTCACAGTGTCCTGGCTCCAAAAGTCCAGTGAACGGTCACAACCAGAGACTCGCCAGCCTTTGTCTCCCTGCACTGGGCTGACATGACCCAACGTCAAGGGATTTTATTCTTTTCTTTCCTTTGCCTGTTCCTTTCCTGTCCAGATCAACAGTAAGATAACAGCTGCACCTGGATCTTGTGTTTTCACAATTTTAACAACACACAGGAAATTGGGTGGCTTAGGGATGCGGCGTCAGGGGGCGAGCTGTCACTGTGTGGACAGACCAGGTGGAAGACGGAGGGTCAAGGGCAGGAAGGAGAAGGACCCAAGGGGATGGGAACAGAATAACTTGATAGGCTCCAAGGGCCCAAATTAAATTAAATGCAGGGAGTGCTTTCTTCTTGTGAGAAGTTTCCAGTCAGAGGAGGAGTGGGCACCTCCCAGCGGTGAGTTGAAAACGAAGGATTCGGTCCTTTGTTTTCCCTTGGGGGACAGAGTGTCTCCCCACCAGGGCTGCGAGCCTGACCCCGGCCCTGCCGCCTCCCTGTCTTACTCTGCGCGCCCTGCTGCCACGCACGCAGGTCCTGCTATTCCCCGAGACACAGCCAGGTGAT
Organism: Monodon monoceros; assembly: GCF_005190385.1. NCBI lineage: Eukaryota > Metazoa > Chordata > Mammalia > Artiodactyla > Monodontidae > Monodon > Monodon monoceros. The sequence continues at coordinate 12,678,283 of NW_021703769.1, read as the reverse complement.
GTCCCCTTCCCAGACTCTGTCCTTGATGCTCCCTCCACCCCACCTTCACTCACTGGCCTCCACCTCCACTCTCTGCCTCGGCTCTAACAGCGGCTCGGAGGGACACAGTGTCTTAGGGGCCCCGATGCTGCCCCCGCCCTCTGCCGGTCCACCACCCTGCTGGATTTCCTCGTAGCCCTGTCACCATTTTAAATATTCTGAGTGTATCTTCAGTGTGAGCTCCAGGAGAACAAGGATCTCATCTTTCTTATTTACCTCTCTCTCCCAAACACCTAGAATGTGCCAGGGACATAATATACATAAGTGCTCAATACATAAATCCCTGTTAGGTGAATGAGTGGATTGAATGCATGAGTGAATGAATGAATGAATGACTTGGTCACTAGCTCCTCAGTAAGCATTTGTGGCTGAATCACTTTGCCCTAGAATTGTTGAGCGTTTTTCTTCTCAGCCTGTGTGAACCCCCATCTCACTTGTCATTTGACCCCGTTGGCACCAACAGAGCCCCCATAGCAAACTGGACGCTGAAGTCAGGCGCCCAGGTGATGGGAAGATTTATGGAAACATGCCCACCTCTCTTTGCCTGGATGTCTTAGCTTTGGGCAGATTCAATCTTAGGTGACGAAATCAAGCTGTCCCTTCTTTCCCTCCATGCAACTATAGCCCTCTTTATACCAGGACTGAAAGGTCATCTCCTCCACAAATCCAAGAAAATGGAAAATTTTCCCAGTATTGTCTCTGCTGCCTAGAAAGGCCCTGGTGGTGTTTTCTACTTTTCTTTACCAAACGAGTCATTGGGCACCAAATCCCAAGTACATGTGCTCAGCGATCACCTAGTGATGCCTTGAATGAACAAAGATCGTTTACTCTGGTTTCTCTTTTCATGCCTTTGCTCCATGGAGAGCCCCCTGAAGGCAAGGGCTGTGTTTGAGTATCTTTGCGTCTCCCTCTCCTGAGGCAGGAGCTCAGCAGATGTCTCAGATGTGATGTGAAGTGATTTGTAAGGGACATGAAGAGCTGACAGTCATCATCTAGAAAGTGTGGTCACTCTGGGGGTATCCTAAACAGAGCGATCACTTTTCCTTCAGCAACAGATCTTTGGTCTTGTCTTTTTTTCCATCACGAATATTTCAAGCCAGTCAAAAAATATAAAGAAGAATAAAATGAATGACTATGATCTCATCAGCCAGCTCTGTGAAATCTTATAATACTGTATTTGCTTCAGATGTTTTTCTTCTAAAATGAAACATACACCTTGATTAAAGCCCCTTGTGCCCCCTCACCCCAGCTCCTTCTCTGTCTGCCCACAAGGCTCCACCTGGTGCTTCCCCTGCAGAGCTTCATGACTTACCATATCTGTGTGTCTGCAAATATTATACAGCACGGTTTGTATGCTTCAAATGGTGTGTGAATGCCATGTGGCTTTCTGCAGCTTGCTTTTTTGTTTAAACCTAACTACCATAAAGCATTCCACTGGATCTACGTGTAATAAGCAAATAAAAATAGACATGCTGCATAGGGACAGGACATAAGAAGTAGGATGGAGTGAAATCAAGTGGGGTTCAAGGATCGAGGGGGATGTGAGGGGTGTGATTTTACATAGTGGTTGGGGGAAACTCAATTTGAAAAGGAGACATTTAAGCAGAGATCTGAATGAAGTGAGGGTGTAAATCTGGCTGAAGGTGACTGACTAATACATCACAGTTTCCCAGGGATTTTTCAGCACTGAAAGTCTCAAACAAACCAGGACTCCCTGATGGAAGAGCATTCCGGAGGAGGAAATGGCGAGTAGAAAAAATCAGAGGTGAGCAAGCTTGGCTTGTTGAAGGAGGAACAGGGCCCAGGGTGGCTGAGTGGGACGAGCATTTCTGGAAATGGAAGTTGATGAAGTCCAAGAGGGGTCCCAGGGGAGCACAGAGAGGTCCACATACAGCACGTACATCACACAGGGCGACTAACAGGTGAGTTATACACCACTGTGAATTCAAACTTCACTCCTGACAGTTTTAAAGTTTAAAAATTATTAAAATAAATTTTAAAAATATTTTTTTAAAATTATCCAGGAACATTGATTTTTTTCTTTTCTATGTGTATATTTCTAATAATTTTAACACATGTAGAGATTCATACAACCACCACCTCCATCAGGATCCAAAACAGTTGCATCATCTCTCATAATTCCCTCATGCTGTACCTTTAAGAAATCCCTGACAAGTGTTGATCTGTTTCCCATCACTACCATATTGTCTTTCTGGGAATGTCAAATAAATGGGATCATCACGAAGTACGTAAATTTGGGGGACTGGCTCTGTCCCCAGCACAGAGCCTATAAGACTCATCTAAATTGTAGTGTGTATCAATATTTCCTCCCTTTGTACAGATGCATCGTACTCCATGGTGGGTTTGTTTATCTGTGTACACATTGGAGAACTTTCGGGCTGTTCCCAGCTTTGGGATTTTGCATCTGTGTGTTATTTTTGAGAATTTCATAGCAATCGTCCTCTGGATATTACAATGCCTTCAGGAAAGTGCTATAGACAGAAGCTCTGCTCTATATTAGAAAAATGTCTTGCATTGATTAAGATCTTAGGATTTTAGGGAAGATATCTCCTTCCCTCCTCTACTTCCTGGTGGCAAGCCCCCAATTTGTCAGGATGTTCACTTTAAAGAGTAGAGAATAAAATATTTTCAAGCCCTATTTCTAGCTCTACTACATACCTTACGTAATAATTTCTGCCCCTACCTTTTAAAAGGACCAGGGCTATACAAAAAATAATACATTTCGTTATGTAACTTTAAAATAAGAACAGGGCTTCCCTGGTGGCGCAGTGGTTGAGAGTCCATCTGCTGATGCAGGGGACGCGGGTTCGTGCCCCAGTCCGGGAGGATCCCACATGCCGCGGAGCGGCTGGGCCCGTGAGCCATGGCTGCTGAGCCTGGGCGTCCGGAGCCTGTGCTCCGCAACGGGAGAGGCCACAGCAGTGAGAGGCCCGCATACTGCAAAAAATAAATAAATAAAATAAAATAAAATAAGAACAAAATCCGAAGATCAAAGAAGGGTCCCTTCTGTTCCAAGTAGCTCAATCAGAATATCTAGAAAATAAGAAAATTGCCCTGTCCCCTGCTGTCCGGATGGAAGGAATTGGGGTTACAAAGGAACACACGGAATCTCACCACTAAGTCTTTTCTGCTTATGAGCTTACTCCGTCAAGCCCTGGTGGGTTTGGTTTTGTCTGAGGTTTAACGGGATTGCAGACTTTGGGGGTGGTCTCTTTGGATTTTCTCCTTCTTTTTCCTATTATTGCTTAAAAATACCCCACGAGACCAAAGAGACAACCGTGACAGAGAAGATTGGAATTACACAGGCTGTAATTCCTTTTCACATAAACGTTAAAGTGTGTCACCCCTCGGGGGGTGTGATTTTCCTGGCACCAGAGGCAAAAAAAGCGCGAGGCTTGTTTCCATAAAGAGGCAGACTTGGCTACATCTAAGTAGAATAAATGTAAGCAGGTATCGATCTGTCTCCCTGCACTAGAATGAAAACTGCATGAGGGCGGGGCTATGCCTGGTTTGCTCATTGTGAATCCCTGGTGCCTTGCATGGCACAGAAGCTCAATGGACAGAATCGGGACACTTGCTCCTGGAACGTGTCACCATACAAACATAGCCATAAATGTAACTGCCACGTAGAAAAATTTCCACGTGCCACCTAACTCACTTCTCCAAGCACCAGTGGCAAGCAGGTCACAATTTTGGAAGCATCGTCCCTGCCCCAGATCCCTCCTGCTGTTCGCCTCGGTGGACCTGCCCATGCTAGCAGGGCCTTATTTCCATCTCGGGACCTGCCCTCCCCACCCGGCTGTTTCTGGGCACAGGACCCCTCACTGCCTGAGGCTAAGCCCACTTGGGACCATATCCAACTCCTGGGGCTCCTGTCTCTTCCGGCCTGACCCATCCCTCCTGCTTCCTCAGTTCAGGGCTCTCATTCTGACAGCCTCCCTCTGAGCTGGAGAAGCTGACATAATTAGCATTCTGCATTCCACCTGGATCTGCATAATCATGCACATTTAGTGACCTCATCTGTACTATAATTACTGACTTTGCTCTGACATTCCAAACTTCAACTCTGCTATCAATACATGTCTCTTCTGCCTCCTACCTTTGCTGCAGTGGGATTTTTAAGGTGGTTTTTGCAGACCCCTGGCTTTCTCAGACATGACTCTGGCTACAAAAATGCAAAAGGATCAATGCCCCTTTATGTAAGCATTTCTCCCTCTAAAGTCAGGGCAGGTGGGTGGCGTGGACTTCGGTGCCATCATATTTAATACTCGGCGGAGGGGCAGAGGAGGCCTGTCATACTTTCCATACAAGCATCTGCTCCCTGAAAACACACAAGCCCCTCATTGTCGCCTGCAGAGAGGGAAAAGTGTCCTGGTCCCAGTGAATCAGATAGAACGCCTTGACCAAGATATCCATGATAGCTGAGTCAGAGGAGTTTGCAAGCGGTGGTCCTTTTGACTTTGGGAAAGATGGGTGGGCAAATTCTCTAGAGCAGGCTCTTTCACTCTTTTTTGACTGTGTTGTGGATTCAGTGTTTGTGTCCTCCCAAAATTTCTAGGTTGAAGCCCTAACTTCCAGTGTGGTTGGATCTGGAGATGGGGTCATTAAGGAAAGTAATTATGGTAAAATGAGGTCATAAGGGTGGAGTCCTGATCTGACAAGATGGTGGCCTCATAAAAAGATATACCAGAAGGCTTGTTCTTTTTCTCTCCACCTGCATGTGTGGAGGAAAGGCCATGGGAACGAACACACACAACAAGAAGGCGGCCATCTGCAACCCAAGAGGAGATCACTCACCAGACACCAACCCTGCTGGCACCTTGATTTTGCACTTCCAGGCTCCAGACCTGTGAGAAAATAAATGTCTGTGGTATTTTGTTTTGGCAGCCGAGCTGACCAAGGCAGCGACCCACAGTTAGAGATGCATATTTTCTCAGACACAGTGCAAGCACACGTGTGCACTCACACACACACTCACACTGCATGAAAAAACAGCACCTTCGCCACATACAGGCACGAGGTATTTTCTCTTCCATTGCATTCCATCTTATTCAATTCTGCTATTTTCTTTTCTGTTTCCTGCTTTTAAAATGCTGATGGTGACCAACTAAATTGATTTCATGACCCATTAATGGGTGGCAAGCTCAGCCTGAGAACTCTGCTCTATGAGGACCCTGTTCTTTCTTTGGTTTTTGAAAGACAAGCCCCTCCAGATGCTTCCCTAGAAGAGACCCCAGGAGGCAAGATGCCTGGCATCAGAGCATATGGTGGAATAATAGTTTTTCAATGAAAAGCTCCTATGTCCCCAGAGACGCAATCAGCAAATTCCACAATGCAAGAAATGACCCGTTTTTCTTCAAAAAATAAATATCAAGCAAAAAGGACAGGATGGCGCCATCCAATACAGCAGCCACTAGCCACCTGTAGTCCACTGAGCCCCCGAAATGCAGCTAGTCTGAACTGAGATGTGTTCTAAGAGTAAAATACACATCTAATTTTAAAGACTGAGTATGAAAAAAATATTGTAAATATCTCTTAATAATGTTTAGATAGATTATATGTTAAAATAATGTTTTGGATACATTGGATTAAGTAAATATATCAGCATTAATTTCACCTATTTCTTTTTTTTTAATTTACTGTCTAGGAAATTCAAAATTACACTTGTGGCTTGTATTATTATTGAATGGTGCTTTTATAAACTAAAACAGACTCGAGACACATCAATCTAAGGAAATATATAGAACTTTTTTGGATCCTGATTCAAAGAAACAAACTGAAAAATAAATGAGACAATTGGGGAGATTTGAAAACTGACTTGGTATTTGGTGATATTAAAGATATTAAAAATTAGAATTTTAGGGGTGATGATTCTGTTACAAAAGGGAGTTTTTTTAGAAATATGTACAAATGAAGTAATATTGGGGATTTACTTCAAAATAAATGAGAGGAAGAAAAAAAACAAGGCGAGGTCACAGATGAAACGAGTTTGGCCATAGGTGTTGAGGAGTTCACTACGTCATTCTCCTTTCACATCTGTTTTAAATTTTCCAAAATCTGAAAGAAAGTTTTGAAAGGCTGTAAAAATCTACTGCATAAAAAATTGTAAACAAAATCAAACCCCAGACAGATGGCACATGTATTCCACGTGGTAAACAGTGCTTATAAGGGTAAATTCCAGAGAGGAACTGCCGGCGTTCAGATCCGAACTTTCCCCCCACCAGTAAGCCGTGTGATCTGGGGCAAGTGACGTAGCTTCTCTGTGCTTCATTTTCCTCCTTTTTGAAAAAATATTTATTTATTTATTTGGTTGCACCAAGTCTTAGTTGCAGCACGTGGGCTCCAGCACAGGCAAAGTCTTAGTTGCGGCATGCATGGGGGATCTAGTTCCCTGACCAGGGATCAAACCCAGGCCCCCTGCATTGGGAGCACGGAGTCTTAGCCACTGTGCCACCAGGGAAGTCCCATTTTCCTCCTTTGTGAACGGAGATAATAGTAACTGCATGACGCTATTTCCAATAGCTGCTGTAACAGCTGACCACAGACTTAGCGGCTTAGAATAACACATTAGTATCTTATGTTTCTGAAGGTCAGAAGTTTAAAATTAGTCCACAGAACCGCGTTCCTTCTACAGGCTCTCAGGGACAATCTGTTTCCTTACCTTTTGCAGCTTCTACAGGCTGACTGCATTTCTGGGCTCAAGACCCCTTCCTCCATCTTGAAAGAAAGCAGCATAGATTTTGCTCTTTTCCTTGACCTCCTGCCTTCCCCTTATAAGGAGGCTTGTGATTACGTTAGGCCCACGTTGATAATCCAGGCTCATCACCCCATCTCAAGAACCTTAACTTAGTCACACCTGCGACATTTCTTTTGCCAAGTGAAACAACATATTCACAGGTTCTGGGGATTAGGACATGGTCGTCTCCCAGGAGACATTATTCAGTGAGCACAATGGGGCTGCTATGAGGATTAAATATGTTGAGCACTTACAAGTGGACCTGGCACATTGTAACGTCTAGTTAAGCATGAATGATTATTATTACATAGTATTCATTAATCAATTTTTAAAATTTTGAACCCATCAGAAAAAAAGTTGTAGCCAGGTATAGTTTGTAACTGAAGGAGTAAAAATGGAAACTACTTAGAAGAATCCTGGAGTGTATCCTTTGTCCCCATTCAATTCCATCTCTTCCTCTTTGCTGCTGGCTGGGCAGTGGGTATAATGGCTGGAGCTGGAGCCACCATTTTGGACCATGAGGTAACCCGGGGAATGGAGGCCTCTTGTGGCAGAAAAACAAAATGAAGAAATGAGACCCCTTGAAAGCTTGGTAGAGCACAGCTCCCACCCCCAGCCTGTTACACGAGTCAAAAATAAATTTATATTGTGCTAAACCTTCTTTTATCTGGGGCCTGGGTCACTCACAGTAGAATGTAATCCTACTGATACTTTAATTTTAATCTGTTTCCCATAAATCATAAGAGGTGCCAAATATGCGGAGAGGCCACAACATGTAATAAGTAAACAGGCTGCATCTGGAGACCCAAAGGGCTTTGTTGTTCTCTCTCAATATACAGAACTGAGTGGGGAGCCAATGCAATCAGCCCAGTTTGTCCCAACTGGGGTTTCATTTATTTCTTCCTTTTTGATCATTTTTTAAACATCATGATCCTTGATGAGGCAAAAAACGTGAAAAGAAAATTGAACTCATGCTATAAAACCACGTGTAGAAAGAAACGGATGGTTCAGGTAGAAAGTACGAGTGAGTGATGGTTCTGTAGCATAAAGCCCAGGATGTCAGGGTGCTGCCCTGGTGCCACAACCAGCCCAGATCCCTGATGGGCAGAGTGAAGTGGGAACAGAAACTAAGAATACGGGGACGGAAGCAGGGCAGCCTTGCCTAAAAAGCATTGAACCCTGTGGGCAGAAAGAAAGAGAAAGAAAGAGTCATCTTGAGAACACAACCTTGATTCCTTCCAGCCCGTGGATGCCCATGACAACTAGCTGTGTGGTTTTCATTCCTTGCACATCCTTGGAGGCACTCTGTTTTGGAGGAGGGAAGACTCATCCAACACTATGTTAACTTCATTTGGAATTCTAGCCAATTCAGCCCAGCACACACATGCTTAGGCTGGTACCTAAGGTGATCAAGGCGCCTTTGTGACTGTGCAGGGGTGGGTATTGCTGACAGCTGATCTGGCATCTCCCATCTCTATCCTCACTACTAAGCGGTCCTTGGCCTGGTCAGGAATATCCTGCTCCCCTCTACATCCCGGGAGCCTCAGGGAGGAGGACCCCACCCCTGCTACAGAGCTGCTCCGAGGGTAATCCCATCTTCCTTGCCTGTGATTGGGTGAAATGTGGACACGTGACCCAACCAAGGCCAAGGACATTCTAGGAGGTATTTTCTGGGGGTTTATGAGCAACGCCCCGGGAGACATTTCAGAAGTGGCTCTGTTTCCCCTGCTGGACAGGAGCAAAGAGGTCAGACAGGAAGGAGATGATGCCTAGACTGTGGCAAGCAGAGTGCCCTTGAGGAGCGTCCTTGAGGACAAGGTGTCCTCGAGGACACCTGCAGGTTGCCGAATCAACCGCCCCTGCAGCCCACCTGCCCCCTCCCTTTCAGTGATACGAGCCAACACGTGGTGTGACAGAGCAACCTTTATGAAAGTTGGGCAAATTCATCTTACTTCATATTGAATTCATGGTGTGTGATGGAGGACTGTGCGCTAGATTTTTTGTTGCTGTCACTGTGATCACCGTCATTTGTTTGTTTTGTCTACTTTTAGCAAGAATACCCAGAAACATGTTTGAAAGTTACCTGATATCCATCACCCTGGAGATCATGAAGGGAGAGCACCAAAAAGGTGATAGTTTAATGATCAAGAATGAGTGGACTTTTGAAAATGTAATGGTATTTAAAAATAATGAATAAAAACGATCACAAGTTCTTCCTAAGATGATAAACCAAATAAGATGACTTTTACCCAAGAACAAACCTTTCTCTGGTTCCATGAGCGGCTACCGTTGACCCTTGAACAATGTGCAGGTCAGGGGCACCAACCCTCCACACAGTGGGAAATCCGAGTATAGCTTATGGTTGGCCCTCCCTATACACCAGTCTTCTGTATCCGCGGTTCTGTATTCATGGAGTCAAGCAATCGCGGATCGTGTAGTACTGTAGTAGTTACTGTTGAAAAAAAAAATCCACGTATAAGTGGACCGGTGTTGTTCAAGGGTTAACTGTACTTACTTAAAATGATCTCTTTTTCCTGGGACCTTTTCAAGTTGGCCCAGCTGACCACGATCAGTAATGAAAGTGTGGAAAGGTAAAAGTTGTGACCACACTTTCTATTTGATTGTTGTTTCATGTGCACAGCATAAGTGTGCAAGGGATACACAGAAAGGGAGAATGAGAAAAGTGTAGCTCATGCCTCCAAATTCATCATCTCCCATCTTTTTTTTTAATCGGTTGAACTTCCTGTTAAGCTCCACTCCCAGGTTGGTGACATGATGGGGACACAAAGAATGTCATCATTTGTTATAGTCCTGAGACCCAGACCGGGAGAATCCCTTGGGAAGATTTTAATGTTTAACATTTTTTAACTTAAGTTTTTATCTTATATTGGAGTATAGTTGATTTATAATATTGTGTTAGTTTCAGGTGCACAGCAAAGTGCTTCTGTTATACATATACATATAACAATTCTTTTTCCTAGTCTTTTCTCATATAGGTTATTACAGAATACTGAGTAGGGTTCTCTATGCTATACAGTAGGTCCTTGTTGATTATCTATTTTACATATAGTAGTGTGTATATATTAAACCCAAACTCCTAATTTATCCCTCCCCCATCAATGTTTAACATTTTCACTAAATTCCTATTTCCTATAGATTTGCCAGTATAATTCCCAGTGTGATCCGTATAGATTTTTCTTTTGTCAGGAGAAAATAGGAGTTCCGTGAGAATGCTGGTCTCCTAGATGCTCCCTGACACCCTCCGCCCCGACGTGCACTCAGCACTAGACTCACTCTGTTAGGAGGGAGAAGCCGCGTTCCATATAAATGCAAAACGCTCCAAACACTCAGGATTATCTGTGCTTTGCACGAATAACGACAGCAGCTTGCAAGTGGGCAGGACTTGGCGGAGAGGCCCCGTCGCAAATCCGCCACCACGCTCCTCGGAAGTGCCTGTGATATCTGCCTTCAGTCGCTAATTTCACACTCCAGGGACAGAGCTGTGAACAGCTCAGAGCACAGAATTCCCATTTTCATAACAGTTTCCTTACCCCTCAGACACCCTTTTATGGCTTTTGTTTTTTTCCTTTTTGCCACCTTTTAAAAATCAGAATGCTTGGGTCCTTTAAGGTATCGGGTTTGCTTTTGCTTTATCATCCCTTTAATTTCCGTGACTTTGCGAATCTCAGAGATATTGTTTAGTTTTGTCTTTCGACATTTTGCAAAGCTTTCTCTGGCTCGGTTGCATTTTTGAAAAATCAAAATGAATCGCTCGCATATTCTGCATTCATTATCCCCTCTCCTGCAACTTTCTAAATAATGTAGGGACTGGGGATGCTTCTGCGATGAGCACGAATGCATTTGAAATGCTCTGTTAAGACATGCCTTTCATCTTCCTTCAGATCATAAAATGAGTTTTCAGCTCTGGATTTCCGCAGACCTAAGAAATACTCTTCTCATCTAGAATGAGTTGCAAGACACAGGGAAGGTCCCTTTGAGACAGACAGGGGGCTAGTCTGTGTTGTCTGAGCCAATCAGATTGACAGACAGGAAGTCATCACTCCAAAGAGGGGAATTTGTAAGACTCTTGGCGGCCAGATTTATAAAACCCAGCAGGTTTGTATTTGGGATCAGGGTTTGATTATTCCTCTTATTCACTAACTTGGTTGCGTTTTTGCATCAGTGACTCAGTCCAGATGGGACAACTATTATTCAGATCACGTTCAGGTTTTTCCCCCGCCTGTCACGCTTCCCACACCCTTCAAGACCAGCTCACATCTCCCCTCCTCTGGGAAGCCTTCCCCATGCATGAGACTTCCTCAGGATCTTTTCCTCTCCTGACTGCCTATGGTGCCTGCAGCTTGAATGTCTCATTTGTCCTTTATCCATAACCCAGATCTGGTGCCTTTCTCCCCAACTGATGTCCCTAAAATACAGGCATTACCTCCATCATAGAGAGTTCAAAGACTTAGTTTTGATACCCCCTACCCGTTCAAAGGTACGGTTCTCCTTTGGGCAGATAGCTGCTTCAGACATGGCTGGATCCAGTAGCTCAAGTAATGTCAGGACTCCATTTCTTGACTCTGTTTTCTTCTGTGCTGACCTGACACACAGGCAAGCCCTTCTCAGCTTGGGGGCCCAGTTTTCCATCCTGACAGTAATGGGTTCTGGCTTCTTTTTCCAGGTAGCTCTTATCGGCCTGGTTTGGGTCATTTGACCATCAGTGAGTGACTTTGGCCAAGGAGAGGGGAGAGTAGAATATATTGATTGGTCAGACCCAGGTCATGAACCTGAATCGAGAACTGGAAACCAGTGCAGTCAATTCTTTCAGATGGAGTAAAGAGGGGATGGGGGAGAAAAAGGTCACCAACAAGAAAATCAGACTGGACCTCCAGGAGAAGAAGAAACAGCCGGCAGACAAAAGCAACCACTGTCCCTTTGTGAGTGAACGAGGCAGGAAAGAAACCCATATAGAGTGTTGAACACACTGTGAGACATATGAGGACGCAGTTGGAGGCAGGGAGAGGATACATTTATGAGAAAGTCAGCAGGACTGTGGGCATTTTGTTAGGTTGAGAAAAAAGTTGTAATGACGTGTTACACATAAATACTTATTAATGGAGGAAAATGTACAAAAGAATGTGTGTAAAGTATGACATATTATGCAAACAAAAGGCGCTGTGGAAATTACTGCTGAAGACTAAAGCCAGTAAATCCTTATTTCCCTCAGGACCCCCCAGTTTCTATGGAGAGATTAAGTTTTATTTACCTGTTTTTAAATATTAAACTGGCAGCTTGGGGCCCTAATTCCTTAGCCAAGAGAAAGGATGTATATTTTGTTTAATGAGGATCACTGGCTCCATTTCATCTACTGTTCTGTCTAAATCTTCAATCTGATTTGGGGCTTGGCTGTTAAATGTTGATGTGTCTGCTCTTAGCTTCGGTTAAACAAAGAATAATGTCACAGGCAGTAACTGGCTAGAGAGTATGGGCTTCAGTAGTGGTGAAAAGTCAAGAGAAAATTGGGGTGATCGTGGGGAAACTCTCCTCTCCCCTGATAATGAGAGTGGACCAAAAAATGAGAGAAAGGATTGAGGACCCAAAAACCCCACTGTGGCTGCAGGAATCAAACATCACTATTCCCTCCTCTTTCTGTCCCACTAAGCAGTTCGTAAGGTAGTTCTGTGTCCCCATTTCCCCCACACTCACTATTCCCCAGCCCTCACACACATTTGCCTCATTTCTGGTCCTTTGACTTCCCAGATCTCTTCCCTCCTCTGAGCCTTTGCATTTGCTGTTCCCCCTGCCTAGCACACTGTTCCCTCAGATCTCTCCATGGTGACTGTTTCTCATCCTTCAGTACTCAGCCCACATGTCACCTCCTCAGAGAGGCCCTCTTAGACCACCCAACATGAGACAGTAGCCCCACCCCAAGTCACTATTTTTTTTTTTTGCGGTACGCGGGCCTCTCACTGTTGTGGCCTCTCCCGTTGCGGAGCACAGGCTCCGGATGCGCAGGCTCAGCGGCCATGGCTCACGGGCCCAGCCGCTCCGCGGCATGTGGGATCCTCCTGGACCGGGGCACGAACCCGTGTCCCCTGAATCGGCAGGCAGACTCTCAACCACAGCGCCACCAGGGAAGCCCCCAAGTCACTATTTATCCTGTCGCCCGATCTGTTTCCTTTACTGCATTTTTTACAACCTGATATTATGTTCTTTTGTAAATTACCCATCATCCCTCAGTAGACTGAAACTCCTGAAAACAGATGAACCTTGTCTACCTCGTTCACTGCTGTTTGCTTAGAACTCAGCCTCCTTCCCGATGTAAAGTAGGCACTTTATCTCTTGAATTAAGTTATTACTTCATTAATGGAAAATGGTGTCACACATTTTCCTTTGGGGACGTGTTGCTTTGCATCCATTGCCTGTGTGTGCATCTCATCTCTAGTGAAATGATGAACTCCCTGAGGTGGTCAGCCTCTTGTACGACACCAGAGTTTCTCAATCTCAGCATTACTGACATTTTGAGCTAGGTAATCTTTGTTGTGGGGGTCATCCTGTGCATTGTGGGAGATTCACCAGCATCCCTGGACTCTACCCATAGATGCAGTAGCACTCCACCCCAGCTGTTACAACCAAAACAGTCTGCAGGCATTGCCATTATCTCCTGGGGGGCAAACTTGCCCCCAGTAGAAAACCTCTATGTTATACCAGTGCCAAGTGAATGTCCCATTTACCCTTGTTGGCTGAAGAAGTGGGCTTCAGCTTTATCTCCTTTAAGGGTTTTAGGCCATTACTTTTTTAAAACTTTGCACCTTTGCTAATGCATCAGTTCATGCATCAAGCACTTAGTGAGCACCTTATATACACTAGCACCAAGAAGGGGAGGACAGCCAGGCTGGGTGGTTGGAAGAGGGCAGGTGGGCTTCATAAAGCAGAAGTTCTCTTACATTCACAGCTGCACCTCCAAACCATAGAACATTCCTTAGCCCATAGTAGGCTCTCAGAAATATTTGCTATTGAAACATCTCCAAGAGGAGTACAGATAGAAACACTGGAGCAAATGACAATACTGGTGACTCTGAATGCATGGCACATGGTGCCTGTTTTTATTCTAAAGAGAGAGATGAGCAAATTAGCTCCATCAGGCAATCTGGAAGTATATCACAGCCCAGAGTGGTTCTGGGGAAAATCCCAATGACTAGCCTTAGGTAAGGAAAGATGTTCAATGTCATGAAAAACCCAGGAAATGTGAGTCCAAGTGACAATAAATTCCTTCGTCAATGCTTGAAATAGAGAAATGGTATACACCTTTGCTGAGTTCAGATATTCTAGTGGTGCTCTCTGGGAAATCTCAATAAAAATGTTAATAATAACAACAATAGCTATTGAATATTAATATGTGTGGTGCATTGCTTTAACAATTATTTATTACCCATGACTCATTCAACCTCCACAGGAAACCTATGAGGTAGGTCTTATTATTATGTATATCTGACTGAGGAGGAAACTGGGGATCAGAGAATTCACTTTTCCTAAATCACGCACCTAGTAAATACCAGAGTGGAATTTGAACCTAGGCATTCTGCAAGAATATCTGAGCTCTCAACCTCACTGCTATAAAAGTACAAAAGTTCTTTAAAATAGATATAATAACTACTTTAAAGAATTTAGAGGAAAAGATGGACAAAAGACTACAAAGTGGAGCATTTCAACAAAGATATTGAAATGAAAACTTTAAAATAAAGCCAAAAGGACATTTCAGAACTAAGAAATTCAATACCTGAAATTAGAACGTCTTTAATGAGCATAATAACAGGCTGGACGTAAAAGAAGAATCAGTGAGGGCTTCCCTGGTGGCGCAGTGGTTGAGAGTCCGCCTGCCGATGCAGGGGACGTGGGTTCATGCCCCAGTCCAGGAAGATCCCACATGCCACGGAGCGGCTGGGCCCATGAGCCATGGCCGCTGAGCCTGCGCGTCCGGAGCCTGTGCTCCACAACAGGAGAAGCCACAACAGTGAGAGGCCCACGTACCGCCAAAAAAAAAAAAAAAAAAGAAGAAGAAGAATCAGTGAACCCAAAGTCAGGTTGATAGAAATTATCCAAACTGAAGTAGAGAAAGAAAAAACTGAAGACTTTTCTAAAAAGAAGAGAGCCTATGCGACGTGTGGGACAATATCAAGCAGTCTAACATACGCGTAAATGGAGATGCAGAAGGAAAGGAAAGAGAAGAAACGACGTTGGCAGTTAAAATGGATGAAATTTGCCCAGAATTGATTAAAGACATGAAACCGAATATCAAGAAGCTCTGTGAACACTAAGTAGGATAAATCCAAAAAAAAAAAAGAAAAAAAAAAAGCCACATCTAGGTACATTATAATCAAACTTCTAAAAACCAAGGTAAAGAGAAAATCTTAAATCCAGCTAAAGAAAATACATGATATTCAGCAAAACAATCAAAATGATGGCTGCTGACTTCTCTAAGAAACGGTGGGCGTCGTGAGGCAAAGAATTTTTAAATGCTAGGAGGTTAAAAACAACAACAACAAAATTGCCAACTTAGATTTGCTATACACGGCAAAAATAGCCTTCAAAAATGGATATGAAATAAAGCTATTTTCAAACAAACAAAATCTGAAAGAATTTGTCACCAATAAATTTACCCCACAAGAACTGTAAAGGAAGTTCTTCAGGCTGAGGTAAAATGATGCCAGATGTAAGCACAGATCTACTGAGAGGGATGAAGAGCGACCGGAAGATAAATACTGAAGTAAATATAAAATACTACTTCAAATAAATTAAGTACTGACTTAAAGTGACAATACCAACCATGTATTGTAAGGTTTATTACATATGTAGAAGAAAATATATAACAATAACAGAACAGACAAGAGTGGGAAGTGGAATTACACTGTTGTAAAGTTCTTATTCGGTATGTGAATATGAGACTAATTTAAGATTAATTACAGCCACTTCCCTAGGGGTCCAGTGGTTAAGACTCCACGATCCCAATGCAGGGGGCGTGGGTTCAATCCCTGGTCGGGGAACAGAGATCCCACGGGCCGCACAGCATGGCCAAAATTTTTTTTTAAAAATATATTAATTGCAATAAATTAGGAATGCATATTGTAGTCTCTAGAGCAACCACAAAAATATTAATTGAAAGGAATAGGTACAATGATGACAACAGAGGAAACACAATGGAGTAATAAAAAGTCTTGACAAATCAAAATAAGGCATAAAAGCAGGGCCAAAGGAACAAAGAATAAATGAGACACACTAAATACTCCACTTAAAAGACAGAGATCATCAGGCAAGATTAAAATAAATAAACCAACAAGAAAACTAGACTCAACTTCTTTAAAAGAACACATTTTACTCAGAAATGAAAAAGAACAACGGATAAATTCAACAACATTAAAGAATCTCAAAAGCATGATGCTAGGCAAAAGAATGACTACTTACAATTCCATTTGTATGAAGTTCAAGGACAGGCAAAAAATTATCTATGATCAGAGATTATTATAGAAGTCAGGATGGCAGTTATCTTGGGGATGTTACTGTCTGGCAAAGGTCACAAGGGAATTTCTAGTCATGAAGGAGATCTATAGCGTGACCTGAGTGGGGGTTATAAAGATGGATATGTGTTTTAAAATTCAGTAAGATGTATATTTAAGATTTGTGCATTTACGGTATGCAAATTTTATTTTCTAAAATGTGTGTATGCAATCATATATATGCACACACACACACACCACCCCTTCTCCCCACTTTCACTGTACCACTGTCCTAGATCAGGTTTACCAGGACCCAGAGGCTGAGATGAGGGTAGCCAATAAATGGTTTACTGTTTCCAGAATACCACCTGTGACAAAGCAAAGGAAGCAGGGAAGGGTGGAGGGAGAGCCTGTACTGTGAGCCTTCAGCAAATCCCACTGGAGCCCTGGCATTGGCATGGCCTGCAGAGCTGTACCCAGTTGAGGATAGGGAGTTGGGTCTTTGCAGCCCTGTGTCAACCAGTCATGGGATGTGGGCTACGCAAGAATGTAACACCCAGGGAAGGACCCAGCTGTGAGCTGTCAGCAGCCAACACCCCCCCACCTCCAGCCCCCAGGGAAATGAGGGCCGGGGTCATGAGGGGGAGATGGGGTGGCACACCACAGCGCACACGGCAACCGCCCTGGTCCGAGCCACTGGCTTGCTGACCAGGACAAACACCCCAGCCCTCTCGCTGGTCTCCAGGTTTCCACTCTGGTCCTCATGATGATTTGTTCACCCCATCACTGCCTGGGATAACTTAAGAAAAGAAGGGGATGGCCAAAAAGTGCCTTCAGTTTTTAAGTAAAAATAAAAGACACATTTTTCATTTTCACCAAGAACTTTGTATTCACCCTTTTGTTCACTACCTTCTGCCATTTTTCAGGCAACTTCATGATTCCATCTTCCCAAAACTTTTTATCTTTTTGAGCAAAGAACTGTTCCAGGTGCCTTTCACAGTCTTCCAGGGAACTGAAATTTTTTCCACTAAGAGAATTTTGTAAAGACCGAAATAAATGGAAATCCAAAGGAGCAAGGTCTAGTGAATACGGTGGATGGATCAGAACTTCCCAGCCAAGCTGTAACAGGTTTTGCCTGGTCATCAAAGAAACATGCGGTCTTGGGTTATCCTGATGGAAGATTACGTTTTCTGTTGACTAATTCTGGATGCTTTTTCTTGACAGCCGCTTTCAGTTGGTCTAATTGGGAGCAGTACTTGTTGGAATTAATCATCTCGTTTTCCGGAAGAAGCTCATAATAGAGGACTCCCTTCCAATCCCACCATATACACAACATCACCGTCTTTGGATGAAGACTGGCCTTTGGTGTGGTTGGTGGTTGTTCATTTTGCTTGCCCCACGATCTCTTCCGTTCCACATTGTTGTACAGTATCCACTTTTCATCGCCCGTCACAATTTGTTTTAAAAATGGAACATTTTCATTACATTTCAGTAGAGAATCACATGCAAAAATACAGTCAAGAAGGTTTTTTTACACTTATGTGGAACGCGAACGTCAAAACAATGAACATAGTCAAGCTGGTGCAAATGACTTTAAACACTTTATTTGGATATTTTGAGTATGTCGGCTATCTCCCGTGTGATAACATTGATTGTTCTCAATTAATATCTCGATTTGATCGCTATCAACTTCAACTGGTCTACCTAACTGTGGAGCAGCATCCACTGAGAAATCTCCAGCACAAAACTTTGCAAACCACTTTTGACACATTCGATCAGTCACAGTATCTTCTCCATACACTGCACAAATGTTTTTTTGCGTTTCAGTTGCATTTTTACCTTTCTTGAAATAATAAAGCATAATGTGCCAAAAATGTTGCTTTTTTCTTCCATCTTCAATGGAAGAAAAAATGGTTACACAAAAATTCACCAATTTTGACGTCTTTTTTAAAATGCACGCTGATATGACAGCTGTCACATACAATCTAACAAAATTGTTTTGAATGAAGTTAAAGACAACTAAGTGCTACTAGAGCCATCTTACGGAAAAAAATGAACGAACCTTTTGGCCAACCTAATACATCATATCCCATCAGATATGATCCCCACTCAAATCCCTTCAGTATCTCCCCATCACATCTAGAATGAGATTCTTTAGTCTGGCTATTAATCTCCACCTGGATCATCCACTCCAGCCACCCAATGCCTTTTGTGCAGAAAGGGGTGGCCAACCCATCCTGGTTTGCCTGGGATTTGCTGGCTTTAGCGCTGAAGGTCCCACATCCTGAGAACCTGCTCAATCCCAGGCACACCAGGACTACTGGTCACCAGAAGATTTGCTGATGAAATTGAGACCGCTAGGTGGCATTTCGGGGGGCTCTGAGGAGCTCCGGTTCTTTATGTCTCAGTGCAGAAAGAATTCAGCAAGAGGCAAAGTGATATGTAAGAAGTGATTTATTAGAATAGGATGATTGTGAGGCTTACAGGTGGGCAGGTGAGAGGGTGCCACACCATGAGAACTTAGTGGGCTACAGTTTTATAATCAAAGGAAAAGTAGGGAGAGGAAAAAAGACCACCTTCTTCCTCATTCTTTTTTTTTTTAACATCTTTATTGGAGTATAATTGCTTTACAACGTTGTGATTGTTTCTGCTGTATAACAAAGTGAATCAGCTATATGCATACGTATATCCCCATATCCCCTCCCTCTTGCTTCTCCCTCCCACCCTCCTTATCCCACCCCTCTAGGTGGTCACAAAGCACCGAGTTGATCTCCCTGTGCCATGCAGCTGCTTCCCACTAGCTAGCTATTTTACATTTGGTAGTGTATATATGTCGACATTACTCTCTCACTTTGTCCCAGCTTACCCTTCCCCCTCCCTGTGTCCTCAAGTCCATTCTCTACATCTGTGTCTTTATTCCTGTCCTGCCCCTAGGTTCATCAGAACCATTTTTTTTTTTTTTTTTTTTTAGATTCCATATAAGATTCTATTATCAGCTCCTCCTCCAGGCTGGGCAGGGGAGTTTTCTTGTCCCCACATGGTCAAGCCAGGACTGTCATGGCACTATGGAAAAATTATTTCAGGTCTCAGTGCAATGGGGGGGGTCTTTCATTTTGAAATGTCACCTTTCCATAAATTATTATTTCTTATGTGTGCAAAGAGCATGTCCTAGGGGTCATTAACTTACTGAGCTCACCGGGCAGGATGTGGGTCTCATGCCACCATTGTTTTATTGTTTTGGGGCATGTCTCATGCTTCTGTTGCATGGTTTTGTTGCTAAGCAAGCCTGCTTGGTTTCGTGGTTAAGCAAACCTGCTTTCTTGAGTGACCATTAACTTACAGGGGTCTCCCATACTTTTTTCTTTACTTACAATCCCCTAGTGGGATTAACTATTTAATTACCTACTTTGTCCCTTTACTCTTTCCCTGTCAAATTGACTAGAGAAAAAGCAAGAGATCAAGGGACTGACAAGGCTTTCACTTGAAGCATGGGTGAGTGAGGGCTGACTGCGCTGACACCTGAGGAGGAGCCAGCCCACCTGCCCTCAAAGCCCAGCCTGAGGCAAAAAGTAGACTTTTCATTCCTCTGCTCCCAGGGGACTGTTCCCAGAGGCCAGAGCCTTTGTGTGCAGGGAGGCGGGATGGTTCCTTGTGGTTGGGCCGTGATTAGGAAGGCATGCCAGGCTGTAACTGCAACAGATTTATCCCTCTGCTCACCGTAATTAAAGCCCCCAGCGCATTCCATCCACCAGGGCCTGGGAGCTTGGACCTGTCTGGACTTGCTGCTTCTAACCCAGCTGGTGTGTCGGGCCAGGCGGTTCTCTAAACGGTGCCCCCTAGTTGTCCTAGGGCCAGCTTTTCTGGGTGGAAACCTTACAGGCTCTGACATTTGTAAAGAAAGAAAACAGGGGTAGAGAGTCGGGGAGATGAAACAAATTCTCCTATGACCTTCTTTATTTCAACACTTTGAAACTTCAAGCCTCACTCAGGGCATCTCAACAGTGGATGCTATAAGCATTTTGTGCAGGGCAATTTTCATTGTGTGGAACTGTCAAGAGATATTACGGGACATGTAGTGTCCCTGGCTTATGCCCAATAGATGTCAGCAGATCACCCCTTTCCCTAGCCATTGTGACAATCAGAACACCCTCGCTTATTTCCATTCACTCAGCTTTGCATGCAAATCTGACACACAAAATGCTTTTGGAACTCAGTCCGGGGGGGTGGGGATGGGGACTGGGGTGGGGGACACAGTCCCAGCGGCATCACTGCCTGGGGGAGGCTCTTCACACGATGCCAAGCCGTTTCGTTCCTAGCGCTGAAGCCTGTCAGAGTATCCCATTAAACCCTCACCATTTCTGCAAAGAGAACGGGATGCTACTTACTGAGCATTCAGCACCCCCAAATTAGACAATTATACAAAATGGGAGAAAAGGAGAGAAGGATTCCTGTTTCCAGCCAGCAACCAGGTGCCAGGCCCAGTGCCCAGTATGGGCAATGCACAGAATCAAAGGAACTGCCCAGACTCACGGAGTTCATGGTCTGGTCAGCAGAGAAAAAGCATCCACGGCAGCAACAGCCGTGGGAGCGAGCCCTGCGACAAGGTGGTGTTTTCAAACGGGCAGGTAAGGAGCTATCGTGGATCCTTACTTCTATCTAGTGCATCTTGGACAGTAGTTTGAAGCTGGAAAAGAATGGAAGAGAGTAGAATAGAATATTATCAGATAGTAAAAGTCGTGTTCATATTTTGGCTCAGATCTGTAAATTCGAGTATATGTTGGCTTGTGATACAAAATAGTTCATATCATGGATCACGGGCCAAAAAAACTCGGAAGCAAAGAGTAAGCAGATACAGGGTAAGGGGCTACTTTTGCAATAATTGATCTTAAAGCAGGTATAAAACATGTCAGGAGTCGGAAACTCCACACCAGATTTTGGAACAATTTGCAGGCAGAGAGCAACTACATACACTGCATCTGTTTAGATGACTCCCCAACAAGCCCGAGAGAAGGCAAGACAGGGTAGTTCTTGTTGCAAAGATGGGGAAAGGAGACTAAGCAAGGCTGAGACGCTCTCCAGAGGTCACACAGGTGAGAAGCCAGAGCCCCAGGCCTGGACCCCGAAGCCCCAGACTCTGACCCAGGAAGGTCCCATCACACCAGCTGCCGCCCAGGACAAAGGCTCCACCCACATCACCCAGGATCTCTGCTGCTGCCACGCGCTCCCACCACACACCATCTCCAGGCGCCTCTGCAGTTAGAGCCACAGGCTGGTAGAGTTTTAGGAAAGCAACTCCCCCGCCAAGACTTCATGGGCACAAACTCCCCACAGCCCCCTCCTGGGAGAAAAGCTTCCTCCTGTGACCGTGACACTTTTCTTCAACGCCACCGACTGTCAGCTCCTAAGGACGCCACCTGGTTTGAGCTCAGGATGTGACAAGGGAAATCTCCCAGGTTTTTATTCCACCACAGCCCGTGGCTCATCATCACTCCTCAGACTAAAAGAGCCCAAAAAAAAAAAGAAAGAAAGAAATGTCAGGATTTTTTCCAGAGGAGAAAAGCCACGCGAAATGGGGTGGCTTGAACATCGTCCTGGCTGCGGATGGTGAGCCATGCCCCTCCCCCATTTATGTTCCATCCCCCCCAG